>NC_134142.1:117997803-118300833 GCF_033958435.1 Carettochelys insculpta | reverse complement strand
TAGAAATTGCCATGTATTTTATAACTATGGTACCTGAGGATCATACCATTTTCTGTTTTTGATGGGATCTGGACCTCTATTTTATGTGTAGCTTCAAGTTCTGATCTTCCCTATCTGTTGTTATTTTCTCCACTTAGCCAATGGAAAAATTATTATAAAGCAAGAAAGGAAGTTCTTAATTAAAACAAGAATATGAGGCAGCTGTTACTGGGTGACATTTCATAAGAAGTGACTTTGATGGGGATAATTCTATGAGAGCAGGATCTAATCCTGTCTTGACTCTCTTGCCAGCAGGTATTCCCAGATAGGCACGTTGTCAGAGAAGATAACTTCTGTACAGCATATCAGCCGAGAATGTGCCCCCCAGGAGGAAGTGAAGTAAATTACTTGATCTATTTATTATGTTCCACAAATTGTCCTGTAGCAGCTTGTGAGTCTTTTACGTTTATGTATTGCTCATAGTTATTAACAGAATAATATCTGGAGATAAAAAATTGTACATCAGAGTTCAGAGAGTATTTGAAAAGGGCGGTACAGGCTGTCTTGCAAAATGTGATGGATGTTATCCAACTCCACTTCAAGGTCTTAATCACTGATATCCAAACATTTCCTCTACATCAGCATCCAGGGAAGGGCCATACAATTGTTCAAGAGTGTTTTCCTATCTGCTCACAGCTTCCTAAAGTCATATAACCCTCTCCCCACCCCCTCCAGGTCATTTTGTGATGCTTCATTTCTCCAAACCTTTATTTTGCTGGGCACGTGAGCAATGTGAATGTCAAGCGAAAAAACCTCCCTCTTGAATTTTTCTTCCGAGCTTTCCATCACCTCATCTCTACCTTCTTCCAATGAATACAAGTTTCCTTGAAGACAGGCTCAACTCCTAACTTTTCCACTGTTTCTTTGATTACACTCACAGCATCTTCATGTCTGTTGTCTCTAGAGGCCACAACAAAATCAAGGCACCTTCTTTTCAAAGTAGTGGCAGTCACAGTGTCCATCAACTGAGTTTGTAATTCCTTGATTATAACATTTTCCTGGAACAGAATATCATGCCAAGTCACAACTGAGACTAGAAATTTGAAGTTAGTAATCTGGTTTGCCTGAGTTTGTGCCTTGTGTTGGATTTCAGCCTCGCTTTTACTCAACTGCTCAAATCCCTCAGGTACTGTAAATCACCATCACTTGATTCCTCACTGGCCTTACGCTGTCAATATGGCTCTCTCAGATAGTGTCACTACACAGCTTCATGGTCAGATTCATAACATTGTCTATGAGGATATTCTGTCTGATAGTTGAGGCTGAAAAGCAAACATCCATCCTTTGAAGTACAGTAGACACCTGAGATATGCGCATCTTGGGTTAACAGGACTCTGAGTGAGGGAGGGGGGAACTGACCAGCGCTGCTGTGCTGGTCAGTTTCCCCACTCCTGCCAGGGGTGGCAGCCAAGAGTCAGACTGCTGCCCCTGAGAAAAGCAGGGAAACTGCCCCTGTCAGGGCGGCAGCCTGACTCTCAGCTGCCGCCCTTGAGAGGAGTGGGGCAGCACAGCCTGGAGTCAGGCTGTCACCCCAAGGAGCAGGAAAACTGACCAGTACATTAGCATCAGCAGATTAGTTTCTTGGCTCCGAGTTGCGTGAATTTTGACTTACACGGACAGGGTTGCAAAAGAATGCAACCCCTGCATAAGTCGGAGGTCTACTGTACTCTGAGGAGAGACACTGAATCTAAGATGATGCTGCCACTGACACAGATTGATGGAATAGCACAAAGAAAGCGATTGGATTCAGTGCAACAATCCTTGTCTAAATGCCACCTTTTCTTCCCTTTCTGTTCACACCATTATCGTAGCCCTGGCTGCAGAACCCTGAAGCTTTACTGTATTCTCATTCCAAGAATTCATAAACAATTCTGCTAGGCCTTTCCAACAGACATGTGAACAGACCAGAAACAGCTAGAATGATCCTTTACTTGGGCACAGCCATCCTCATTATCAACAAATCTTACTGTATATAATATCTTTTCACTGTGACTACTGTGGGGAGTGCAGTTCATTATTACAGCACACCACTTTGCTTTGCTGAGCAGCATCACTATGTTATCAAGCACCTTCCCTGCCATAATGTCAGTCAAATCATTCTGAGTTGTTTTGCTGCTGTAATGGTCTTTATGCACTACTTGATGTAGATGCTCATGCATGACATTGTCCTATTTCCCAAGGAGTTCTAACAACTGGGGGGAATTACCATTATGATCAATGAACAACTTATCCAACGAGCCAAATTATTCTTGCAAGGAAGAAAGTAATTAAGATCAAATGCTCAAGCACATTCCTCCCATGTTGGGTTTCTGCAATAATAATATGATGGTTTTCTGCTTCTATGCATTTATGCAGCTTGAGCCTGGTTCAGCCTGCATCCATTTGGAGCAGACCATAAAATCTCTGGGTAGCCTTTAATTTTGGTTCTAAGCATCAGCTAAATTGTGCTAATAACTGTACCCGGAAAGCACATGCAATGATTTGGTATTCTTGTCAAATATTTTGCAACAATAACAGAAAACTTTGTGAGCTGATTTTGAGTGAACTGGCCGACACCAAGTCAGTTTCTCACCATTGTGGAGCTCTCTTGAGCAGTGTGACTTTGAGAAGTGTGGCTTCTGCTCATTTCCTGGCAATGTCCTATCCTCGATTTTTCCTGGCGTCTACAAAAATTATATGATCAATATCAGCAGAATTTATGATTGCTGGCCATCAGGCTCTAATGTGTCGATTTGTGGTGTGAAGTTTTTCTCACTGCTGTTTCTCTTATCCTGTGAGGCTGCTTCTTCTGTTTTGTTCCTCTCCTTTTCGTGTAAACAGACGTTTTTGTCATTACTCCTTTTTTCTTGTGAGCCTGTCACAGGACACACCACTGATCGCTGGACTGGCTCCTCCATCTGTTACTTGGAGATTAAATAGAGGTTGACCTCTCCCACCCACTACTCTGAAGTTTGCACACTCTCTCTGTCTCTGCTGTCTACCCTGCAGCCCCTCTCACCCATTTTAGAACCACTCTGTCCTCTTCAAGGTTGAACACTCCTGCTGTCACTGAGCATATTCCCCCCAGCTCTTGAAATTTAACTCATCAATAATCCCAGGCAGTCCTCTTTCTCGCTGCCTCAGTACCACTTGTTCAGTGGCTAGGAGGGAAACCTGGGCTTGGTTTCTTCTTTGGATTCCAGCCCAGTGACCTACAGCTTAGCAGTCTGGGCATTCTCTCTCTCTAGCCTCACTCCTCTATCCCTGGGCATCTTCCTTCTACTGGTTCCCCTTCCCTCCCTGGGCCTACCAGTTCCCAAAGTCTTCTCCCTCTTCCCAGGGAGTGATTACAGCCTGCAGTCTCCATTCACTCCTCCCTTTCTCCTGGGAATGTCTGCCTTCTGCAGTCAGATCCTGGCTTTATAGATCCCACTTACTCCTACCCAGCTCGGCCTCTTTAATTATGTACTGAATCTGGCCTGCATTAAACCCTGCACAACAAAAACAGCATAAGCCCCTGAAGCCTGGAACCCAAAACAGTCACTTGCCTTTAATCCAGACTTGGGTGCAGGAGTGGGGACTTAGTATTGCTGAGACACATAGTTACTTGGTGTGTTTCAGCTCCCTGACCAGATAAGAACAGCTCTTTATATCTGGTTTCTATGTTTACAAGTTTGAAATTTACATTCAACAAATAGTCTCCAATATTTACTTAAAATTCACAGTTCCAGGCAACCTTCCTGCCCACAAACTCATTCTCTGAGATACTCATATCAAAGGAGACAAAGAAACAGTCAACACGCATTTGATCACATTAAAACCTGAATTAGTTTTCATGGAAACTTCAATGCACAATTTTTTTGCCCAAAGTAAGGCATCTGCCTTGCCATAAAACTTGCTGAACTTTGCACTGAGCCAACCAGGTGTGACTTCTCTTTCATAATCCTGCATTTCAAAGTCCAAAACACGCTCCAGAGCAACCAATTAAACCATATTCCCCACAGATACAGAACTGAGCTCTGCACAAACAGGGCTCCACCCAGCTGCCTTATGCTGGGCACAGGTGCATTCTGAGATCATCCATCCAGTCCTGTAACTTAACAGCACTTTGGGGTTTCAGTAGCACCATTTATCAGAAAACCTCAAAGCATTTTGCTCACATGGTCCTCTTCTTAAAACCCCTGTGAAGAAATTAAGTGATACTGTCCTCAGATTTACTGACACCCAGGCCCGTGTTCTAACCACTAAATCACACTTCCTTCTGTGCAAAATTGCTGAGGTATAAATAACGAGGGATCTGGAGACATTGTTTTGGATGGGCTTCTGTCTAAAGCTACACAAGGATTCAACAATCTGGAGATTGTGTAGGCAGACAATACTTTGATGTTGGTTTGCCAGAAGCATGGGAAATGACTCCATCTTAAGCCCACAATTCAATGGCATCTACCTGCAGAAGCTGCCGAGGACTAGCGTAGGCACTAATTGATGAATGACTGGTGTTCCCCATATGTTAGTTCAGTCTCTGGGCAGCTGTGGGCTACCCAAGTATTTGTATGTGTAACGGGTTACTGTTTCCTTAGAAAGAATATTAACAGAGAGGGAGCCGTGCTAGTCTATATACTATCAAAACAAAAAAGCAGTCAAGTAGCACTCTAAAGACTAACAAAATAATTTATTAGGTGAGCTTCTTCAGAAGTGGGTCTGTCCCATGAAAGCTCACCTAATAAATTATTTTGTTAGTCTTTAAAGTGCTACTTGACTGCTTTTTTGTTTAGAAAGAATATGTTTGGACTTTCAGGTTCTTTTTCCTTGTGCACTCAGTAAAACCACTACAGACCTAATAGGGAGATCAAGAAAGCATTGTGTAAAGTCTGAAAATGATTGTGAACTTGCAGAAGTACTCATTAAATTGAAATAAAAGACTAGGTAAAAACTTTCTTAGAACACATTTGCTTTCAAGAGCATCCAGGAACAGTGAAAGCAAAATGCTACAGAGAGAAGAGTCTGAAGTAAATATGACTCAAACATTACCAGTTCTAGAACAGTATTGGGAAAACAAGTGAAAAACACAACCCTTGAACAGTTTGAATGAATATTTCTGGATAGATGGCCTAGAGGGAAAAAACTTATGCAATGCAATCATAAAATCTATTGAGAACAACAAGAAGTCTTGTGGCACCTTATAGACTAACATATTTTGGAGCGTAAGCTTTCGTGGGCAAAGACCCACTTCATCAGATGCATCAGATCTATTGGCATTACAAATATGAAATTGCTGAATTCGAAGGTCTTCTTCACAAAAGACAATATAAAAACATAACAGCATGAGGTCTGAAATGCTACACTTACTTCATTGTGTCCACCTGGCTATTGAGACGTGTAAGAGGAAGAGCCCAAGATGTGCCCAAGTCTCTGACCAGGCATAAGTGTTGTCGTTAAATCTAAGGTTTACCACTGTGAAATCTACAGTCAATATAGAAAACAGAATGTAAAAGAACCTGTGAAACCACACGACAGCCTTGATCATCTTTAGCCTCAGGATGGCACAGAACTATCTTGAGTTACCTGGGAATGATTCTCTCTTATTACTTCAGTATTTTTTAAATTGTGCTCAGTTTGTTTACCAAAAGATTGGAGAAGAGTAAATAGCACTGGCCCACAATTCACAGGTAATTCATTTTGGCAGTTCTGTTATATTAGTTCAAACATACCTTGTCATTTGCACTCAAAGGGATTATAGCAGGCAAGTTAGTGCAAACAGGAAAATTCTTGATTCATGAGAACTACCACTTTGTAGGATCAACATTAGTATTTCTAAAATGTTGCAATGCATTGCATAATAATTTTAGAGACTCATGAGCAAAATAAGAACTTTATTGTGAACATCTGGCAAACTTCTTGAGCCAAATATAATAATAGAAAACCGAAGTAGTCACAAAGAGAGCACTATGGCAGACAGCTACACATAGGAAAAATCCTGAGACAAGAATGTCAGTTACTTCTTTTACAATTCAAGGAAAATGTAAGATTTCAAACAACAAGAGGTCAGCAACCTGCCACAGTAATTGATCTGCACTAAGGTCACGTGTCATAACCACATGGTCTGATGGTCAATTCTACAGGAGGAACAGAAGACACCTAAACAAAACCAAGAAGGACACTGGCTGTTTTCTTAGGACACCCAGAATGCTTTTGACTGTATTCCTGTACTGACAAATGTAACATATACACACATCCAGTTGCTGACAATGAAAAACATGAGCCACTCACTATAAGCTCTACAAATGACAAGGAATCTGGTAGCACCTTAGGCTACATCTACACTAGACATAGAAGTTGACCGCTGTTACAAAATTTCAGCTATGCCAATTGTGTAGCTAAAAACGATTTATCCACAGTCGACTTCCATGTCTGTCCACACACCAGGTCGACCATCCTTCAACCTTCCTTATTCCTCATCTCTAGCAAGGAGTACAGGGATCGATTTTGACCCCTGGGAGCATAATTTCGTGCATGTGCGAAATGATACTCCCGAAGATTGACCCTGAGCAAGCTGATCTTCTGCTGTAGTGTGGCTCTAGCCTTAGAGATTAACGGATTTAATAGGGCATAAGATTTCATGGGTAAAACCCACTTCATCAGCTGGACTGGTGTGTAAATACAAGGGCAGGTATAGATGTAAGAAAATTACTGCAAAAGAAGTTACTGTCCATCATAAATTAGGGTGATCAGTCAGGGTGGTTGTGGCTATTCATTGTAGCTGATGGGGAGATGTGAATGACCATGGAGGAGAAATCTAAGATGCTACAGGGCTCATTGTTTTTAGAGTATCAGAGGGGTAGCTGTGTTAGTCTGGATCTGTAGAGCAACGAAGGGTCCTGTGGCACCTTATAGACTAACAGAAAAGTTTAGAGCATGAGCTTTCGTGAGTTAACTCACTTCTTCAGATGCTGGTCTGATGCTTGTTTTTAGAGATATGGACTATCATGGCTCTCTCTCTGAGATTATAAACTCTAGACTATGGATCCATCTCGATGACTGGACAAGGTACCTGCAACAGGAACTGTTTTGAAAGCAAGCAAATATTTGATCAGAAACCTCAAAGCACCTGTTCCAGTCATCATGATTTTATCATGAGTCTCCTGACAGTATCAGGATCTGGGCAGCCAGACAGCCCCCAGTAACTAGATCGGAGGGGCGGGGGTCAGATACCATGACAGCACTTATGTTCAGCACTAAAATCTGGGCAGTCAGATGCCATGGCTCAGCACTGGTGCTCAGTACCAGACTCTGGATGGCCAGGTGGCTATGGCTCAGCATTGGTGCTCAGTAGCAGCCCCTGGACGGCCACACGGCTATGGTTCAGCATTGGTGCTCAGTACCAGGCTCTGGAAGGCCAGGCTGCTATGGCTCAGCATTGGTGCTCAGTACCAGGCTCTGGAAGGCCAGGCGGCTATGGCTCAGCATTGGTTAGCCCAGCGAGTACTGCAGCGACGTTCATCGCCCCGCATAGGGCCCGCCGTCCTTGCTGGGGAGGTTGGAGAGACACGCCCGTTGCCATCGCACACCCCTCAGCGGAATGCGCTGAGTCACGCTGAACCAATAAACCCCGGTCCCTCCGCGCGGGGCAGCTCCCAGCAGCCGCTCTACTTCCTCCCCGCTCCCCCCGCCACCGCCTGCGCGCGCGGACTGGGCGTGGCTAGCTGCGCGCTCCGTGACGTGACTCTATAAAGCTGTCAGCAGCGTCCGACCGTTTAGACCGCGCGATCCAGACAGACCCGAGCTCGGAGGTTCCTGCTTCAACAGTGTTTGAACGGAACCGCCGCCGCTCGGTCCCTGCCTCCGCACCCGTGTCCTCTCGGCTCCCGCAGCAGCATCGCCATGTCTTCTTCTCCATCTCAGGTGCGCCAGAACTACCACCAGGACTGCGAGGCGGCCGTCAACCGCCAGATCAACCTGGAGCTCTACGCCTCCTACGTGTACCTCAGCATGGTAAGGGCCGGGCCGGCGATATGGGGGGGCTCCTACCCGTACCTCAGCATGGTACGGGCGGGGCCCTTCCTACGTGTACCTCAGCATGGTAAGGGCCGGGCCGGCGATATGGGGGGGGGGGCTCCTACCCGTACCTCAGCATGGTAAGGGCCGGGCCGGCGATGGGAGGCGGGGCTCCTAACCGTACCTCAGCGTGGTACGGGCCGGGCCGGGCCGGGCCGGGGATGGGGGGTGGCTCCTAACCGTACCTCAGCATGGTACCGGCCGGAGGGGCCTCCTACGCGTAGCTGAGGATGGTACGGGCCGGCCCCCTCCTGCGTGCACCTCGGCATGGTACGGGCTGGGGGTGGGCGGGTGCTACGTGCAATTCGGCATGGTATGGGCGGGGGGGGGGGGTGTCGGGTCAGCCCCTTATGTGCGCTGCTGTGTGGGGAGGGGAGGGTCGCAGCGCGGGGAGGACGCTCCTATGTGTGTGCAGCGGTAGCACGGCGAGGGCCGGGCCTGTTCCCGGTACCCCGCCAGGGTCGGGGGGAGCCCCGATCTGGCCCCGGAGCCAGCTTGGGTGGGGCCTGGGGGACGTAGCGGGGCCGCGCTCGCGCCTCCTTTGTTGTCGAGCCGGCGGAGACAAGAAGACGCCTGCCGCTCCCCCCGGCCAGGTCTGTGCCCGCCGGGGAGTCGGCCCCTCTGGGCCCCGTGACGTAGTTGCTTGGGGGAGGAGGTCTCATGCGGCGGCCTAGCCCGTGGCTATCTTTGCGGAACAGGCTTTTGTTCCCGAGCTGCCCGGCAGGGCTGTTATCGCGCGGAGCCTGCGGGCGGGTCCCTGGCCGCCGCCTCCGGCGGAGGAGGAGCGTTGGCTCCTCTGTTTAAATACACTTATGTGACTGGTTTAGTACCGCTGGTGAGGGGCAGTAGTGAGGCGGTTACGGGCTGCAATCCATGTATATTTAACGTCTCCTAATGCAGTCGGATTCTCCTCAGAGCTGCCACTCTGAGCTAAAGGGAGAAGAGCAGGTTTTTGTCCTTTACCACTCCTGTCAGATGGCAACCAAATAGGTGTCGTCTGCTCTGTAGGCACTGCTATTTTGACCTAGAGAGCTCCCAAATGCTCACCTTCGTTTTAGCTTCCTTGTATCACTTCCCCACTGGCTTATAAAACTGGTGTTGGGATGAAAGAACGCTTGCAAAGGGACTCTTAAAGAGCGTCTCAGTCACTCAGAAGTTGATTAGACTCTTGTAGTTTTCCAAATAATCCCACTGATAAATGGGCAGCTGTCAAAGATGCACTGAGGTGCAGTTAACAGAATGTGGGTTGTTTTTTTTTTTTTTTTTTTTTTTGCAACTTTAACATCTGACCTTAAAACCTTCTTCGAGAAGATAGTGCTGGGCGCTATGCAGAACGCAAAACAAAATTCAGTTTAGCAAAAAAAAAAATCATCTCCAAATGGTCTTCATCGCTCATATGTTTGATTTTTCTCCAAAAGGTAGACTGTAACTTCTATAACTCCCCTTCTGAAAAAGGGCTTAGCAAAGAACAAAGGCACTTGAACCCAAAAATGTGATCTGAAAGGGTTGTGTCTGCTTTTTGCTTCTTTAAACTATTAATGGAGCACAATACTAAACTGTAAGCAGTATCCATTGCTTGCTCGTGATGGTAGAGGTGTGTAACATTTTTCATACAGACTAAAGTAAGCTCTTCAGTTTTTGTTTCTACTGTCATTTTTAACAGTATGTGCTCAGAAGGGATACAGTTCAGCTGTGGAAGGGCTGAGCTATGACTATATGTATTCAGAGAAATCTGGCTTCGTACCTCAGGTGAGAGGGAGCATAAGGGTGAAATGGATGGGCATCTGCCTTGTGTGAATCACCTAGGGTCAGCTATCTAGCTGCAGTTTGCTACAGAGTGAAAATTACTCAAACCCAAGTGAGCTACCTATCTTGACAGCTATTGCATGGAGAATGCAGGCAAAAGTGGGAATGACAGTTCAGTTGATCGAGAAAAGACATGCTGATATCTGAATTTTGCTTTCAGTCTTTCTATTTTGATCGGGATGATGTGGCTCTAAAGAATTTTGCCAAGTACTTTCTGCACCAATCCCATGAGGAGCGTGAGCATGCTGAAAAACTCATGAAGCTGCAGAACCAGAGGGGCGGTCGCATCTTTCTGCAGGACATAAAGGTTAGCAGCAATACTAAGGAGACATTTCAAGGGCAGAAAATGCAGAATGGTAACTTGCTGTTGTGGTCTGTACCCAGGCTGGAAGAGGACCCCTAAAAGCCAGTGTGGGCAATCTCAAATATTGGCTAATCATTAATCCGTCAGGAGGCATGTAGATGTTTTCTATTTTATCAACTCACAAACAGACATGGGAGGTCAGGGGAAGGAAAGTTGCAGTCCACAAATATAAATACAAACATCTATGATCTTTAGAATACTGGTACTGAGGAATAAAAGTCTCTCAGTGTAAAGTAGTATGTGTCGTTTTTTGGAAACCCCACATAGTTCATCTAAGATGACACACACAAAGCTGATTTTATGCTGTACAAGAAAAAAATCGTCTTGACCTGTATCTTGTGGATCATACCAATTGGAGTGCTCCCTCAGCTCAGCTTCTGTTTTATCTTGCCAGTGATGCTAGTGCTCTTACATTTTTTTGTTGTCAGGGAAGTATGAATATTATGGTGTTTCCAGGCACAGGCTGTGCCTTTGAATGCCATGGAAGTAGATTAGGTAAGAGTCTGTAATCAACGTGTCATAAGTCTAAGCCACTGGATAACTTGCATCAGTCATGTGATGTAAAAGACACTATTTTAAAAAAAAAAAAACTTCATTATGAGCTTCAGATTTAAAGTAAGACTAATTAATAAAAGCATTGTTAGCAACAACTAAATACTTACTCCCAGATGCTTTTGAGAATTGGCCTGGCCAGAAGATAGCATGAGTTGTGAGGCCTTTCAGTACAACAGAATATCTCTTAAAATCAGGTGTCAAGAGCACTGGCCCTAGCATAACAAATAGTCTTGTTCTCACTATTTCACCTTTTTGGACATCTGGGTTGGCTTAAAGTAGCTTATCTAGTTGAAGACCAGCTTTCCCTGTAGAGCTGAACTGCTGCTGAGTTGTAAGATACTAATTCCTAGGCTGTACCCTTAGCCAGCACAGAAGCTTCATTTCTTTGATCCTGCAAACAAGGAGGAGCCTTCATCTTCTATCTGAAGGCAGTAACGCCCCCACCTGCGTTGGTGCTGTGCCTTGCCCCCCTACTGATTTGGATAATGCTGAAATCCCTAAATACTAGGCCTTAAATTAGGAGTTATGATTAATGTCAGAACTTCAGGAGGGAGACACTAGTAAGATTACTTGGGTGATGTTTAGATAATATGGTCCTAATAAAAACTTGGATAGAATTTGGACTTTTTACGCTACTGTAGTGACATACACTTTTTGGTTTTGGTTGTATGGGGATGGGGAACCAGTACCCCACAGGCTGAATTCAATCCACCGTTTGCCTTAATTGCTGGCCAGGCTTGAGGCTTGCCCTTGCCCCACACCTACACACACTTGCAGTCTCAACTCCTCTTGCACCCATTGGCCAGGAATTGGAGCCCAGGGGAGCAGAACCTGCAAATGCAAGGTAGTGTGGAGCCACCTATGCTCCCCTAGGTGTCTGTGCCAGGTAGACACCCTGTCCTCTGCGCCTCCCACCCAGGCACTTCATCCTGCTACTGTGCCCTACCTCCTGCCTAGATGCTGCACCATTAGCTTCCTTCTCTTGGTTTTGGCCCCACAAAATTTACTAGTCTTGGGCCACCAGCAAAGTTAACCCGGCCTTGGGGTGGGGATGCTAAGTTTCAGTGCTCCGTTTCCCCCAAGGGGCTGATGTGCAAGGGGTGTGAGGGTTTTCTCTTCTCACTTGGGGGCCACACCAGTGGAGGGGTAAGATTTGCTTCTCTGTTGCATGTTGCCCCAACTGGTTTTTCTATATGTTAGTGTCTCCCAACCCAAAAAGGTTTCCCACCCTGAAGTATCCTGCTAAGATGGGCCATACGTCACAAAAATAACCTGTCAGATTTAAAGGTCTTCAAAGTCCATACTCTTAGATTTTAAGGAACTGAATTGCTATTCCCCTCCTCTGCTGTTGTGTGTAGCCTCTGATGGTAGCTAAGTTGTGATTACATGTGTTCTCCTTGTGTTAGAAACCAGATCGTGATGATTGGGAGAATGGACTGACAGCAATGGAGTGTGCTTTGCACCTGGAAAAAAATGTAAACCAGTCACTCCTGGATCTGCACAAGCTGGCAACTGACAAGAATGACCCTCACGTAAGTGGGAGCTAAAGCTGTGACTGCAGTGTGGTTATGCAAGCCTTTGAGTGGGGGAGGTGTGTAACCATGCAGTCTACAACATTACGAGCTGGGACTTTTCCAAAGCTGACCAAGGGATGGAATTCAGAGTTCTTTCCCTGCTTTGAAGGAGGGGAAGGTGGAAATGCAGTATCTTAGCCCCATTCCTTCATTTAGTCTAAGCACCTTATGAATACAGTTGATGAAACTGATGGGTAGTTGAATGGGCTGATAGAGCACTGTGGTGTGCATGTGGGTGGCATTGGATGGTCTTGAGGAAACAGTCTTGTTCAACTGTAGAGAACACTTAACATCTTCCTGGAAAGCTGACTGATGATGCTTAGGTTCCAGTGATAGGATGAAAAAGCTTGTTAAGCTTACCTCTTGGTAACCTCGTGACTTGCTGTGGAATCCTGAGTCTCAGATTAATATGAATTAAATAGCTGTCTAAGATGCCATGAAGCTTTAGCTCTTATGCATGGCAGATAAAAAGGTGGTTCTTTTTCCCCCCCCCCCCCCCCCCCCCCCACTGGAGACCTCCAGGTTCAGGAATGCTACAGTTTTATAGACTCCTCAAAGCTGGAAACTTGAATAGAACTTGTAGGCAAGTGGGCAGAGATTAGCAATGCAAGCAGATGCATGATGCAAGTCTTCTGAAATTGAATTTTAGAAAAGCAGGAGGAAGCAACAAGATCATGGGATTGAGTAAATGCTTCTAAATGTAGCTAGCCTTTTAAAATAAATGCAACTGAACAGTGTAAGTATTCAGAGTGTAAATAGTAGAGGTTTAGAAATTTAAATACAGGGGGGCTTCCATAGCTCAACATAATGAAAGGTGTAAGACCCAGACTGTAGCATAGTCTTGGAAGAAGGTGAAAGCTGCTTCAGAGTTGGTTATGATGTTCGAATAAAACATCCAGATGCCACATGTGAAACCTGTTTATCCAATAAACACCACAATGTTTACATGGGCTTAGCAGCTTTTGTGTACAGAGCTGTAATGTGGAGTACAGGGCATGATTTCTAAATTACACTATTGTGCATTAATTGATCTGTAGACTTCACTGATGTACAATCACTTGAAATTATGCAAATTAAAGCAAACTAGAGAACATTACAAAGATTACTGATTACAGTAGTGTGTACTGTAGTGGGAGTATATAATGTATACAGAGAGCTCCAAAACCACTGGAACATCAGACCACAATTCCCTGTACATTTGTGTGGCTGCTCAGGGCAGAATCTAGTGCCAACCAACTGATTAGTGGAATGCCAAACACAAACCTAGCTGTTATCTGGGGATGCACACTTAGACATGCTTTGGTGTACATTACTTATTCTGCACATGATGTTAAAGATTAGAGGGAACATTGCTTCAGACATACACAAAATACAACTTAATGAAATTGAGCTTCTGTTTTTCTGGGGTTTACGGCAGGGCACTGGAACATGTCTAGGTGTAGGTGATCTGGGGGGGTCTTCTGCTTAAAATCATTTGGGATGTTTCAACATCACTCTAGTAAATCGAAGGCTTTACTCCTTTGGATCATACTCTTGAATTGCAAGTCTCAATAAGGGAGTGGAAATACAGTTCTTCCCTTAGAACCAAGTGGTAGGAAATCAAATCCTCATGTTAAACTGACTGGTGTAGTGACATGTCCAGTTATGCTCTGGAAAGTTCCAAATTTAAGATCCATTTGATTCCCTCAAGGTAGAATTCACCAAACAGGAGTTTAATGAATAAATAGTAATGAGTTAATGTCTTCTCCCCTCTTTCAGTTGTGTGACTTCATTGAGACCCACTACCTGGATGAGCAGGTGAAGGCCATCAAACAACTTGGTGATCATGTGACCAATCTGCGCAAGATGGGGGCACCCAAATATGGGATGGCCGAGTACCTCTTTGACAAGCATACCCTGGGGGAAAGTGACAATGAGAACTAAAGCCTCAGCATAGGCCTCCCATGGGTTTCAGTAGGTCTCCTACTTTACTGCCCAGCAGTGCATGCATCTTCTGTTTATCTAGATAATGTCATTCTGTACCAAAAATCACACTTTCTTTGTGTTTGTAACACCTTACACCCAATAAAGTGACTCGTTTCAAGTTAGTTTCATTTGCCTTGCATTGCAATACATTAAACCCTCAATTTTTACAGACCCTGACTTAGCAGACTTCAGGAACATCCATTTCTCTCCCCAACCCTTGCTTCCAAAGGTGGCTGGGGTGGGGTGGTGTCTATAAAATCACTCTCTTCTCCCTCCCCCCCAAAAAAAAAAAAAAAAAAGAAATTACTGTTAGTGCAGACTGGAAAAGCTGCTTGCTGGAGCTGCCATGCATATGTGAGAACTCTGCCAACTCCTCCAGGCTGTGCAATGGCCCCTCCATCTGCATGTGGCAAAGCAGCTTCAGCTGTGCACAGTGAGTGACGGTTGGGGAAGAAGGGTGGGAGGAGCCTGGCAGGGGGTTGGTGGGCTGGTAAACCCTTGCATATAATGAACTTCTAGTAATAGTGGACAGCCTCTCCCCCTCCTTCCGTTAGTCTGTCATTTCAAGGGTTTGCTGTAATGGAGGAAATCCTATGTCTGGAAGCTTCATAGCACATCTTACCCTGGGATGATCCATATCAATATATTAGCTGGGTGACTGAGAGAGGCAGATCTTGCATTATTGACTGGGTCCTATGCTTGTGATCAACTCAAAGGAATACCTTCAGCTTAGAGTGAGTAGGAGGGGCAATGTCTACCACTGGGACATACTGTTGGGAGTACCGAACCCATGTGTACACATGCTCCTACATAGGAGGCTTAGCTAATATTGTTGGTACAATGGAGGTGCCTTAGACCTAAAGTCTACAGCGAGGGAAGCTGTGAAGGAGGCTATCAATAAAGAACAATCTCTGCTGCACATGTTCTCTCATTCTCCAGTGTTTGATATCTAGATACCATCCCCAGAAGCTGTTCTTTCAGGCACACATGAGGTAGCTTTTCAAGCCAGGTACTTCAGTCAACTGCTCACATGACAATATAAAAAGTGAGGATTAACTCTTCAGAAGGGGGTCTTCAGGCTGCCTCCAATGACCTTTCAGAGGGAAGGGAGCACCATGCTTCACTTTGTACAAAGGGCAAGCTAAGTGAAATCCTGAGTGTCTGTGTTACGTAGCATAGAGTGAAAAAAGGTAATTCAGAACACCATCAGTGAACAGTGAGTGCATCAGGGTTGTGGGTTCTGAAGCCTGCATACTGCAGTATAGCTCTTTACAGCTTTGACCTGTAAAGTTTATCAGGTTTACTGTAACTTGTAGTTCAAAATTATTCTCAGTGATACCAAATATTTATACAGCATGATTTGGTTTTTAGAGATTTCATTTCAGCTAGCAAAATGAGTGCAACAAAGGCAAGGTATGTGTAGGGCCTTTAAATGGCAAAGCTGCAGGAACTAGATTGAGTGAGGGGAGGTGTGGTCCATCTATGGCTTCTCTTAGAACTGCAATGGGCACCATGTTAGTCATCCCTAGCTTGTTATGTAGACTGATGTGGCTTGTTGAAACTGCAATGAGGAAGTAGAGCACCTGTGTGCTTGGGCTCAGCTTGTTTTCTCTCACTGTGACATAACAGGATGCTAAGGTGGTTTTCCATTCCAAATTATTTTTAAATCTTATCTGCCATAAACTACTTTTTTTAACATGAGCTAACAAAAATCATTAACACACTTAGATTAATGAGCTGGATGAAGGAGAAGAGGTGAAGTATTTTGGGAAGGAGAAATGGTTGGATTGTTGGAGGCTGTCCCTTAGTTATTCCAGTACTTTTCTCCTCTGGACATCTGTCAACCCTACCTGTCCCCAAACTTTGAATGTCTAATGTTTACATATATCTCCTGCACTTGTTATAGTCTCTTTTGTGACAAATATTAGTAAGGTTAGCTGGTGGTATGGTTTGACATTCCAGGTGTATTTAAGACACAGACTTCTGATATAATCTGTTTCTGCATCCAAGCTGCAAAAAGGCAAGTGTGCCATGTTACTTCATTCTCAGGCACTTGCAATTTATGAATGTTATAAGTTCTGTAAAATCATCTGTAGTTGAATAGTTTAACAGCATTGAGTTCATTGCAGTTAAATCTGTGGTGCTGTGAACATGTCCATGGTGTCATCCATCAGGTACTGTAACTCTCCACCCATTGTCAGTATGTGGTTGGGATGGTTGTGTTGTCTCTTTGCGGAAGCCTTGTACATGGTAAGCACCCAGGTTTGGTGTAAAGACACTGCAGTATCAGTGGGTAACACAGCAATCAGAAGGAACCAACTGGTCTCTTCATTTAACTATATCTATCCACCTTCCCTTCATCACGAACATTTTCGCTGGCTTCCATAATCACTTCCATCAGTCCCACGTACTCATCCTCTGCTAAGAAGATACCAGAGTCATTAGGTGAGGGACTATCTGCTCTCCTCTGTTCCTCAGAGTGGTGAGCATGAGCATTTCCAGTTCCTGTCTCTCTCCCAGTCGCAGAAGCCCCTGTGGAACCCTGGACTGGGGCACTAGATGCATTATCTGAGCAGGGACTGGGAACAGTGCCTAAATTCCCTTTGTGAGACCTCTCAAGCACAGGGGATGTCACTGGAGTGAAAGAAAAGAAAGGCCCACTGCTGCCAGGGGTTCTTGTACTGGGAGTATGAAAGTTGCTTGGATTATCTGAGTTTGGTGTGGCTGCTGGTGTCATGTTCTCCAAAGTTAGCAAGGGATGTTGGCGGCCTTTCAAACCCTTCAGGCTCTTGAAGCTGCCCTGTTTTTCGTGCTCTGGGGACTCTGTTACGAAGGGAATTTTGGGGCTTTCCAATCCTATTGATTGAGGTCCTGGAATGCTAACTGAGGCAACCTCATTTGTTTTCTTGTTCAAAGTGTTCTCTTCCGCTTTTACTGTCACCACCAGGGAGTCTGGGGCTTTGTCTTGGTCTCCTGGCCAAACGAAAGTCTGCTTTACTGCAGAACCAAGGGAGCTCTGGCTTTTTTCCACGTCGCTAATCCTGGAAGGGGACATGTTCATGATGTTGTCTCTCGCTGAAGCCGAACAGGCCATGATGCTGGAGAGAGCAGGGGGCTTCTTGCGTCCTTGGCGTCTGGAGGGGAAGATCATAGGGATGGAGCTGATGGGGGTCTGTGGAGCACTATAAAATCCAGGTCTTTCATAGAAAGGGGTTGAAACGAAGGCATCAAGCTCTCTCAGTTTTCTATCATCATTGTCCCATTGCTCCTGTGAGCTGGAGCCGGGGTTGGAGGAGTCTCCCCTTTGCTGATTGGTGCGGCAGGAGCTTACAGGTTTGCCCACATCCTGGTACAAGTAACGAGGGAAGGGGGACAAAGGATCATTCCTCAAGCGTGGCGGGTTCATCCGGGAGGGTGACCTAGAGAAACTAGGTGACTGGACCCCCAGCAGGCGTCCCAGGTGTCCCAGCAGTGGTGTCGAGTGGTTTGCCTCCTCATTCTCTTTAATTTGCTCCAGCGGCTGGAATTCCATCTCTTCCTTCTGCATGCTGGAGAGAGGCAAAACGGGCTTGTTATCTACAGTGACTGAATGCTGGAAGGAATTTTCCTTGAGTGTTGTTGGAAAGGACCTTGAGTGGACTTTTGTCTTCCACTACAACACACGGTAGAGATCTGTGAACCTCAAAGGGGAGGATTCCAGCACTGACAAACCTCAGCCCCTGATGTCTTCCTCTGTATTGCTACATAGTAAGCCCTTGAAATACATGGCTTCAAGTTGTGCGTAACTCATTTAACATGAGTTAAGCACAACTTGAAGCTGCTGTATGGCCCCTTCCATCAGCAGCATTGTGCCACTGGAGGAAGGCAAGGAGAAGCAGCCAAGGAGACTGACCAGCTCTGGTGGGCTGGTCAGTTTCCCAGTCCCACAAGCAGAGGGGAGCTGGGAACCAAGCGGCAGTCTGGTTCCCAGCTGCCCTGTGCTGGTGGAACTGGGAAACTGACCAGCCATGAGCTGGTTGGTTTCCTGGGTCCCATAAGCAGCTGGGAGATGGTTGCCTGCTCCCTGCCACTCTGGGAGCCAGGAAACTGACTAGCCCTGGTGGGATGCTCTGTTTCCCAGGTCCTGCAAGCCCAAGGGAGCCAGGAACCCAGGCTGCTGCCTGGTTCCTTCTCCCTCTCTACTTGCACGAAAATTTGAGTTATGTTGGGGTTTTCCAGTCATGGAACAATTGGACATCACAGCGCTCTCTGAGGAACACTATCTTTTTTACATCATCATACTAACTATGAGGAACATTACTAAAGGAAATGCGTAACTCAAGGGTTTACTGTATGGGGAGCAGTATCAGACACGCAGCTGTTGACAGTCATATTGGAGACAGGCAGAGGCATCACACAAGAGGATGCAAACACAATCATATTTTGACTAAAGCTAGGTCTAGATTTCAGGCTTCTGTCGGGAGACCTCCAGTCTCCCGACAGAAGTCTGCCACTTCAGGAGCCTTCTGCTGGCTTTCTGGTCTTCCTCATTCCGCGAGGAAAAAGGGCTGTGTTAGCAGAGTGAGTTTTTCTGAAATTTGGTCCTGTGGATGGGCCAAATGTGAGGAAAGCCTCTCTTGATGGAAGTGTCAGCAGGAGATACGCAAATGTGTTGTGCAATTTATGTATATTTTGCTGACAATTCTCGGTAATCTAGTACATTTCCTCAATCAAATTTCTCTGGGCTATGCAGCCACAATGTCTCACCATGATTTCACATGCAAAAGAGGATTTGTGAAACGCTGAACTCCAGAGGGTGGACATTTGTGGCAGGGGAAGAACCACTGCCCTCCTAGAAGAACATTTATAAAGTCCAGAGATAATTTGAAATGCTGTGACCCAGGTCTGAGGCATACACATGGCCTCCACTGGTAATTTTGTGTGGTAGGAAAGGGAATTGTTGCTCCTATGGCCTTTAGCTTCACTCACCTAATGTCAAAGGTAGAGCCAAGAAAGGATGTCCGCTTATACTCAGCAGTAGCCGCAGTATAGGGTGGCTGGGGATAGGATTCATTCCAGTATAGGTCCTTCTCCATGAGGGGCAGATCCTGATGCATATCGTCCACAGCTATCAGGGAGACCTGAAGAGAATGATGGGAATCCCTCATTTGGGGGGGGATGCTTTCATTCTGACTGGTGCATTTATACAAACATGCTCTTCCCCAGAGAGCTGGCAATTTGTGTAGGCCCAAAAGGAGAGAAGGAATGCAATAGGAAACCACCCAATGAACAGCTAGCTGGGGTCAGTACACAGATTGTAATGTATCCAGTGTTGTTTAAATTGGAACCAAGGGGAAGGTGAAGGAGGCTGAGAGCAGGAGAGTACACAGCGGTGTGCTTCAGGAGGGATTTGAAAATGTGGTTTGTTGGCTGAGCCCCAGGAGGAGGGAGATTTCTTCTAGGCACAAGAATCAGTGTAGAAAAAGCATGAGGACGTTGGTGAGAGAAGGGAGTGGTGGGCTTGGGAAGGGGCAGGAATGGCATAGCACAGCAGTTCCCAAAGTTTTTCCAGTCATGGAACAATTGGACATCACAGCGCTCTCTGAGGAACACTATCTTTTTTACATCATCATACTAACTATGAGGAACATCAGCTCATGGGAATAAGGGGACTTCGAAGTAAGCAGGGTCCTTTCGAAAAGGAGCCCCGTTGAGACGAGACGCGCGGCGGCGAGGTGCGTCAATTTCGAAGTGCTGCGGCTGCCCGCATGCTAATGAAGCACTGAATATGCATTTCAGCGCTTCATTAGTAAACTTCGAAATGGCCATTTGCGTGACCATTTCGAAATTTGGGGCTAGTGTAGACGTAGCCAGCATGAGCACAGGCCTCATGGATTGGCTAGAGAGGGACACAGCCCCTCCCACACACACACACCAGCCAACATGCAACCATAGCGGTTTATGCAAAAAGTCGCATGCTCCCTGGAAAGGTGTGAGCCAGTAGGGGCAGATCTTGTCCCGCAGTCTTTCATGTGGGCTGTTTTGTCAGCTACTGCAGGAATGAGGCGCTGGGCTGCTTTGTGCAGAAAGTCCTTTTTATCTCTCGTCTGCTTATGCCTTCCCCTTCCTCTGACCCCTTGGTCTCACACACAGCACTTGGCCCATCTCTAATGTATGCTGCCTGCAGTGCCACCATGGGTAATGGAGAAGAGGTGCCAAGTGAGTGCACCTCTGAAATGTCTTCTAGGGTTGGGAGACTATTTGTCTACTGAGTCCCAGAGTGCCCCACTACAGCTCTCATCACCGATGGCTGTGTGTGGGCTCAGGCCCCACCCTTACCTGCAGATTTCTGTCAATGAGCCAGTTGGTTTCAAAATCATCATCATCCTCTCCAAAGGGGTTGATGAGTTGTTCAGCCACCTGCACATTGAGAGCACATGGTTCAAATCCCACCCTAACAGAGTCACCTGTAAGGCCAGTGGGAGTCACAGTGACCCAGAAATAAGCCAGGGCAGCATGTCAACTACATTTCCTTTCCAGGTCAGTGGCAGAGGGGGGCTAACGGGAAGCTAAGCCACCACGTGGCTGCTGGGACAGTGAGTGCTAATGTATACCTCCACTGTTTACTGTTGCACTTTACTAGTCTTGCAGTTGAGATGGAGAAAGCCAGTACTCCCATCCGCCAGCCACCGCATCTCCTGGATTCAGCTGCAGAGCAATTCTCTGCAGGGCCAGTGAAGCTCTCTGCCTCTAAACACATCCGCATGGGCCCAGGTGGTCTGAACCTCGGCTTAGAAGGTGATTCCAGATCTCCTGCAAGGTGCTGCATTCAAATAGAGGGAAGACCTTGGAAGCACCCTCAGCCTCTGCTGACCTAGAGAGAGAAAGCTAAGCACTGGGACTGGAATGTGGGCCTGGTGCATGGCAGAGCCGGGATCACTCAGACAGTGGAACTTCCCCCAGGGCGATCTTAGAATCTCCTGCTGGCGTCTGGAGTCCATTCCAGGCATCCCAGGTTGGGGAAGGAGGGCTCCCAGTGGGTCAGGCCTTGTTTCCTTGGACTCACCTTTAACCAGCCAGCATAGAAGAAGAACTGCAGGAGCGTGAAGACGGGCACAAACAGATCCAACTCATGGCCAGGATACCCCTGTGCTGGGTCCAAGAACTGCCGGCCGATGAGACAGGCCAGAAAGAAGCTGTACACAGCCACTGTGACCACCTGGGGATGGGCAGGGGGGTGCAGTAAGAAACAGCTCTCAGTTCCGAGCTTGCTTTTCTTGCCATCCTTCTGCAGATGCCCCTCCACCCTCCCCAGACCACTGGAAACTGATGAGGTGCTGTTCCCTCTGTGGCTTTTCAAAGACTTTTAAAAAGGCAAAGCCAGGGGCTTCTCTGAGTGGGCACTGCTCTAATCCACCCCCTTGCTCTTTAGCAGGACCGTGTCTTTCTGCTGTAGCCATCTTTAAGTGAACCTGTCCCTCCCACACAATTATCTGGCACTTTGCATTTCAAGTCAGTGCTTGTCTCTCAGTGACTATATAACTCTGGGGAAAAGCGTGGAACTGGGATGGTTTTTGGAGTGGAGAGTGCTGTGCTGCACCCTTCCTTCCACCATCCACCCCTCAGAATTGGGGCCAGCCCCAGGACTCTGTGTGAGGAGCCCATGTCCAAGACCTAGCAGCCAGGGGAGTCCCAGCCCTGGAGCCTCCAACACTGTGCTGGCAGCTTGTTGGTTCCCTGGAGCCAAGAGGGACGTGGGGCTGGGGTGCCAAGCAGAATCTGGGATCAGCAGTGGCACCCTCCAGGCAGCAGCGGGCCTGGCAGCCAGCACCCAGGCAGCAGACATGCAAGTCAGTGGCTAGGACCTAGACAACAAGGGCATGGGTCTAGGATGCCCCAAACCTGGAGGTTCTGCAGTGTCTCCTGCACCTGTACACCCCATGGCTATGAGGGTAAAACTAGACCCAGGGCCAGCAACAAAACCACACCTTCCAGCAGCAAAGCACAGGTCTTTAGAGACATTCAGCAGCAATGCGCCCAGTACCCCATGGCTACGTCTACACTAGTGAGTTTTGTTGACAAAACACACGGCACATCCACATGACAAATGCGTTTGTCGATGGAACTCAGCACTTTCACCAACAGCCTTCTGCCCCTCCTCCATGCAGCACAGTGCATTTCTAGACAGAACCTGCCAACAAAAAAGCTGTGTGGACGCTGCAGGGAGCCTTCTGTCGACAGACAGGGCTTCTGGGTCACTGGACAGCCCTGTCTGCTATACTTCTGGTTGGCTGTTCTGTCGAGAGAGCAGCCGGTCAGTGCGGCAGTTCTTTGTTGACAGAGTGGATCGACCGAGCCATCCGCTTTTGTGTGTGGCTCCAATCCTTCAACAGCAGTTTTGCCAGAAGTTCTCTTCCAATGGTAGCTTCTATTGGCAGATCGCTGTAGTGTAGACACAGCCCTTGAAGGCTGGTGAGGAAATTAGGCACCAATTGCTTGACCTGATGGCAGCTGTACAGCAAGTCAGCAGCAGAGCTGGGAAGCACAATCTGTTCTCCCTCCCTTGCCCCTGGAAAATTCCCCCGAGTGCCCAGTGCTGGGGTGACAAAACACGGCCTTGTGGGGTGAGTCATGCCAGTTCCACCTGCAGGTGCAGAGAGACCAGCAGCTGGGTTGCAACGTGCTTGCCGGACCAATGGGTCTCTTTGCCTACTGGTTCTCAACTGAAAGAAACGAAGAGCAGGCCAAATGCTGGAGTTGGCTACAATTCCCAGCAGGGTCATGGGGAGGCACCTGCAACGTTGCCAACCCTAAAACATTTAAAATTCATGAATCAGGCTGCAGAAAATCATGGGACTGATTTAAAACTCCTGAGTTTGTTGGCTTTTTAACTCACTTTTTCCTTTGCCTTGTGGTTTCTCCACCTGCGGGTTGCACCTGGGGGACATTTTCAAGCTTTTCACCGCAGCCATCAGGGCTGGAAATGCACTTTCTGTATTTTAATGAATACTGATTGAAGCATGTGACCTCCTGAGGGCAGAAGCCGGGACTTTCAGAACAGCACCAAACAGTGGTCTGAACAAACCCCCTGGAAAGCACCCGAGGGACACACAGGGATGTGTGGCTCACAGTGTGTGAGGAGAGGACTCTGGGGCCAGATAGATCAGACAGAACTCCCACAGCATGTGACTGGCAGCAGAGAGAAACTGTTTTCTTTCCATTCTCAAGGCTGAGGAGCCTGCAGAGAGACTCTTCCTCAAGTGCTCAGCCTCCCACCTCAGCTGGCTGCTCTTGCTTGGCATTCTGGGTCTGAAGCTGGGCTAATTAACCTGTGACCCTGTGCCTTCGTTAGCTCCTCCCGGACACGGCTTCAGCTGTGGAGGTCCCTGTTGTTCATGGACAGTTAGTCACCCCGAAGAGCTGAGCACCGCAGAGCTGAAACCGGTAGTGCAGGGCATGTGTACAGCGTGTGCACCGAAGGGCGTGAGCAGAGGTGGTATAGCACTGTGCCATGCACACCAGGAAAGCATCCGATGGCCACGCATAGTTTCATAGCTCCTGTCAAACACTACTGTGACTAGCTGTGGCCTTGACATTCTTGCGCCTTTGATCCTGGTTTGCAGGAGACTCAGCTTTGCACCCGGCTCTAAATAAATCCCACAGTAACCTTTGCAGCCATCTGGAACAGGAGTTGTTCCTCTTTCACAGCAGACCACATTAATGGGAGTGATCATTACCTAAGCAGCTGCATTGTAGCAGACAAAGAGGGGGCTGGCGCCAAGCTGGGGTAGGAGCCAGAGAGCTATCGAACAGTTAAAGAGCTTTGTGCCTGACCGATAAACAACGTTCTCTGCACACACACAGTGCAGACAGTATCTCCCACTCCGGCCTGTGCTGCGTCCCCAGGGCCGGCACAGCTGAGTCCTGGGGCTCAGGTTCCAGCAGTGTGGAGTGAGGGGAAGCTTATGTGTTTCCAGGCTGAGGCACAGGCGCTGGGGGTGGCTGGAGATCGAGTGAGTGGGGATGCATGGGGGCCCTCCATGGGTTTGTTGTGCGGTTCTGAGGAATGAGGATGTGCCTGCCCGGCCTCAGTGCCTGTGTGCTGGGGCACGTTTGCTACCCAGCGGGGAAGGGTGTGTCTGTAGGGTGTGAACTGGGGTTCCATGTGTGCACATGGGGTGTATCTGGGGATTCATTGGGGGGTGCATATAGAGGCCATGTGTATTAGAGAGCTGAGGCCATTTCCAGCACACAGTTTCTCTGAAGGCAGCAAACCTCTTTGCAGAGGCCCTGGTGGGGAGGGGCTGCAGAGGGCCTCCTGCACTCACCTGCGTGTAGACCAGTGGGATGCTGATCCAGTCGTACCCATACAGCCGACCACACTGGCTACGCAAGGTGTTTAGTTCCTGGAGTGGGGAACAAGAGATTAAAAGGAATGGCCCCTCCCCGGAAAAGCTACCTCAGGCTGTCACCCCTTTGAACTGCCCTGCCAAGGGGACCGTCACACTCGGCAGGCCTGGGAATTCACTCTCTGTAGTCAGTCACTCCTGGGCTTTGCCCATTCTGAAATACTGAGCTGCTGGTCCTGCCCACCACCTGTTGGATCTCAGGCTTGCCCCACAGGGAGCCTTTTTCAAGTGGAGTCGAAGGGGATTCAGGGCCTGATTCTCCTCTCACACGGGTGCAAACAGAGTCAACCCTCTGGAGTCACTGGCCCCATCGGGCAGCTTGAGAGAAGAACCACGGTCCTTGTCTCGTGTCCTGGGCCATCTCGCACAATTGCTGGGCTAGCGACCCCCAGGGTGTCCTGCACTATCGTCTCATTTGCTCCCCTCTAATGAATGATCGATTTGAGCAGATCTGTTTCCCATTGCAGTTTACAGTGTTGCACAAGACATGTGATGGGGCTGTCCCTAGCGCTCCCCCAGCACTTCCTGCTCCCTGGACTGATGACCAGTAGGAGGTCCCCAAGAGAAGAGCAGGGCTGGTTCCTTCTCCATGAGCCCTCCGGCTGTGGCTACAACTCACATTCAGGATGCCCTGGAGCAGCACGCTGTCCCGGATCCTGCCCTCATTCCGCGCCTTCACAGCCAGGTTTGAGAACCACACGAAGGGGATCCAGAACTTGTTGTGGGGAGAGTTCAGGCTCTCAAACTTCTTGTGCTCTTCTGGGGTCATGAGGCCTAGATGGACAAAAGGCAACTGGGGAGGAAGACAAGAGAGAGGTCCCAGCCTCTCCTTTCTAGGCTTTCATCGGCATGAAAAATCCCACGGATGCCTGTGAGAGGGATGCTGGGGGACCCATCAGGAGACTCCCATGGAGTTGGGGAAGTTGTGCCACTCCTGGGCTGGTGGCCCAGTCTCTTGTGGCAACTCATGTGCCTGTCTCTCCTTGCCTCTGGTCCCACAAACCATCAGGCCACCCAGCTGAGGGAGCAGTTCAAGGTGCAGAGCCCTACTTAAGGCCTTGGAGCCTAACAGACATTCTGATTGCCTTTCATGGAGTATTGGCAATGCAACTCTGAGCTCTTCACCGCCAGGCCCCCTCCCTCCGGCTGTGTGCCACAATTTCTACTCTACGGGTCACGGTTGCACATCCTGGGTGGAAAATTAGAGATGGGCTTGGTCCTGCTGCTGCATCCCTTGTGCCTCTCACCCAACTGCTCCTCACACCTACGTTGCACTCAATGGCCCAGACCCCTGGGCCTGAGCAAACTGATCAGAGCAGGACCAGATGGAGCAGGGAGAGAGCGCTAAGCCTTTGGCTAAGCCTGTCCAGGCATCAGTAGTGTAAGCAGCTCTAAGTCATGCTGAATAATCTGCACAGTACACCTGATAAGAATTAGTATAGTTCCTTTTGGTAAATAGGAGGAATTGCAGATGGGGAAACAGGCACGGCACAGCTGTGATGTGCTCAAAGTCAGATGGTCAATATGAGAGCTAAAGCAAGCAAATTGCTGGCTTCCAACCCACTGCTCGGAACAAACCCCAGAGCAGATGCTGTTGGATCTAGATCAGTGGGTCTCAAACTGTGGGTTGGGATCCCACAGTTGGCCATGCCCCTGTTTTAATGGGATCACTGAGGCTGGTGTTAGACTTGGTGGACCCAGGGCCAAAGACTGAGCCCCACAACCTGGGGCCGAAGCCTGAGTTCATTAGCCCTGGATGGTGGGTCTCAGGTTCCAGGCCCTGGCCTGGGGTGGTGGGCTGTGGGTGAACAGGCTTCACCTTTTGTCATCAGAAGAGGGGGTCATGGTGCAATGAAATTTGCAACCCTCTGGTCTGGATCAATATCACCCAAATGGCCTTTAAAGTCATGACGTACGATGACATCACTGCTGAGCTCTCTGGGGTTACCTGCATTTACTGGCTGTCAGACTTCTCTGTGCTATGAATTGTCCCGTATGGGAGGGAAACCTGACGTTCGAGGTGCTGATTTGTCTGACTAACAGAGCCAAATCATATTGAACCAAACCAGAGAAAACAAAGTGAGAAAGTGGAGTTGAATGAAAAGCAGTGACCCTCAACGCCACCAGGGGGCGCCCCAACCCCAGAAACCGGTGCAGAACCTGCATGACAACTTTGTGTGTGTTTCACCTGCTTCAGTCTTTTAATGTGCACTTCCTCCATCCCCCTCCAGTATATAAATTGTCAGTAGCCAGCACCCTCCTGAGCATGCTTTACCATGCATGATCATGCACAGCAATTACGGATCGTGGCAAAATCCAGCCCACTGCAGGAGGCCCACAACCACTGAGACTCCTGTGGCAGGCGCAAGCTGTGCAGAAGATGCAGCTGGTCGTTTGCAGGGGCTGTGGGGCATGTCAGCGCAGCTCATGCATAAACCGCAATAAGAAAGGGAGGCCCGAGACCTGAGAGTTTGGCCACTGACTTCAGTGAGAGCAAGAGCCCTGTTCTGCACAGGGACCCCACAGTGACAAACCACAGCCCGGAGCTTCAGCTCTTTGGAGAGCCCCTCAAAGCTGTGGTCACAGGAACAGACTCACAAGAGCACAGCCCCAAGCCTGCAGTAGCCAGAGGGTGTGTCTGTGCATATATGTGTGTGTTTGCAATGGAGGAACAATTAATTGGGGTCAGCAATTAGCTTTCTGTTGCACTACTTTTAGGGATGCCATATTTGACCTTTCAAAAGAGAGGACGCCCCAGGGGGAGTGTATCTGTATCAATATCTACCAACTCACGTTGTATGAATATACTATATATTATATAGCACATTAATACAATGTGAGTTGGTAGATACTGATACAGATACACTCCCTCACAGGGGTGTCCTCTTTTCTATATAGTAACCCTACTATTTTGAAGCTCAGGCAACATGACTTGCTAGGCCTGGGTCCTTCTCAAAGATGCATTGTCTCCTTGGTAGCAGTAACAAGGGGGCTAATGATACAGGGCCAAATCTGAGCAATTCCTGGATGTTCTGGCTGTCCTCAATCCCCCAGAAACCCCAGTGGAAAGGTCTCAGCACCTCCAGCAGTCACTTAGCACCTTACAAGATTGTGCCCATAATACTCTTTGCCTGGCCCTTGAACTTTGTGTTTGGGACAGATAGATTAATTTGGAATTCCCGGATTGTCCCCCTAGCCCTGGTCTCCTGAGCCATGTGGATTCCAGTGGGTATCTGTGTATCATGAGGTTGTTCCCACCCATGCTCATATCAGCCAGTCCTCCCAGGACCGTAGCAGCCTTTGGCTCAGGTGCAGTAGCCGAGCTGAGGATGGCGAGGGCGCCTACCTGCCCTCACGATGTGCTCCATGCTGGGGAAGCGCTTGTAGACAGCGGTGCTGACGGAACGGAGGATCAGCACGCTGCAGAGGTTGCTGTAGCGCATCAGAGTGCGCCGGAGGAGGCGCCCGTACTCGTCCTGCCCATCCACATTGCTGGAGACCAGATTCATGATGCGGTCGGGCCACGGGATGCTCTCATACTGACCCCACCAGCGAGAGACCACTAGGGCCACATAGAAACCTAGGGTGGAATTGGACAAATGAGCCATCTGGGTAGCTGTCCGACACAGCAGGGTCTGAGGGGGAGGAGTGGCTAGCTATCTCCCCAGAGCATCCCAATGGGCTGCAGCGCAGTGTCTGAATAGGAAGGGGAAAGGCCATCCTATTCCCCGCCCCACATGCCTTACCCAGCACAAAGGACACAGGGATCAGCTCAGCATAGTTGTTACAATACAGAGCCAGCTTCTCGAACATCAGCCTTTGGCTTGCATTCAGGATCAGCCTGAAAAGGAAGCACAGTGGCACAGTCTCACTGTCTGCCACCCAGGAGACTTCACCCTGCCCTGGACGGGGGTCCATGAACAAAGCCAATGACAGTCCTATGCTCTGGGGTCCATGGGAATCCCTTTGCTTCTTAATGCAGGAGACATGTCCAAGGGAGCTCCCGGGGACACGCCACATAAATCATCTTGCCCTCTCTTCTAGGAGATATCTGAGCTAAGGAGAATGACCCATGGCCAAGGCAGGAGATACTGCCTGGCCTGCAAGGAGGCAAACTCACAGCCAAACCAAGGCTGCTCGCTTAGGTGCTGCAGTGAGTGAGCCAGTGCTCAGGCATACAGGAGCATCCTATCACCAGGCAGGGCCTGTGTCAGATCACCCCACACGCCTGTCGTAACCAGAGGGACTGAGACCTCATCTGGGGTGAGTGAAGTCTCTGCTCTACAGCCTCAGCTGAGAGCTAGCTGGCCTTTAGCTCACGTGGTAGAGTGCAGGGCTTTAGACTCTATACTCCTCACAGGTTCTATCCCTGGTACCGGCAACCCAGGTCTGTCAGCGTTACATACCCATAGTTCCACAACCCCAGCAGAGCTGTGGAACAGGCTGAGCAACAGCATTACCTGCCAGGAGTTTCCAGCTATCACACCAGACTCCAGAGCTTGAGTCCAGGCCCACATTTGCCTTGTGCCTAGCTGTGATCCCATGCTGCAGCCCCTAGGCCTGACACCTGCTGTCCTCTTCACTGGGCCATACCAGCCAGCCCAGGAGCGCCATGGTGGCCAATAGAGAAATGTTGTACAGTGCCAGAAAGGAAGCACTGAGCTGGGTTTGGAGTTTAAAACCAGTGTAACCTCTATCCTGATGCCCATCAGTCAGTCTTGAATAGTCACAAACTGGGAAGGAGCCACTGCTGCCATTATGCAGAGCTGCTTTCCTGCCTCAGCCTCACTCAGCCACATACACCTTAGCCCAGTAGCCCCAGTCACTCTGGTTGCTCCATGAGAGACGCCAGAGGAAGTGCCATGCTGTTCCCACACAAGGATCTCTTCCCAAAAGTGCCCTGCAGGAGGTTATCCCCTCTGTGTCTACAACCTAAGTCCAGAGACACCATCCTTGAGGGGGTGAGGGCTGTTCTCTGTGAGCGCGCAGCCAGCTGAGCTGGTGTTTTTTTAACCACAAACTGCAGTCTCCTGGGAGGATGGGCATCCATCAGGAAGGAGCATCACTGAAGGCGTCTTCGATGGAGATCGCAGAAGTCCCGTGTTCCCTGGTTTTCTGAGGCTTCTGAGACTTCTGCAGCTGCTGGTGCAGCTGGACACAGGGCTGTCTGAAAAGCTGAGGCAACCTTGGGCCAGCCACACTGGCTGCTGTGTGGGTGGCCCCAGGCAACTGGACCTGGGTGCTGCCCTGAAGCAGTGATCCAGGAGCAACAGTGATGCTCCTGTCTGCCTCTCCTAAGCAGCTGTGGTGGGAACCGTGGGCCATGCCCCTGCCTTGGAGCAGCAGTGGTGGAACCCTAGGCCACAACCTCCCCTCCCCACCTGAAGCAACAAGGGGGGGAGCCCACTTCCCAGAGCATCTGCAGTGCGCTGGAGCCCCTCCCCCTGAGATCCTAATATTTAGTCAGGGTGTTCATAGCACAGATCATGGAGAGGTGAATTTGTGCGTATTGCCCATGAAATTTCCTGTGACTAAATCGTAGCCTTGTTTATCAGCTATAACTTACTTTCCTTCCAAGGAGAAATCATGCTTCTTCTAAGGAGGAGGGTCACCCGGCCTATGTGTATCTCCTAGTTACCAAGGAGAGACTCGACTCCCATTGAGAAGGACAAGCTTTCAGGTAGTATCCTCTTCTGGAGCAGTGGGGAAGGGGCTTCCCTCTCTACACCTCTCGCTGGATCCAGGGAGCAGGTCTTGGGAACCAGAAACTCCATGGTACACCGTCACTGACAGAACTCCTTGCCCAGTGCCGTTGTCCCCATCCCCACTCTGCCCGATCACCCATGGTCACAGTGGGCAGAATGTCTGGCCCTCTTAGGGCTTGGCTGAAAGCGGAAACTTACCTATAAGTGATGCTGATGCCAAAGTAGAAAGTGATGAAGATGAAGAACTCACAGTAGAGGAGTTTGTAGATACTCCCTTTCCATCGGAGCAGAAGCCGTGAGAAGGTGCCCAGGTGGGCATCAGCTACTCGATTTGTGTATGTCACCGTCATCACAGAGCCTGTGAGAAAGAAAACACGGCAATGATTTAGAATTTCATGGCCTGGTCACGGGCAATGCACACAAATGCACGAACTCACCTCTACATGATCTTCTGCAGCCATCAGAAAAACCTGCTAAGGGGCGAAAAGGGGCAGGCCTGGAGCATTATGGCAGGGAGACATGGGACTGAGCTAGCCAGGGATTGCTATTCAGTGTAGGGACACGTATAGAAACAGTGCCAGTATGAGTCCATCCCAGCTGTGCATAGAAACTCCCATTTGTCTCTCCCTGGGGCACACCAAAATCCATCTCAGGGAGGCAGAGAAATCTAATCCAGAGAATAACATTGATGCCCATGGCTCAAAAGCAAACAGTCCAGTCCAGCAGGAAGCAGTGAGGCCAGCCTACACATGCTGGAGGGAGGTGAGCCGGTTAAATTTCCTACCAGTGAAGTTGAAGCTGAGCCTCGACTCTTTAAAGGACAGCTCTCCACTTTCCCCCATTTACCCTTAACTACGTGTTTACACCATGCCCATCATCCCAGGAGCCGTGTGTCTCTGGCACGTGTGGGTTTGCTGTCTCAGGAGAGATGAATCTTGTGAAAACACACCATGTTTTTCATATTTTTTTCTAAGGAATCTTCAAAGGACCCATTAGTGAAAGCCTGGGTCAGACGGGTCTTGTATAACAGATCTGTCTCTACCAACCTAACCCACTGCCTTCTACAGCAGAGCAAATTTTGCTGCAAGCCAAAGCCTGGCCATATCCCAGGCCAAGCAGCGGGCAATGGTGCCATGGGGGAAGCTGAAGGTGTGTCCAGATCTCTTTGGAAGGAACGCTCAGACCTTTTTTTCTGACAAATTCTTACACTTGTAACTGGGTCAGTTACCTGGACAGCCAACCTGCTGCAGGGAGCGAGGGAAGGATTTGCCATTTCCTTCCTCCCTTCCAAGACAACACACTATGAATGCCATTTTGTGTTAGGATTGGTAGCTAGCTATTGCCACTTCCAGCCATTGAGCTATCTTGAGGGCTCAGGGACGGAAGGGGATGCTGTTATTTCAGTGCTTTCAGGTGATGCTGGACTTACAGCCCTGGACTGACAGCATGGCCAATGGCAGTGCTAGCTGCCCCACCCCAAACACCCCTGTCCTGACTTGTAGGGCCCCAAAGTCTTCTTGGTCTCTCTTCAGACATAGCTGCCAAGGGGCAGAGCTGGGCTAGCTGTGATGGTAGCTTTTGACCTGTTCCCTGAGTTCTGGGCTGGGAGCACTAACTCCCATCACTTAGACCTCAAAACAGCCACTTGGTATCAATATTCAGTCATTACCTGACCTAGGCTAAGTGTATACTGTGTCCTAGCAGCAAAAGTCCCTCTGTCCATTACCAGTTCCTTGAGCTCTGTAGTCCCCATTGGATGTGTGGCAGAACCAGCTTAATGTATCTGCAGGCAGGAATGAGAGAGAAAGGGTCACACCTGCTGCTCCGGAAGAGACGGGCGCACAGGCCTTGAGCATGAGCCACTGGTAGCTGCGGTTGGAACGGAAAAGCTCTGAGCAGATGCCAGGGAATCGGTGTTTGGCCCCCGGGGCTATTTGTACAGGGGGAAAAGGAGAAGACAGGTAAAGGGAAGAAGAAAGAAGGGGCAGAGGGGAGTGAGAAAGGTAGATCAGAGAGAGAGCCTGGGGAAGAGGGAGAGAGGTAAAGGTGGGATCAGGAGACAGAACAATGGAAGAGAAAGTTTGGTGGCAAAAGTGAGGGTGGGGCAGCTTGTTAAGAAATGTTTTAAATCAGGCTTAGGCACGTAGCCAGGCCTACGCAGCGATCGTTTAAACAGCTCTGAGGACAGCAAAGCTTTCTGACCCTCAGAAGTGCGCTGCCCCCACAAACAAAAGCTGCAGCTTGAATTAGAGCTCTTTGATGAGGGCACATGGTGGAGGGGTGTGGGTGGGTGGCAGTAAAAAGTCACCCACTATGCTTGTCCCTCTGGCTCCACTCACATCACCTTTGGAGAGTCTTCCTCCAGTGTGACCTCCCCAGGGAGAAAAACGCAAAGGCTAGGAGGCCAGGGAAAGCTTCCGGTAGTTGAATTCTCCTCATAATGCGCTGAAGAGGCTGGGGGAGTTGGACCTCTTCCTTTGAAGGATTACCCTTCCTTCGAGTTACGTCAATGCTTGCAGTTGCTCAACCTCACGGTTTGCAGCTTTCCGGTGTTTATTTTAAGTGTTTCTGCTGAAGGAGGTTCAAGATGAAGACATCTCTGGTGTATGTTCCAAAGCTGAGAAGAATCGGCCCCTTGTTGGCAGCTTCAACATAATGCCTAGGGTCTTTAGTCCATTCGCTTCAAAGGGCCCTGGGTCAGGCCCTAGAAATGCTGCCCAGGGCTGCTGCTCAAACGATGTTCACCAGCATTAAGTACAGTATGGAAAGACTTCAGCGGGCTTTGCATCAGGTCACTGGGGATTTAAGGACCAATGAGACCAATGATCAACCAGTGAGAAAAGTGTGATCCCTGCATGTCTAGGCTGTGAAGGGCAGCACAGCAGCATCTGTCTGTTTATTTGGAAGAAGGTGTATGAACCCCCCCCGCAACACGTTTGTGCCCTGACGCGCACTGAGCATAGGAGACAGGGCCTCATGCAGGAACATGCCTCGAAAATGCACTGAGCATAGGAGATGGCACCTCATGCAATAACATGCCCCATCGCCCCATGGAGAGGGTGGATAATAGACTACAGGTTGAACCTCTCAAGTCCAGAACCCTTGGGATCTGACCGGTATCGAATGAGAGAATTTGCTGGACCACAGGAGGTCAGTATTGTCTACCACCATTACCAACATTCCCACAGCTTACTGGGCCCTGAGAAGAGATTTAGGGGTAAATTACAGCTAAATAACATCACGGAGCACTGAGAGCCAGGACTGGTGGTTGTAAAGCAACTTCACAGGACTGCAGGTAACTTAGCCACACCCCATGATAAGGGGTCGTCTGGCTAATTAAAATCATGCTGGACCACGGACTTTGCTGGACCAGAGGATGCAGGACTAGAGAGGCACAATGTGTACATCCAGGTTGTGAAGGAAAGTGACTCCAACAGCACAATGGACAGAGGAGTGAATAGTTCACAGCAAATAATTAATTTAATTAGCATCAGTTCTTTTTTCTGACCACAAATTGCTTAGGAGCTGCTTACAATGTTCTAGCGTTCATTTGCTACGCCAGGTATTCACTGCCCCCTTACCTAGGAGTGGTCTCATCTCATAAGGACTAAATGATCGTCCAAATGCAAGCAGCATTGGTTAGTTGTACAGGACATAGATCCCGTAAGATGTAGTTTTGGATCCCTCTTTGGATGAGCCTAACTCCTAGAATCAGGTTTGTGAGCTCAAATTTTGCTTCCCACAAATGTTTTCTAATAGTTGCTTAAACTGGTTGCTCTGTTTTGCAGCCATCCTGGCTAGGAAGGGGGTTCCCAGAATAGTTCTGGGAAACTTACACCTGCAGAGTGATTTCTTCTGCACCTTCAAATAAAGGCGACTGGACAACTTTCTGCAGGATTTGCCCAGCACTAGCTAGTGCCAGCACCTTCCCCCAAGGCTGCTGGGTGGACGGGTCTGTCCTGGATTTGAAAGACAGCATAGCATCCCCTGAGCTCATGCGTGCCCAGGGTAGGACTATACCAATTCAAGCAGCACCTCTTCAACCGTCAATTAAATCATAATATCATGTTGAGGGAGGAAATGTGTTCAGGATACAAAATCAGCCACTGCAGTAGCACAGTGTCTGTTAGTGGCATTGTGATGCTTAGTGACTAGGTTTCTAGCACAACCCTGAGTGATGATAATAGTAATTAATAAGAGTTACAGCACCATAAAACTGAGGTAAGGAAAAATTATCAATTCTGGCCTCTACTGGACAGACTAATTCAACTTACGCAGTTAGAGACGTGATTCTTTTTTCACATTCATGAATATTTATTAGCCATGTCTTCAGCTGCTAACTTTTGTCAGCTTGTGAATATCTCACCCCAAATGAGGTTCAGTGTGTGCGCGCGCACGCGCACACACATACACACACATGAATGCACAAACACACATACCCCCTTGAAGTGCCTGCCCCATTAATGCTCCCACACTGCAGATGCTCTTGAAACCAACCTTTCTCCTGAGAAGTAGACCAAGAACGCTGGGGGTCTGCGTTGGTGACCATCTCAAAAACCAACTCGAAGACCCTCCATCCCAAAAAAGGCAGTGTGGTTACTCCTCCTGAAGACGCTACTGCTTTGCCAGTCTATTTTGTGTTGCAGTCCCTGGGACAGTTAGCTGAGTCAGCCCACACTATTATACCAGAAATTTGCACAGCTGGGACTTTTGCCCACCAAATAGATAACGCCTCCTGGAATGCCCATTATACGGGTACATTTTCAGATCTGCTTCAAGGACTGAGAAGGCGAGTTGCAATGTTAACCACTCTCTAACTGCCAACATATTGGCTGTACACTTACACACTTACAGAGCTATTTTGGGGGCCTAGCACAAGAGCTGGCTGCGTTGAGTGGCTTGCAGACACTCCCTTCATGTCTCAAAGCACCCCGGGAGACTCTTCCTTACATAATTCAAATGCAGAATCAATTTTTACCAAACATGGAAAACTTAAGCTCTTCTCTATGTAAATAATGGCTTTTTCCCACCTCCGTCTAATTCCTTTGCTGCAAGCCCAGGGGACGGACCATTTCCCACGTTTTTTCCTTTCACACAGTCACTCGTAGGGTTAGGGTAGCTTCCCTGCCCTCCTGCCCACAGGAGTGGGAATATTGCAGCACGGAACTGGATGGGGAGCTTTCTGTCAAGGGAAGAGGGGGCCGAAGGGCCAGATGAGTGTTGGGACCTATTGGCATCTGGCACAGACAAGCAGAAAGAAAGAAAAACACTTGCATATCAGGTATGCTGAGTCTGCACAGCCAGAGTCCCACCTGCCCTGCATTCTGTCAGCGTGAGGGCTGTTCTCCCAGCCGGTGCCTGGCTTCCCACTGAAGGGTTCTGGTCGTGCCATTTGGCGTGGCTTTCACCTCCAGAAATGGATGGAGATTTACCAGCTCTCATAGCCCTCCCACAGACAAACAGACAGACCCTGTCAATTGGCTATAGCAGACAGACGGGCACTAATATACCCTGGTGATGTGCACCGTGTAATACTACAGGTAGCTCCATCAAGCAGGGAGGCCCTGAGGGAATGTTTCCACCCTGTGACAAAGCCCCTAGGATGCAGGTACTCACCAACACAGGCATCCAGACAGCGCCGGAGACTTGGGAAGTTTGGTTCTGCATGTGTCTTTGCTGGGTCCTTTGTCGGCACACACCACCCCCCTCCTCCCACCGCCCCCTCGCCTCATGGGGGATTGAGCCTGACAGAGACCGGGTGCGCTAAGGAGCCTGAAACCCACTTGGGAGCTGCAGCTGGTCACTTGATTCTTTAATCCCACTCCCATTACAAAAGAGACTCTTTCTTTTGCGCCTTCCCTTCTAATCTTCCGAGTAAGCCCCGTGTGTTTACAGAGGCGGCTGGGGGTGGGGGGAGGCAGGGCCGGCTGCTGGTGGCTGCTGCTAAGTCCTGGCACAGCGGTGGTGGCCACAAGAAGAGAAGCATTTTCCTCTAATTCTTTCCTGTTTGGTTCCTTCCTGTGTGTCACGGTCTCACGGGAGCCTCAGGGATTAAGCGGGGTTGGAATTTTCCACAAATGCTGGAGCATGTCTCTCCCTCATGACCTACACGGCCCCACCACGGCCCAGCTGACCGGTGCGAGGGGGGCGAGAAGCCTTGCCCTTGTGCCCAGGGAGAGGTACGGATCCTCCCCACCCCCTCAGCTGCTCTGTCTGCCCCACCACCTGGCCTCTCTGTGGCCTGTGGTTCCTCCACTTCTGCACTCCCCAGCACCATGGGGCAAAGTCCAGCATCATGGGGCTTTCCCCACTGCAGAGCCATTCTCTCCCTGGCTGAATCCTGCCCCTCCAGCCCTCCTCTGCCCTCTGCACTGCCTCTTCCCATCCCTGACCAGGGCCTTGCCACTGTGCCCTGTTTTAGCTCCTAATGTCTGATTCCCTCAGTCCCCTCCTCTCTCTGCTGGCTACTCTCCTGCGGCCTGGCATAGAATCTGGTAACCTCTGACATCTCACCCTCAGCCCTGTCTGTCTGCCCAGCTAACACCCCGTTTCCCTCCTGCCTTTGCCTCCGAATTCCCTGTGTGCACTCACTCGATTCTCTTTCCTCCAGCTCTCAGGGCTCCCTCTGCTCCCTTTACCCTGAGGAAACCATTCTTGATCATCAATAGCCACTCCTTGACCACACCGAAGGGCCTGTTCCTCCTCCATCTATCTGCTACATCACTGCCTCCTTTTCCTCCATCTTGCCCTGCTCTCCTTTGCCACCCCAGCTCTCCTGTCTCTAACATCTCACTGGCTACGTCTACACGTGAACGCGACATCGAAATAGGCTATTTCGATGAATAACGTCTACATGTCCTCCAGGGCTGGTGCCGTCGACGTTCAACATCGATGTCAGGCAGCACCACATCGAAGTAGGCGCTGCAGGGGAACGTCTACACGCCAAAGTAGCACACATCGAAATAAGGGTGCCAGGAACAGCTGCACACAGGGTCACAAGGTGGACTAGCGCTTCCGGGACAACAGCTAGCCGCGCCCTTAAAGGGCCCCTCCCAGACACACTCAGCCTGCACAGCACGCGGTCTGCAGAGCCATAGGCACACACACCTCGAGCAACGCAGTCATGGACCCCCAGCAGCAGCAGCAGCAGCAGCAGCAGCCAGAGGTCCACCCAGCCGCCCCTGTAGGAGCAGTGCTCGCCCTGCTCCATGCCATGCAGGAGGCAGCTGATCACATCCTAGCCACAGAGGAGAAGCTGCCCGCAGGGGAGGAGGAAGCAACCCCCAACCCTGCAGCCCCCCGGCCCCCCCGCCTCACATGCTGCCGGCTGTGGAGCTACCCCACGAGCACCGACTGGTGGGAGCGGCTGGTGCTCAGAGAGTGGGACGACGACCGCTGGCTCCAGAACTTTCGCATGAGCCGGCAGACATTTCTGGAGCTGTGCCAGTGGCTCACCCCCGCACTGAGGCACCAGGACACCACCATGCGGCGTGCCCTCAGTGTGGAGAAACGGGTCGGCATCACTGTCTGGAAGCTGGCCACTCCAGACAGCTACCGATCCGTGGGCCAGCAGTTTGGCATCGGCAAGGCCACTGTTGGGGCTGTCCTCATGGAGGTAAGAGGACCCACGGTGGGCGGGGGAGGGAGCCCTGGCGGGGGAGGGGAGCCCTGGCAGAGGAGAGGAGGGGAGCGGGGCCCTGGCAGGGGAGGCCACACACACCCTGCACACCCCTCATTGGTGGTCTCCCATGTGCTTCCCCTGCAGGTCGTCCACGCCATCAACGCCCTGCTCCTCCACAGGCTTGTGCGGCCGGGGGACCCGGATGCCGCCATCGCGGGGTTTGCCACCCTGGGCTTCCCCAATTGCTTCGGGGCTCTGGATGGGACCCACATCCCCATCCGTGCCCCGGAGCACAGTGGAGGACGCTACTTAAACAGGAAGGGCTACCACTCAGTGGTCCTCCAGGCCTTGGTGGACAGCCGGGACCGCTTCCTGGACATATATGTGAGCTGGCCTGGCAGCACCCACGACGCCCGGGTATTCTGGAATTTGGGCCTGTGCCGCCGGCTGGAGGGGGGGACCTACATCCCCCAGCGGGAGATCCCTGTGGGGGACACCACCATGCCCCTCTGCGTCATCGCAGATGCGGCATACCCCTCCGGCCCTGGCTCATGCACCCGTACACGGGCCACCTGTCAGCCAGCCAGGAGCGCTTCAACATGCGCCTGAACCATGCGCGCCAGGTGGTGGAGCGCACATTTGGCCGCTTCAAAGGGCGCTGGAGGTGTCTCCTCACCCGCCTTGATGCGGGCCCCACCAACATCCCCCAGATTGTGGGCGCGTGCAGCGCCCTCCACAACCTCTTCGAGAGCAAGGGGGAGGCATTCTTTCAGGGCTGGGCTGTGGAGGCTGGCAGGGCCGATGTGCAGCCACCCGCTGCCCCCAGTCGCCAGGTGGACCCCGAAGGGACCTGGGTCCGGGAGGCCCTGCAGGCCCAGTTCGATGAGGCCGCGGGGTGAACGCTGGCAGGCCCCCCACTGCACCCCCCCCCATCCTCCACAACACTCCCTGCCCCTACGCCCACACCACAGAGCACCCAAGAGCACCCCCCCCACTTTTCTTGTAAATAAAAACAGACGTTCGTCGAACCAGAATACGTTGAACTCTTATTATAATCATACTATTTACAGCCAAAATAAATATTATATATATATGTATTATAAGATGACAGGAAAAAGAGGGGAAGACAAGGAAGGGGAGAACTATTTACATGGGGGGCAGGTATCATCATAACATAACAGGGGTCTAATACAAACTATTTACAAAAGACAACTGAAGGGGATATGTACAAAGGGAGGGGGGCCACGTCCTGGGCCCCACACCCCCTAATGTCCAGCGCTGGGGGTGGGCAGCCATGACCCGCGCCTCGGCCTCAGCCCTGGCTGGGGCTGGCTGGGGGCCAGGCAGACCGGGAGATATGGCCGGCGGGTGTCAGCAGGCCCCAGGTCCCCCTCAGCGGAAGGGCCCTCGGTGGCGGATGGCGGTGCGACGGTGGGTGGAGCAACAGGTGGAGCGGCGGGTGGAGCAGGCAGGGGGGGCAGAGCAGCGGCCGGTGCAGCATGGGGGGGCCAGGTAGTCCGCGATGCGCTCGAGGGTGCACATAAAGGCCCCCCATGCCTCCTGGCGCCAGGCCAGCACCCGCTCCTGCAGTTCAAGGTACCGCTTCTCCACCCGCAGGCGCTGCTCTGAGACCTCCAGCTGCCGCCGGAGGATCGCCAGCAGCTGGGGGGTCCGTCGCTGTCCAGGAGTGCTGGCTCCACCGTCGTCTCCGCCCTGGGGCCGGTCGGTGCTCCACCGAGGGGCTGGCCTGGACTGATGGCCCCGGTGGGCTCTCCGGGACCACTGACACCTCGCCGGCGCTCTCCGGTCCCTCCGATGGTGCAGCTGCGGAACACCGGGGGGGAAGAAGAGTGGAGACAGCCGTTAGTGTGGGCCCCGAGCCGTGGCCCTTGTCCCCCCACCCCTCTGGTGCTGGTTCCCCATCCCCATCCCCGGGAGATGCTGTTGCTGCTGATGGGTGTCCCACCCCCTGCCCCCGGGGGACCATAGGTTCCACTCCCCCCATCCCCAGGGATGGGGCATGGCACTGTTGTGCTGCGGGGGCAGGGGCTGATGCACTCCTCTGAGGGACATGCCACTGCTGTCCTTGGGGCCATGGTCATCTGGGCATGTGGAGGGCCCTGGTCATGTCTGTTACCCCCGCCCCTCAACCCCGGGGGTGTGCACCGGGGAGGTACATACCTGATGGTCCACTCCCACGGTCGGGGGACACCCGGTGGGCGGATGCCCTGCTGGAGCTCCGGGATGGGATGTCTATCTGGAGCCCCCATCGCTGGAGGAGGATCCCCCCCCCTCCTCCTCCTCCGGTGCCCCAGGGGTGGGCTCCTGGGGGGGCCCCTGGGGTGCGGGGCTTACCTCCAGGGCAGACTCCACCTCCGGGGCCTGCTGGGGCTCGTCAGCCGAGGTATCAAGAGTGGCCGGAGGGGAGGAGGTGGGCCGGGGGCCCAGAATGGACCTGAGCTCCCTGTAAAAGGGGCAAGTGACGGGGGCGGCCCCAGATTGGCCAGCCACATCCCGGGCCCAGGCGTGACCCTGACGCAGCTTCTTCACCTTACTCCTGATGTGGTCAGGAGTGCGGGCAGGGTGACCCCGGGCGGCCAGGCCCTCGGCCAGCCGAGTGAACGCATCCGCATTCCGCCTCTTGCTCCCCATTACCTGGAGCACCTCCTCCTCACTCCAGAGCCCCAGCAGGTCCCGAAGCTCAGCCTCCGTCCAGGAGGGGCCCCACTGCCTTTTGCCAGGCTGGCTGCCGTGTTGGGAGCCCTGGCTCCCCTTGTGGTGGGGGTGCCGTGGGGGCACTTGGGGGGCTGGAGGGCGCCCATCGCAGCGGGGGGGTGTCTGTGGCTGCAGAGGGGCGTGCAGGCTGGCCGCATGGCTGGGCTGCCGCCTGCATGCTCTCTCAGCTTCCTGCACAGGAAGGCAGGGGGCGGGGACCTTTAAGGGGCCGCTGCACGCGGCAACCATCAAGCTCAGGGGCTGGAGAGAGCGTCTCTCAACCCCTCAGCTGATAGCTGCCATGGCGGACCCCACTATTTCGATGTTGCGGGACGCGCAACGGCTACATGTGCCCTAATTCGACGTTCAATGTCGCAGTAGGGTGCTATTCCCATCTCCTTATGGGGATAGCGACTTCGATGTCTTGCCGCCTTACGTCGATGTCAACTTCGAAATAGTGCCCGCCACGTGTAGCCATGGTGGGCGCTATTTCGAAGTTGGCGCGGCTACTTCGAAGTAGCCGGCATGTGTAGACGCGGTTACTATCAGACAATCTGTCAGTCTTGTCCTCACTGGCTCCTCCTCCCCTCATCTGTTTTCACTGCTGTTGCTCCTGACTGAGTTCCCTACTCTTGTCAACTTACCCACTCTCACTGGGGCTATGTCTACACTAGAAGCATCTGTGGACAGAAGTTATTGTTAACAGAGAAATATCGACAGAATCTCTGTCGACAGATTGCTGCTACCCACCATGCTCTGTCAATAGAGAACTGCTAGATTGCACTGCCCTCTGGCGACAGAAAGCAGAATGGCAGCTCTTCAAACAGGACTGCCCAGGCAACCAGAAGCTCTCTGTCCACAGGGTGTTATGCCTCATATTTTTGAGGGATAACTCTGTCGAGGTAAACACAGAGGTCTGTCGAGACTCTATCAACAGAACACCCTCTGACCCCTTCCACTCATGCATCTGATGAAGCGGGTCTTTGCCACAAAAGCTTATGCTCCAAAATATCTGTTAGTGTATAAGGTGCCACAGGACTTCTTGTTGTTTATATGTGTAGATGCTCCCTGACAGCCCCGTCTGTTGACAAAACTCTCTAGTGTAGACATAGCTTAGGTAACCTTGTCTGCTCTACCCACTGTATCCCAGGCTGGTGACTTTCCATTCCCAGCCTCTGCTCTGCTGCTCAGTCTTTCTACACCTGCTTCTCCAACACCCAGTGCTGGGAACCCAGCTATTACCTTAAACACTGCAGGATAACCTCAGCTCCTCATCTGTGGTCCAAAGCCCCCCACTCTCCCTGCCTTGGTCATCACCCTCAATACATCCTCTTCTTGCCTCCTCCTCCTTCCCCAGCTTTACAACTGCAATGTCATTCTCACCTCTTCGGTCTCCTTGCTTCCACCCACATCAAGGCAAATCCATGCCAAATTCTACTGCAGCATCTCCTGGGGCATCCCTAAACCCTGTCAGTCCCGGGCCATTCCAGCTCAAACCTCGGCTACTCCAGCCTCCCTGGAACTCCCCTTGCTGTCCTCTTTCCTCCCACAGTCTATCTAAATGCTAAAGTAAACTCCCTGCTTGGGCCTGCTCAGACCCAAATCCCCCCATCACCTTCTACACCAAGTCCAAGCTTCCCATGCTCAGCCTCAAAGTCTCCTGCAATCTCTCCCAGGCTGGCATTTCTGCCCTGCTCATTTTCACTGCTCACCGACAACCACCCCCTTCTTGCCATTCTCACAGTCTCGTGTTCAGACCTCTTTGCAAGCTGCCCTTCAGGCTCAGAACTGTGTCTCTCCTCTCACCTGCCCCTATCGTCCTTCAGGTTCCTCTGTAAAACTCTCCCAAGAACCCTTGCAAGAGAGACAAGCGCAGCATCTCCACAGCTTGGGTCTTGCCCCACCATATGTGCCTTGAGCTATGACATGCAATACTATGCGCGTCTCCATTTAAAGCAACTGGGGCAAAGTGTTTTAGCAGCATCAGGTAACGAAGCTCTTTCTTCTGTGACTGGCCCAGGGTTTCACCATGGATGAATGACAGATTACAAAGGGCAAATCCATGTTCGGACACACATGTGATGACATATTGGCACCAAAAGGGTTAACTGGAGTTACCTCAATTAAGGCACATGGCTGCATCTGGAGGGTGCTGAAGATGAAGCCCAACTGGGAGGTGAGCATAAAGGGAGGAAGCCGGAGGTGAAGGAGGCCCCAGGGAGAGAGTAGAAGAGCTTTGGAGGCCTTCTCTAGTTTCTAGAGAGAAGGAAGGACCTAAAGAGAGAGGCAGATATTCAGGAAGCACAAGGAGAAGCTGTATGAAGGGACCTGAGGAAGACCAATGATGGGAGGAACTCAGCTGATTGTAGCCTGCCACAAGGTGGAGAAGAACTATTGAATTTGGAGCTGAGTCTCCAGGTAAAAAGCTTGGGAGGAGTCACTCCACATAAGAGCAGGAGGACAACCCACCAAGACCAGGAAGGGCTGAAGAGTCTTCAGAGGAATGGTTCTGTATAGCGGCAAGGAGAGACTGTCTCTATCTAATGGCTTATTGGATGCCTTGTTTACTCCAGAGGGGGAAAACCTCCAGAGTGATCTGGTCAGAGGGCTAAGAAATGAGACCACAGCAGGACTGGTATGAACTGTGATGGGTTAGGTCATAGAAACCCCCTTCAGACTGTCACCTGACATGCTGATCCTGCCTACCTGACCTCAGGGGTGCCTTGACACCCTGGTCTGTTGAGCCAGTGCTCTGGTCTCCCCCAGCAAAGGCAAAGAAGTGGGGGTCTCAGCCCACAGCAGAGTGACATAGACACTGGGAGAAGCTCATCTGTGTGATGGCTCAGTCACAAGGACTTAACACAGACCTCAGGTGCATAGCCCCAGTAGGACAAAACCCCCAGATAAATCTGTCCTACTCTACATGAAAGTTCTACACAGAACAAGCTTGTGTTTTATTCATTCCCTTTGTCAGTGACAGAGAGATGCATAGCTGTCAGGTAACAGTTATTTACACTGGGTTTGATAGTAAACAAAAGTGATTTTATTAAATATAAAAGGTAAGATTTAAGTGGTTAGAAGTGAAAACGGACAGACCAAAGTAAGTTAATTAGCTAAATAAACCAGAACACACCAGCTAAGCTAAATGCCCTACTGCATGCTATTTTTTACTTTAACACTAATTTGAATCATCTTTCTCACAAGCTAGGCAGCCTTCTAGCTTGGGCCCCATCCTTTCCCCCATTCAGTCTTAGATATTTTCAGAAGGCATCTAGGTGGCAAGCAAGGGGTGTCTTGGTGTCTGGCAACTGCCAACTCCCACCTATTGTTTGGCTCCCTGTCTACAAGTAGATTTTGTCCAAGCGAGGGTGATAGATAGAGGAGAGGCCAGCCAGCTGCTGGTGGGGGGACTAGCAAAGCTGGAGGGCCAAATCCAGCAGCAGGGGTGCACCACTGCCCTCCTGCACTCACTGGCTGTGGGAGGAGGGAAGTGCAGCAAAACTGAGAGCTGTGCGAATTGAGTCTGCCTTGCTGCATTTCCCTCCTCTCCGCTGCCTGTGAGTGCAGGTGGGGAGAGCGGACCTCTGCTGCCCACACTGGCCATTCAGCCTCACTAATCCCTGCGGCTACCTTGGCTGGGGGACAGCAGAAGGGGTTGAGCCAGGGACCTCCAGCACTTAAAGAATAAGCGACTGCTGCTTGAACAAAGATTAACTCACCTAATTAGCTGCTGTAAGGGATTCGGAGGATTCCCAGGAGAGTTCTGTGGAACACAGGAAGTGGGGCAGATGTACAGAAATTGGGCCATGCCTTTAGTGCTGTGGGTGGGAAGGAGCTAGACCACTCACACCCCCCCATGACTTCTCCAGGTAGCTCAGCAGCTGGTCTCAGCATGTCATGTTCCATACACCCTCGGACTCCATGTTCTACATGGAGTATTATTGAAGGGCACCAGGAAAAGGGAGAATAGGCAGAGTTGTGCTGCAAGCAATGTGACTATCTGGACAGAGCCATGCCCAAGGCTCAATAAACTTCCCTCAGCATCCCTCTTGGCTAGCAATGCTGCCCCAAAAAGCACTGCAGTGCGGGGGCGCTTGGTTAAGGACTGAGTTGTCCACCTCTCCTAGGGTGTTGGGGAGCCCTGTATTTAAATCACCCCTTCAGCTCAGGGGGCAGCACAGCGGGGACTCACCTGGAGAGCAGGACTAGGACAGGGCAGGAGACTGTACTCCCAGCAGTGGAAGTTATGGGAAACATGCCATCTGTCTGTTGGACACCGGGGGGGACTTTGCTGCCCCCATCCGAGAGGAATGTAGCAGGTCTCCTGTGGCTCTGACCTGCTGTGGGGACAGCATAAAACTATGCTGTATTTAGTATCCAAGTAAACAACACTGGGGCGACTAGCTTGCTGATGGTATTCCCTTCTCCCATCCCCAGATGGCCTCAGCACTTGCAGACACATCTGGCCCTGAGCAAACAGCCAAGTTGGTACCTTACCACACACAGGAATGTGTTGTGCTGTCAGGAGAGAAACTGGGCTGACCTTTGTTTTGTTGTTTAATGCCCCTTTGCATCTTACACCTCTAGCTCTCAAAGGCCTTTGCAAAGTCAGGCGGGATCAGGCGGGAACTGGGCCCCAGGGAAGGGAAATGGCCAAAGCTCTGCACTCTGTGACTGGCTTGAGGTGGGTGGGGAAAACTCAGGTATCCTGACTCCCAGCCCTCTGCACAATTTATTGAGCCTAAAGCTGTCCCTTGAACAGATGTTGCTGCCTCGCAAACTGTCCATGAACAAGCTGGTTTCTCAAGCACTAGGTTGTGAAACTCAGCAAAGTTTGTTCAGTTGAGTTTATGGTCCATGTCACTTCCTGGTTCTGAATACCACCACGTTTGGGTTACACAGGCTGCTGGGAAATACTCAACAATATCCCAGAGCAGACTAAGAGAAAAACAACAGGCATGGAAACTTCGCTAGGATGGTATTACGAGAAAACTGGCTTTGAGGTGGCAGCGACCCCTTCACTGCTATGTACGCTTTTATCCAAACCTCAGGCTACTCCTAGGTTGCAGCCTTTATTGCAAGCTCAGAGCTTGACTCATGCTCTGTGGAATCTCATGGGGAGATGGTGGGCCAACTTTGAGTGCAATCTGGTGTCTGGCTTAGGATTCTATTTCCTAATCAGGTGGTTTTCTGGAGTTGGGTACTTGGATTTGTTTGTTACATCTGCTCTCCCAAGGTATGGTGGGGGAGCTTTCTGTTTTAGCAGAGAAGAGAGAGCTGGATTTCTCACACCACTGTTATTCTACCTGACTGTAGCCCCCAGCTGAACTTTTCCTTGAGTTTTCATTCATGGGAGTTCACAGCATTTCACCCTCTCTCAATTCCCCAAAAGTTTTGCTTTGAGTTTCTGCTCCCACAGGGGTGCAAGAAAGGAAGGGATGGTTTTGTGGGTGAGGCAAGAAATCAGAGTTCGAGTTCTGTCTCAGCCACTGACTCCCTGTTTGGCCCACGGCAAGTCACCTAATATCTCTCTGCCTGGGCTCCCAATCTGCAAAACGAGGATAATAAACTTTCATAGATTCTAAAACCAGAAGAAAGCATCAAATCATCTAATATGACCTCCTTTATACCACAGGCCATTCCATTTCATCCAAAAAACAAGCAATCCTGTAGCACCTTAAAGACTAACAATTTTATTTATTAGGTAATGAGCTTTCTAGGGTAAGACCCACTTCGTTAGAATTCATTAAATTTCATCCATTCACTCTTCAGTGACACAATAACTTGTGGTACGGCAGCAGGATAATGTATACCTTTCAGTGGGCACCATTCCAAGTGCTAGGCCTCAGGCCCGCTGATTTCCAGCAGAGTAATTCCTGTGATTCACCCCACTTTTAGACTGCATTTCACAGTTACAGCTTTCCTATTGACAAATTGTTGCTTTAGCTGGCTCAGCTGGTTTGGCTCCTGCTTTAGACTTCCCTGCATGTGCCCCATGAACAGTGTGAAAATGCTGTGACTCCAAGCAGCTCGTTCAAAACACAGTATTGTTAATGTAGCCAATCACAGAGGAAAGCATTAAAACAACACGGTGCCTACACCGAGGTTGTCAGAGCTGAGTACTTCTCCCAAGCCTTGGGGCTTGTCCCAGGTACCCCCCTGCTTTTGGTCACTGGGTTACAGTCTGATCCTCTGCAGAGCCTGCATCCCCATTCCAGCTTCTGTCTGTAGCTGTTAACTGTCTCCAAATTCTCTCCTGTAATGGCTCCCTGCTTGGATTCCCACAGGGTCCCCAGCCAGCCTGTTGATCAGAGTTTTGTGGGGATACTTTCGAAGCTACTGACATCTGTATTATTTAAGGATCAGCACCTGAAGGTTATCTGAAGCCATTGTCTGTTTCCTGCAGAAATGCAGTGTTGAATTTCCTACAGCTATGTCAATCCATCCAGGACTGAGTTAATTTCTGGCACCTCTATAACAGACAGCACCACAGTGATCAAACCGACAAGGTACACATCCCCTTCCTAAAAATGCTACAGAATGATGCCTCCCTCATTCTTCATGTCTTGCGTTGGGCTAAAGGACATCTCCAGAAAGGGCTTCATTCTGCTCTATAGACTAGTACCAGCTCATAGCAAGAGATCCATCCTTATGCCAGGAGCTAGCAGTCCAAACAGACTGACAAGGGAAGTGCTATTATCCCCTTTTACAGCTGCAGCACTGAGGCACAGAGGGACTAGAAGCTTACGTTGGTATAGCTGTGAAAAATCCACACACCTGTGGTGCAGCCATACCAGCCTCACCCCTGGTGAGAACAGCACTAGGTCAGTTCTAGTAGGCCTGATCTACATGAGGAAGTTAGGTTGGTTTGAACTGCATCGCACAGGGATGTGGATATTCACACCCCTGAGTGATGCAGTTATACCTAGGCCCTGGTGTAGACAGCGTTAGGTCCATGCAAGAATTCTCCTGTTGCCCTAGGAGCCGCTCCTTTCGGAGGTGGAGTATCTAAGCCAGTGGGAGAACCCAGGGTGTAGTAGTACTGGGGTCTCCCATTGGGGTAGGTAAGGAAGTGCCACAGTGGTACAGGCCAGGCAGTGCAGCATTTTATGTGTGGACCTGCCTGACGGGCCCAGTCTGTGACGGTATTCAGGCTCCTGGTTAAATAAGCAAGAATTCGGTATCCACAGATCTTTTAAAAATCTAGACTAAAACACCCAGCCCCAGGATCTGAGTTAGTGCTGGAAAATGAACCTGGATTTCACACATCCCAATGTGGTTCCTTTCTATAAATCCAACACTTCTCTCTTCCACCTTTGGCCGAATCTATTGGCCGAATCTAATAAGGAAGGCAAAGTTCAGGCAGAGATTATGTTAGGAGAGGGGGCAGTGCAGTTCTCCTTCCTCCACTCTGCCTCTCCCAGGTCAGGACTGTCTCCTGACTCCCCCTCCTCTTTCAGTTTGCCTTAACCCTTGGGTTCAGGCTAATCCCTGCTGCAAAAAATAGCAAGGTCCCAGGTCTTTCTCAGGAGCCTCTGCACAGCTCCGAGCTGACAGGAAGCACCAGCATGGTGGTAGGTCTCTCTTCAGTGCCCAGACAAGGCAATTTCTGCCAGCATCCACATGAACAATGTGGCACTGGTGTCACAACTGCACCAGTCCTCTGCCCTTCCGTCAGCTTCATTTGGGAATTTTGCTCTTGAATGCTGTGTCCCTCAGCACAGACTGGCTCTTTCATTCTGGTTCCACGGCAGGGGCTGCGGTTGTTGTGTAATGAAGACGGATTCCTTATTGCAGGTCTCCCCTGCTTAGTTTCTCTGAAATCTGAGCTCCCGAATCCAGGGCTCCCCAGGGATTTTCCTGAAAAACATTCCAGCCAGTTGTGCAAAGATTCCACACAGCTGGCTGAGGCGGGGAGGGAGTGCAGCAGAAGCCTGGATTTCCACTCCCTTGTTTTCATTCTCTCATTTTCATGTCAATAACATCCTGTCTGGATTTGCTGGTTTTGGGCTGCCTTTAGTTCCCAGCCAGGGATCCTCTGCTCTGTTACTTTAGAAGTGGAGGAACTGGCTGGTGCTGATCAGCATATTCTCACTCAGACAGGTCCTGTTGTTACCCAGGATAGAGTGGCACCTTGATTACAGCGAACATTGGGTTCCTGGACATTTATACCTTGCTCATAAGCTGGAGGGAGGGGGGAGAACACAGGCAGGGGAGCCGAGCATTGGAATGAAGGAGGGTACAGAATCTTGGGAACAAGGGAAGTATGATGAGGTCTTGGATGGAGCACAGTGCCCAGTTCTGTGGAAACATTTTAGGAAAGATGGGGATAAATTAGTGCGAGTCCAAGAGAGAACGGCTTGGAAAGCCCAACCTTGTGAGGAAAAGTTAAAGAAACTGGGCATGGTTAGTTATGAGGAAAAAAAGATTGATGGAAGGAAGACCCAAATGTGGCACGGGCTGTTATAGAGATGATGATGATGATGATTGTTCTCCATGTCAACTGAAAGTAGAACAATAAGTAATGGGCTTAATCTGTAGACCAAGAGGGGTCTGCCCCAGGAAAGCTTATCACCTAATAAATTATTATCAGATAATTTCTAATCAATTATTATAATGAATAAATAATAAACAAATGAATGTTCTAATAAATTGTTTTATTAGTCTTTAAAGCGCTACAGGACTGCTTTTTTGTTTTATGAAGATACAGATTAACACATCTACCTCTCTGAGATTGCAGATTAAGGTTCTATATTAGGAAACCTTTCTAACTACACTTGCAGTTAAACTCTGGAATTGGCTGTCAATGGTGGTTGTGAAATCCCCGTCCTTGGAAGTTTTTAAAAACCGTCTGGAAAAAACATCAATCAGAGACAGCCTAGGCTTATTTGATCCTGTCTTGGGGCAGAGGGCTGGACTTGATGACTTATTGAGGCCTTGTCTAGCCCTACATTTCTGTGATTCTATGAACTCTAGACCAAAAAGAAACTGAACTAAAACGTGGTTGAGTGCCTTTGGTTTTCAACTCTTATTGCCACTTGTCTCATGGTGTATGTGTGGCATGTACTAGACAATCTGTACTGTGGGGGTCACCTGGTGAAGACATATCAGGGTCAGTCCAATGCTCAGGCCCTGCTGTTTGCAGACTGGGACTAAGTCTAGGCAGCCTGGGGGTGCACATGTAACTCACACACGTAAGGTTGTGGTTAACTGTCCAGTGTAGTGGCACCTGGACCAGTTACACAAAGAAAGAACAAACCTCCTCTACAGCCTTAGCAGAGAGGCAGCTGGCTTTTAGCTCAAACCGTAGAGGCTCCTGCACTAAGCACCAGGGGGTCCCAAGTCCGCCTGTGGGTGGTTACACACACAGGTCCAGTTCTGCCCTGATTGAGCTTAGGATCAGTGTTAAGACCTGTTTCTATGATGAGCTGCAGGTGGGGTGGCTCTAGGCCAGGGCTTGGCAACCAAAATAGCAAGCAAAGCCATTTTTTTTTAATTCAGCAAAAACCTCAATAATTGAAGCGCCGCAACGCATGTGAATACGAGATGGCCCCTAATAAATAACATCAAACCATGTGAATTTTCTGAGTCACTATAGGGCTCATTTGCATACTTGGCTTAATCTAATTCTTGACCTTCCCCCCACTTCTACCCCTCTACTCTCTGATTTGCTCACCTTGATCATTTTTTTCTGATTTGTCCTCCTTGATTGCTGTTTTTGGTTCTCTGTGCCTTAAATATTGAGTCCGTTCTGGTCTGGCTGTGGTCTGAAGAAGTGGGTCTGTCCCACGAAAGCTCATCACCTAATAAACTATTTGCTCGTCTTTAAAGTGCTACTTGACTGCTTTTTGTTTTGATCAAACCATATGGTTTGTAACCCCTGTTTTAAGAACAGCACACACACGACTTGTAATGTGATAAGTGTCTACAGCAGGATGTTCATCATTTATTGAAAATAATCAGGAGATGTTTTTTTTTTTTTTTTAAATTTTGCAATTACAGGATCAGGAGCTACAACAAAGTCCTTAAAGAGTGGAATGCTGCTCTGGAGCCGCAGGTTACAGACCCCTGCACGAAGCATTTATCACTGCCATTGAGCCTGTGCAGGAGGGGAGAGAACAAGAAGGTTTCAGGGCATGAAGCAGAATGGTGATTTGAGTGTTCTCATTTAGAAATGTGTGGACATACCAAGCAAGGGCATAGCCACAGTGAAAAGTGCAAATAAGGCGCAGTGTTAGTGGGAGGACATACAAAACAAGGGCCTGATTCCCCAGCCACTGCCATTGGCTCACTGGGAGGAACTCATGGGCATTGCTTGAGCAATTAAAGCCAGATTGCAAAGGTGTTTAGGAGTCTAAAGATGCAGGTAGGCAGTGGCTGCCTCAGGGCATTCTCACTAGCGTCTAAGCAAGGCCAATGCCTGGCTCCCACTGATCTCACATCCGCTTAGGTGCTACTGAAAATCCCAGCAGGCGCCTGCCTGCCTACCTGCACCGTTAGACTCCTAAAATACCTTTGTAAATCTGGCCTTGGGCTCCACATGCCATGATAACACTGGTGAATTTGGCACCTATTGGGCCTAACCTGGGATAGTGTGTGTGAGGTGAGCGCTTGAACCACAGCTACAGCCACCGTAGCCACAATGGCATAGCTATGGCACCGTGGCGATGCGGCATGACCCTATAGTGGGGCCACACCCTACAAGGATAGAAGGAATTTTTCCATTGCCTTAGGAACACCACTTCCCAAAGTGGTGGTAGTTAGATGGACAGCAGCGTAGTTCCATTGACCTCGCTGTGTCACCAGGGTTACGGCAGTGTAGCCAGCTACACGGCTCGGGGGTATGGATTTTTCAGGCCCTCAACATGGTAGCTAAGTTGAACTACGTTTTAAATGTATACCAAGCCTCAGATGCCCCCAGTGATGGGTGCACTAGAAATACAGACCTTCCTGAGGGAGATGATTAAATGCAGCAGAGAGCAACAAGGGTGTTAATAGGTCTCAAGAATCAAAGGGAAACGTTTAGAGGTTTTGTCTCACTGAAAAAATGAACAGGAGGTGGGGGCAGCTTTAGGCATTCTGGAGAGGACTGATGCTGCTGGCAAGATGGCTGTCCCTGCCATGAGCTGGTGCGAGGAGACAAGGGGACTTGCCAGACTCTCTCCCAATAACGGGTGGTAGGAGAGTGAGCCTATGGAACAAGTTACTGAGAGAGGCAGGCAGCAACAGGAGGGAAGCCAAGATTAACTGAGCTCAGCAGACAGACATTTGGGTGGCTTGGAGAAGAGGAGGACAGTGGGGGTGGGAGGGCAGTAGGAAGCTGGTGGATGTAGATAAGATACAAAAGCAGAGGTGGTTGGATGGGAGTGGGAGCTGCTACCATAGGCCCTTCAGATGGGGGTGGAGTGGAACGCTTGGATGAGGGTATGTGGTTTTTCTAGGTTGGCAACTTTTCTCTTGTATTTAGAGCAGCCCTGAAATGTTCTGTCCAAGTTATTTTTCAATGAAAAATGGGAATGGGGAAAAGGTAAATTTACCTCACCTGTAGCCTGAAACCTAAGAGCATCTGTTCTTTGCTCTCGGCTGTACACTCCTTGCTGTTCTCTCACCCTCACACTCCAACTTCTTTGGGTGCTTAGAGCTTCAGTGTTTGTCCTATCCTGAGCTGTCCATCCTTGGCAGATGGGGTGGTGGGATGGGGCGGGGGCTGGGGGGGGTTGTCCCAAGGATAGTCCCTTCTCTTCTAATGCTCTCCCACTCCGGCCAGTGTCTTTCTTCTTGTCTTTGCCACTTTCTTGGAAGCATTTTCCCTTCCACGTTCCAGGATCCTTCATTCTGATAGCCAGCACTCCTCAGAGTTAATTATTACACCGGGTTGTAAGTTAAAGACCTGCCTGGCTGAGATGACGAGGTGTTCCCTCCTCTCAGCTACTTCTTGAAGATAGCAAAGGTTAGAGCCACGGAGGCCTGGGCTGTTGGGCTCGGCATGGGAGGCTGGCTGGAGCTTTGGGGCTTCCAGGCCTCTGTTGAGGTTGCCCTTGACGATGCTGTGCTGTCTCTTCAGAGATTTTGGCCTGAATGGATCCTGAACATGTTGGAGCCAAGGGCTGCCTGCTGAGCAGTACCCCTCCTCTCCTCTGCGGATGACATGGATTCCTGTGAAGGTCTCTGCCATGTGATCACTCCCCTCTCCCACCACATGCCGTCACCAGCTGTACTTGGCAATGAACTCGGGGACCCCTTGTTCAGCCCCTCTTCCTTCGGCTACCTGTCTGGGCCTGAGACAGGGGACCAGGCTGCTGAGACCCGGAGACCTGCTGTCCTCACATCTGAATGCTCCACCCATGTGCTGCGCACCCAGGAGGAGCCCACAGCAGTGGAGAGGTAGGAAGCAACGTTGAGGGAAGGAGAGGCAGGTAATGAGCCAACTCTGTGGGGGTTTCATTGGTCTGGGGGTGAGGGTGACAGTGGCTAGGTGCCTGGGCCTTGCCTGAGGAATGGCAGAAGGGGACTGAAAGGGCATTTGATGTGGCCTGATGGTGCCCATAGGCTGTGGATATGGCAGAGTACAAGGGAGGTAGCAAAGGACAGCCCATAGATTTATAGTGTGCTTGTTTCCACCCGCAGTATTTTCCCAAAGTCCAGTTGATCCAGATCCCATTGTCCCTCCTCTGTTCCACCTTAGAGGAGTTTGAGGAGGTCTTCAGCTTTCATCCAGATATGGGGAGTGCTGAGGGGGGGCCTTCATCTGCTACTTCCTTTTTATTCTATATGACACCTAAAGGAGTGAGCTATGGTGGTCTATCTTTGGTGGTCTTTGTGATGTAGTGGGGGATACATGTGTGTACCTGAGTGGCTCACAGAGGGTGTGGGGCTCCTGCTGAGGGTAACCTAGGTGACCAGGTGACACCTCTGTACTGCAGACAAAGGAGGAGGTGGAGCCTGAAGAGTTTGAATTGGAACTTGGAGTTTGAAAGCAGTTAGTCTGGGCTGGGAGAGAGAGAGACAAAGGAGGAGGCAAGTCCCCAGCTCTGGGGGCCCCTCAGAGTCTCCTCTCCTCAACAGAGATTGGACTGGCTGTCTCTGCCTGCTCTACTGACTCTTCTGTAAGATGCTGTGTACTGTCAAGTAATAAACCCGCTGTTCTCCTGCTGAGTGAGAGTCACTCCTGCCTGCGGATGGGGTGCAGAGCTTGGGGATGCCGAACCCCATCACAGTCTTTTACATAATTTGGTTTTCAAAATCATTTTTCTTCTCGTTTTCAAACCTTAATCATTGAGTTAGCTGTGCCAAAACAGAGCACTACTCCAAATTTCTCTGTTTTATCTCTTTTCTGTAAGGTCCATTGAGAAGCAATCCTATTCCAAGTTCATCTTATTTTTCTGGCCCATCTTGTTTCAGTCTTTCAACATGCCCCCAGTTAGGTCAGTTTTCAGGACTGTACTTGATCTGGTGATTGTCTCTTTTTTGGCTGATTTTATGAGAAGCAATCCCATCCCAGGCACATCCTGTCTTCCTGTCACCATCAAACCTTTAGTTTGCTATAAGTTAGGATGAAAGGAAGCTGTATACTGGATTTGATAGTCCTAGGTGTTACCATTTAGGAGGCATTCTTGATCAAACTGACAAACTCTCTGAAATATATAGTAGGTATGCAGTAGTCATAGTTGTACGGATTGACCTCCTCTAGTCAGATACCCTCAGGACCTGACCAGTGCCAAACCAGAGAATGTGCCAGACCACAGGAGGTCAGTATTGTCTAGCAGTATTACCAACACTTTCACTGCTTACTGGGTTCTCAGAAGATATTTAGGGGTAAATCAGAGCTGAATAACAGCACTGAACACTGAGAGCCAGGACTGGCAGCTGTAAACAAACTTTGTGGGCCCACAGGAAACTTGGCAACACCCATGATAATTGGACATCGGGCTAACTAAGATCATGCCAGACAACAGCTGTTGCCAGACCACAGAGGGCCAGACTAGAGACATTCAACCTGTAGTATCCAGGCATTGAGTAATTGCAAATACATAACCTAAACAAATGGTAACTTTTCTTCTAGACTTTAAATATAAATACTAGCTTCACAGGCTGGAAAGACCTGAAAATGTGTTGAAACATGAACATAAGCCTGATTCCCTCTGTGCCTTGTCATTCCGCAGGGTGCATGGTAATTCTGCTTGAGTGAGGACTGCAGGAACTGGCCTGCAGACAAGGAGAAATGTTTCAAACCCCTCTAGGATGGGAGCACAACACCCAGTGCAACACAGTGGGGGAGCGGGAGAGGGAATTTGGTCCGATCAGTTACCTGAATCAACTACTTAATACTTTCCGCAGCACTGGGGGTGCGTGTGTACGTGCGTGCGTCTGTCCATCCGGGAACTATGGAGCATTGCCCCCACCCACTGGGAAGAAGCATGCCCTGGTGATTGAATAGTTGGAGCTTTATCCTGGGCTGTGGGAGACCTGCAATCAACTGCTGCTCCACCACAGGCACCCTGCATATGAACTCAGGCAGGTCACATAGGCTACGTCTACACGTGCACCCAACTTCGAAATAGCTTATTTCGATGTTGCGACATCGAAATAGGCTATTTCGATGAATAACGTCTACACGTCCTCCAGGGCTGGCAACGTCGATGTTCAACTTCGACGTTGCTCAGCCCAACATCGAAATAGGCACAGCGAGGGAACGTCTACACGCCAAAGTAGCACACATCGAAATAAGGGAGCCAGGCACAGCTGCAGACAGGGTCACGGGGCGGACTCAACAGCAAGTCGCTCCCTTAAAGGGCCCCTCCCAGACACACTTTCATTAAACAGTGCAAGATACACAGAGCCAACAACTAGTTGCAGACCCTGTATATGCAGCACGGACCCCCAGCTGCAGCAGCAGCAGCCAGAAGCCCTGGGCTAAGGGCTGCTGCCCACGGTGACCACAGAGCCCCGCAAGGGCTGGAGAGAGAGTATCTCTCAACCCCCCAGCTGATGGCCGCCATGGAGGACCCCGCTATTTCGATGTTGCGGGACGCGGATCGTCTACACGTCCCTACTTCGATGTTGAACGTCGAAGTAGGGCGCTATTCCCATCCGCTCATGGGGTTAGCGACTTCGACGTCTCGCCGCCTAACGTCGATTTCAACTTCGAAATAGCGCCCAACACGTGTAGACGTGACGGGCGCTATTTCGAAGTTACTGCCGCTACTTCGAAGTAGCGTGCACGTGTAGACGCAGCCATAGTCTTTCAGAGCATTTCTATGTAGCACAAACCCCACACACCCCAAACCTGGGACCAGCAGTGAGTCTCAGAGCTTGGGGCTGCAGACTTGTGCCTACAGTACAGGGCTTGTGCTAAGCTGCTAAGAACAGCTGTGTAGATGCTTGGGCTTCAGCTCTGAGGCCTGAGTGAGGGGGCAAAGGCAGGGGCCTTTCACAGCCTGAGCTCCACCCCAAGCTGGAATGCCACTCAGCTACTTTTAGAAGTCCTGTGGCACCTGAGAGACTAACATATATTTTGGAACATGAGCTTTCGTGGGCAAAGATCCGCTGTGTCAGAAGTGGGTCTTTGCCCACAAAAGCTGATGCTCCAAAATATCTTAGTCTATAAGGTGTCACAGGACTTCTTGTTATTTTTGAAGATACGGACTAACTCGGCTGCTCCTCTGATAGCTATTTTTAGGGCTGTTGTGTGAGCTCAAGTCTGAAGAACTGGTGCTTGGAGCATCTCCCTTGCTGTTGATTTTGCCAGGTAGGCGTATACCCTCACTTCAGTTCCCCATCTGTCAGATGTTGATAATAAGATTGCACTAGCTCCCAGGGGTGTCGTGAGGATACATATAATAAAGAAGGCAAGGCACCCATTTGCTACTGTGGTGGGGGTCATATATATCCATAGAGACCAGTCGCTCAGGTAAGTCCTTTTGCTCAAGAATTAGCTCATGCTGAGAGTGCTGGAGGACCCCAAGTTCCAAGCACAGGTAACTAGTGCCAGGGGGGCATGACGGGGGGGAAAGGTGCAGTGGGAGTCACCTAGAGGAAGGGGGCTTGATGAAATAACCATTTACCAATTCAGACTTTGGTGGGAGCGTAGGAGGTGGTGCTGTAGGCCTGTCAGGGGGATCAGCTACACAACTGGGCTTGGCCTATGCAAAGCCCACAAGTGCTTGGTTGTTATAGTGCCCCCTTGAAGACACAAACCTCCATGGAACTCAGCTTGGGGTGGAGGAGCTGGACAGATCCAGCGGGGATCCTTTTAGTGCAGCTCTTTTAGCCCAGGTTCTTGGGCTACTAAACTGCCCAGTTTGGCCCTTGCAATGAGCAGGGTGAGACCTGAGCTACGGTAAGTCCATAGTGTAATAATCATCATGCAAGTAAGAGCCTGACTCAACAGCTGCTTCACTGGCCTAATACGCGGAGGTGCCCTGCACAGACTCGGGTCCGAACCGGTTCCGGGGGAGGGGAGAGGCCCCTAGTTTTGCTGTCGTGCCGCTGCCTCCCAGCAGCGGGGACTTCTGCCCAAAGCCTCGGCATTACCCGCTGGCCTGCTCCAGCCCAGAGCAGCTAGGGGACTGGGGGTGCTGCTGAGAGCCACTGCTCCCCCTCCCAGCCAGGGGGCGGCTGCAGCAGCACCAATGGCCGAAGTCTCCATGCCCGGGTCTGCAGCCAGGCCCCGCCACTGATCGCCCTCCAGCCGGGTGGGGGGGTGCAGCGGAGCCCCCGAGTGGCTGTGGTTTACCCGGGACTGAGCGCGGGGCCCTGCGGGGGGGAGGGGGGGGCAGCCGCCGGCTTTGCCCGGCACGGCGCGGGTGAGCCCGGCGAGAGCCGCGGGCCAATGGCGAGTCACCAGGGGCGGGGGACGCGCCCGCTGCTCTCGGAGCCGCCCCGAGGCCATGTGACCCCCCTCCCCCCGCCCCGGCAGCGGCGCCCGGCTGGAGCGGGGGGTTCAGCCGGCGGCGCCGCGCCCGGCGGAGGGATGGCTACGGCGCCCCCGGCGTGAGGACTGTGGCCGGGGCCGGCACCGGCACCAGCATGTGGAGCGGGTAGGTCCGGAGCCGGCGGCTCGCCGACCCCAAACTTCCCTGCGCCGGGGCAGCCGCGCGTGTCCGGGGAGCGCCCGGGGAGCCTCTCCCGGCTCCCCACCGCAGCCCTGCGCCGCAAGGCGGGAGATTCCCCCCCCCCCACCCACTGCGCACCCCGCCCGGCTGGGCGCGCTCTCTGCCTGCCCGGGGCTGCCCCGCACAGCTACTGCTCCTGATCCCGGCCCCGCTGCTTGGGGCGCCCCGCGGGGGTGGGCGCTCTGCGGTCCCCCCTTCTGCGCCGCCCGCTGCAAAGTAGCCAGGCGTGCGGGAGGCCCGCAAAGCGAGAGCGGGGTGCGTCCGAGGAAGGCGCCGGGGGGCGAGACACCCCGATGAGCTGTTGGCCCCCCCCCCCCGCCTCCGCGCGAGGGCAGCGCTGGCCCTGCGCCCCCGGGTTGGGCTGGGGGCGCTGAATGAGTGCTGCGGTCTGCCCCGCAGCGCCTGGGTATGACTGAGCACAGCCGGCTTGGGCGAGCCCTTCTGGGGCCAGGCTGCCATTGCAAAGGGAGGAGGCGTCTTACTCCCCCAGCTGCTGGTGCCTGCCGCTGGCCTTGATCCAAGGGAGCCAGTGTTCTCTGTCCCAGCCCATCTGCGTGCATGTGCATAGAGAGATGTGTGGGCGGGGGCGCGGTATGTCCCCTGGAGCCTGAAAAGGTTTGGAACTGCACAGACCCAAAGCAGGGGGCACATTAAAACAGCAGTGATGGGAGCGGGGACCTTAGTTTCTGCGGGATTCGTAAAGTTTCTAGGTCCACCAATCGAGGAGGTTGTTTTTCTCAGGTCACTGCTGTGAATTTACAGCTTCCAAGCAACTGAAACTGCCCCATCACTGAAAGAGGCATCTGCTGGAACCGGGCTAGTTCAGGTTGCCCAGGCATTTCCATTTGAACCTCTGGGTTTGAGTTTCTAATAACGTGCCACGTGGACTAAATTTATCCAGGTCTGATTTATTTTCTAGAGTGAGTGGGGATGTGCCTGTCTGATACCAAGTCGGTGTAAGTCAATGTACCACAAGAAAGCAGCAGCAGAGTGCATTTATGTGTAGCGTTTTTCAAATGGAAAATACTGGATGTAACCTAATTAGCAACATCTGCAATAACAGCCCAGCCTGTGTCCCAGCTGTTTGCTGACTATAAGGAAAATGCAGGAAAGATGAACTGCAGGCTATAGTATAATTGGCAGGTAGCCAGCTGTTTGTTATGACAGGGCACAAACCTTTCAGAGGCGTACGCAGCGACTGCCTGAGCAGGTCAGGTGAAGCGGGCACATGTCTGAGGGTGTGTATGGAGGCTAGTTGGCTGTACTGTGCTCAGTCGGTACCAACAGTGTTCTGCTTTTGAATCTGCATGGTGAATCCTTCTTCCCGCTGTCTCTGCATGTGTGGTTTTCAGGCCTATCTGTGTCAGGAGATCAGAATAGGAGAGCCAGGATCTGCTGTCTGAATTCAAGTGCAGAGTTGGGCCAGAGAGACAGAGGCTCAGGCAGTTCGTACAGGAAATAGCTCTGTCAAATCAGCTCCACAGGAAACTAGCGAGGCCCGCTGGAAAAAGTGCGGATCCTGCACATTTTTCTCTTTTTCTACAGATTCCAATTTAAAAAAAAAAAAGTTTCTTGCTAGTACTTCCTATTGTGAAGAGTCTACAAAATATCCCCAACCATCTGCGGAGTACAGGTTCCAGCCAGTCTGGCAATAGCAACAGCAAAAGATATGAACCTCCATCACCCTCTTGGACTTGGTGAGATTTTGGTTTTGGATCCCCACTAGAGCAATAGAGAGAAAGGATTGAGTGCCCAGTTGTCCCATTTACACTGCAGCAATGACTGTGCTGAGGGACTAGTTACAGCAGGGTAGTCCCACACAGCAATGGAGCTAGGGGCACGCTGTCTTATGGGACTGCAAGGCTTCCTCAGCAATGGAGTTGCATCGTAGGCAGTGCTAGAAATGTCCATGGTGATGCTGCTTTGTTCATTCCCTGCTTTGCAGGCTAGGTAGCAAAAGGGTTCTCCCAATGGCTTCTCATCTTTGTCCCTTTAGCAAGACGGCACCTGCCCTTCCTCAGGAGAGACTCAAGGCTCCTTCATTTAACACCTGTCCAGATTGCTTGGAGGGGAATTGGGGAGCTGGCTGGGCACAAGGGCTGTTCTCTATTCCTGGATAGTCATCTCTGCGCTGTCTAGAGTAGCAGACCTGGGGCCGGAAACTAGAACCTAGAGCTCTGCACCCTGGCATTCATCAGTGGAATTGTTGCTTGGGAGTCATAAGTAGGTATGAAGTGCTAGGGAGGCAGTGTGACCTACTGGTTAGAACGCAGGACTGTGACTGACGAGCTGGGTGCCTGTGATACCCTCTACACAAAGCATGGCGTGAAGTCTGTTAGATGAGGTTGTTAGTGCAGCAGCAGCAGCAGCAGTCTGGTGTTTGACAAATGGGCTCTTTTATGCTGGGCGCCATGTGTCCTAGTCAAGTGCTACTTCGTCACCCTGTGACTTGGAGAGAGCCAGTTACCCTCTGTCTGCCATAGTGTGTAGTCTCCCTATCTGCAGAATGGGGCTATAATCCCAACCCCTCAGGAATGGCATGAGGGCTATTTAGATAAAATTGGTAAAGAACTCCCCAGTGAAATGGGGCACCCCGGGGTTTGCGTGATCACGGCTGCAGCCTAGTTCCCTAACATAGTTCCACAAGGGTAGTGTCCTGGCTACAGGACAATGCCAGACAGCTCTTGTGCAGTGTATCAGAAAGCGGGTACTGTCTAGCGGGTTACTGGAACAAATACCCGTGTTGACGGCACACCTGTAAATGGTGGTGTTCCTCGTATAGCTGTCACTAGCGACACCTTAAGAGCTTGTCTACGCTCCCACCTTCCTTCGAAGGAAGGATGCTAATTAGGGTGTTGGGAGTTTACTAATGAAGTGCTGCCGTGCATAGGCAGCACTTCATTAAGCATATTCCCCCCCCACGGCAACTTCGAAGTTTTAAACTTCGAAGTACTGACATGCGTCTAGCCGCAGGTCACCCGCCGGTACTTCGAAGTGCTGGGGCAACTTCAAAGTCCCCGTACTCCTCAAATGAGTCCCCTGACTCCTATGCACGGCAGCACTTCGTTAGTAAACTCCCAACACCCTAATTACCATCCTTCCTTCGAAGGAAGGTGGGAGTGTAGACAAGCCCTAAGAGAATTGGCCATTAGGTCCACTGTCCATGCTTGTTTGTACCTTGTTTCCCCTGGACACCTGTAATTCTTTCCTCATCTGTTGGTCTCTGCATTAGCTTTTCCTCCATCTCATGAAAAAGAAGACATAAAGAAAGCTTGACTGGAAAGAGTTGGTAGTTCCCCTCTGGTCTGTTTCCTGATTGGTGAAGGACTGTTCTGGCAATATGTTCTCCAGAACTCTATCCAATCTCATTTAAAATTTTCAAATTCCATCCCACTGTTTACCAGACTATTAACAGCTGAATAGACCTCTCTGTTCGGACAGCTTTGCTGCTTTGTTCATTATTTATCCTTGGTGCGGCTCCATTGATTCCTCCAGCAGTATGCTGGGGAGGGGTTGTCTCATATAGCTGAAATGTGTGTTCCTTTGATTAGCTTCATCTCTTTCCTTCCAGTCATATACCCTGTTAGCTCACCCTGACTAATTCTTCTCCTGCCTTCATGTTTGTACCTTTCAAAGACTCTATTCCCATTTTCTTTGTCATCATTCGGGCAAATTGTACGTATTTATGTTTGCTAGTCTGCTCTCCTACATTAATGCAGCCAAACAATTAATTATTTTTCTTGCTGTTTTCCAAATCCTTTCTGATTTGCCAGCAGGGGATTTGAGCTGGCCAGAGCTACATGTAATATGTATACTTGATATGGTCTCACTAGCTCCGCAAAGAGAGAAGCTGTCTCCTGGCTGTTCGCCATGTAATATTCTTTCAGGTGTGCAATCCTGAAGGTGCTGTAGTTGCTTATTTTTGCTTCCATGGCATTGCAGGCTTCTTTCTGTGTTGTAGATTGCTATGAGTTCACAATGGAAAGAGTCTTGTTAACCTCAGTTGGCTTTGGAGCAGGTTCTGCCTCCCCCAGGTATATTAATGCTTCTCTAGTGCCTCCAGCTGATTGAATAGCTCTGTATGGATTAGTTTTGCTCTGAGGTATTACCTCTCATTTCTTCTTGCAGACACTCATTTAATTTCCTTCCCATTCCTTCACCATACCCTTCTTCACTTGCTGTAGTTTTCAGCACTTTCCAGTTTGGTATAGTCCACATTTTAAATTAGCAAGCTTCCCAGATCATTAATGAGGCTGTTCAGTAAAATCTTGCCTAACATACTGATCTTTGTCATGTTTCGCTGGACAGCAATCCCTCTTGTCAAGCTGCCATTTGTCATTCACTACACCTTGTTTATGGTCCTTCAGCCACTTTTCATTCCACCCATGTGACAGCACTCTTCTATTCAAGCCAGCTGGAATGAGATTTGCCTTGTAACTTTTTGTGTGACTCTCTCATCAAATGCTTCGCTAAAGCCCAGCTATGCAGTCTGCATTCTTTCTGGTTTTGTAATTCCATCCAACATACCATCCAGTTTGCTTGCAATGATGTGTTTTTAACAAAGCTTTCCCATTATCTTTTAGATGCTTAAAGATTTCTTTCTCTGTGTATTTTTTGTGTAATTTTATGTGGCACTTGGGTTGGATTTATCAGGTGGCAATTGCCAGGATCTCACTTTCTTTCCTTTTTCAAAGATTGGTTCCACATTTTCTGTAGTACCTCTCCAGTTCTCCCATGATTTGTCAAATACAATTGTCAGTTGTTATCTATTTCTGTTAACGTGTGGGATTCATGTCGTCCATCCCTTCTTCCCTGTCACTCCCTGTCCTTGCTTTCCAATTATTAATCTATTTATCAACAATTGAGAACAGGAATCTTGTCCTGGCTTGTGAAGAACCTAGCTCCCTAGGGCATGGATCCAACACCTCCTGAGGCTAGTGAGTCTTTTTGTTGCACTGGAGGAGGCTTTGGATTAGAGCCTTCATGCTATATAAACAATAATCACCATAGGCTCTTCAGTGCAGCCTAATCAGCCTAACTTCTTCCCCTGGTTTCTTCCTTCATGCAGAGACTTTTAAAGAGGAATTTTTCTTCTCAGCCTTTTGGGTTTAATCATTCATTTTGCTCTCTTTTCCCCCTCCCCCCCATTATTAATGGCGTCCTCCCTCATCCCAACAACAATGTTTCTGTGGGCCCAATCCTCCTTTTAAAGTCAACGACCCCACTCTTTAAATACCCCTCTGGAACCACCCCCCCACTCATGCATCTGACGAAGCAGGTCTTTGCCCACGAAAGCTTATGCTCCAAAACATCTGTTAGTCTATAAGGTGCCACAAGACTTCTTGTTGTTCTCGAAGCTACAGACTAACATGGCGACCTCTCTGATACTTCACTCCTGTTCAATACACCTTAAGCCGCCAGCAGCACTCATTCTCTGTGCTTTCAGATTAGTGGCTGCTCTTGTCTTTTCCTCCCACTCACTAAACCCCTGTTTCCCTGCTCTACACCTCTCCTCTCGTCACCAGGGTCTCTGAATTGCGTAGGCTGCTGCTTGTCCTTCGCTGGCTTCTGTCCCAGAGCACTTGTGCTCTGCCAGACCCGGTCTCATCCAGCCTTTTCCCTTCTCTCAGCCTTTCTCCTTTCCTTTTTTCTCCCTCCTGATCTTGCTTTGCTGCTTTACCTTCCTTTTGGATCCTGCTCCGCACCCTCCCACGTGCTGTTCCACCTCCCCATTACTCTCATCTCTGTTTCCCGCTTCCTTGGGGTGCAGCCCCGGGAATGGCATAACACTCACCATCCACATCTAGCTCTCAAGGGGGCGGAGCCTCCTCACAGGGCTACAGGCAATGATTATTGCTGGACACCGGGGTCGGCTGCGTCAGTGCACCTGGAAGGCACGCTGCGCTCCCCTGGCTTGTTGTATCTGTGGCCGTATTGTCTGAGAACAGTAGTGGGTTGCTGCTTTCCTGCTGGAGATCACTGACAGATTCCACTTTAGAGCTGTGCATATTCCCCAGCTCCCCAAGGACCCTCACCACTCGTTGGCTTCGCCTGACAGCTGGGTTCCAACCTTGCTGGAGCATTTCCCTCGCCTTCCCCAGCAATGCTGCCATCCATGTCCCTTGTGAATCCCTAGCTGGAAAACGTCCCTTCCTGACAGAGCCCTCTTCCCCTACTAGCTCTCCTGATGAAGAGCTGCTGGGCCTCAGGCCTTGTCTGCACTAGACAGTGGATCAGTGAGGTAGCTGTCAATTTATCGCTTCCACTTTAAACGTGGTACCTCAGTCAATGAGCTCAGTCAGGGTGATGCTCCACCAAGACGAGAAGGGTAGCCAGCACTGATGGGACAGCAGCCCCCACCAACCTTAGCGTGTGTAGCTGAGGTAAATCAGTGGTGCAGGTAAGTGTAGAGGAGGTGTCTCTTGGAGATGTCTCTTCAGGGAGATCTCAACTTGGCACCTGGGCCCCTCTTTCTGCTGTGGATATACTTGCCAGCCCCTGAAATCAATAAAGAGACAAAATAGAGACTCGTCTGTCAGCTCAATGGTAATCCACCGGACCAGGCAGCTTTCTGGGGTAGCCTGCTGAAAGGGCAGTAAATATTTACCCCTCTGCAGTTGTGGGTGGCTGCTGTGCATGTGGTAAGTATGGGTTTGTGCTGGAAGGTGTCGAGGGTTCACTCTCAACACAAAGTTTTGGATCACACAGGAGCCAGTGCCCTTAACTTTAGGTCCATTGTGTATTTGCCTGTATCCCACACAGACTTGCCAGTGTCTTTGTGTTTTTTTATTGTAAATTACATCCATCAGAATTTTGGATCAGGGCACTGGGATTGGGGGCAGAAGCAAGGCCACATCACCAAACCCTGGTGCTATGGCCAGCTTTGTCCCATCGAGTGAAGTAACGGGAGCTCTGCGGTTCACTTCACACGTGAGTCTTGCAGGTGAGACCTTAAATATCAAGGCCAAGGCTTTGAAAAGAGACCACGACTCTCCCCGGGTGGTCTTATTTCATATAACAATGTATCAGGGACTATAACTTTGTGCTTATATGGTACCTTCCCTTGAATGTTCTCAGTGTGCTACACAGACATAAATGAGTTAATTATCCTTGCAGCACCCTATCAGCTAGAGGCAAACGTTATCCGCATTTTAATGGTGGGGAAACTGAGGCACAGAGGAGTGACATGACTTGGCTAAAGGCATGCAGTAAATCAGCGATGGGGCTGGGATTAGATCTTAGAATTCCCGTCCCAGTACTCCAGTCCTGGGGCCATTCTTCCCCTTGTAAATCTGTCACTCTGTCCTTTCAAGCAACCTTCATTGTTGTCTCAGTTGAGATTTTAGCCTCGATGGGTCTCATTCTTGGGCCCGGGAGGGTGGATGTCGTGCTGCTAATACAGTACATGCAGCTTCTCTTTCCCATCCGGGTTTGGCTTCCTGTGCTATGTATAAAGGAGGTTTTTACTCAAGGGTCCATTTCAGATTTTGGTGGGGGGACAACTTTAAATGTGACTACAGGGACGATTTAGGTGCCCTCAAACTCCAGTTGTTTGGCTGATGATAACTTGGAAATTAGTTGATAGGACCATTGTATCTAATTACTCTAGAAAGAAAGCAAATTACGTAAATATTAGACCCACTCTGCTCTGATACTACCCTGTTCTGATTTCTTGTGGCCCATCCTCAAATACAGTGGTTCTCCACCAGGGTGTGTAACCCCCTGGAGGCTCCAAGCAGGTTTCAGGAGATCCTCCAAGCCAGATCCTCTGTGGTGTGGGGCCCAGGCATTTGTCCTTCTTCCGACCCATTAACATCAGCACTAGCTTTTATGTGCAGGAAGCCAGTTGTTGTGGCACCAGTGGGCCATGGAGTTTTTATAGCGTGTTTGGAGGATCTGAGTAAGAAAAAGGTTGAGAGCTCCTGCCTTAAGGGGGTCTGATCAGGTTGAAAATTTTAATGTGTGTTTTACTTTGTTCCTAACTCTTACACACAACAACTGAAACACTTGTAGAAAAATGTGGATAACTTTCCATCACTTTTTTTTTCTGCAGTTCACCAACCTTGGAATAGATCATTTAACTACTGGAAACATCCTATCCTGCCCTAGAGCTGTAGGGGTGTGAGCCCACTACAGATAGTAGACTAGGAAGGTACTTTAAATAGGAATGAAATTGACACTTTCAAGTGACATTCGTAGTATTGCTAGCCTCTGATGTTCAAAAATCATGAATCAGACTCACCAAGAAGTATGAGATTGGCATTAAATTCAAGAGACTATATAAAAATAATAGATATGGAGTTTTTGTTTGTCTTATGTTTTTGGAATCTTTAGAGTGCACTAAGGTCAAATTTTGATACTTTCTCCAAAGGCAGAAGGGCTAGAAACTTTTTTTTTTTTTTTTTTAATGAAAAATGAAAGCTGAAATCCTTACAGATCCTTTTGACTCCAGAACCTGGGGCTGTAAGGAAAATATGTCATGAACATATCCTGAGATTCATGACAAAATCATGACAGCTGGCAGCACTGCTTTAATTTCTGTTTGAAGGCTAGTGACTTTCCAGAAGGCTCTTAAACACAGCAGTGCAATGACTGAGTTGCTGTTAACTGTCACAGGAGAATATTTATAACACTAAGAAAAGATCATGTTTTAAAATCAAGAAAAAAACTGAGAGTTTGGAGATAGGAAGGAGGTAGAAAGGAAATAAAAAGGCATAAGAGGTCTGGGCAATTCTTCTTTTTGAGAGAAGGTTGGGGTTCTCAAATCTTCTGATACTTAAGTAAAATTTCTATTGTTGTCCGTGTCTCCATGCAGAGATATTAACTCAGTAACTGTACACTGATATATCTGAGTCATCTTATTCAGTGCTATACATCTTATATACATTGGCGCAAGGACTACATTTTCTGGCATATTCTGAATAGTGTTGATCATGCAGATGGTGACCAGAGCATAATGCAAATCGTGGCAATAATTGTTGACTTCATGTACTCTGTGGGTGCGATTTCTGTTCTGGAATTGGTCTGGATACAGCTTCAGCCCTAAGAATTTAAGCCATAAACACATTTTATACTCGTACTTTTTCATTTCTTCCTTTTCTCAGCCTCAGAACAAAAAAATGAACAAAATGCTAAAATGACACAGCAGGCATTGCTATACAACCCAGCCTGGAATAAGATCTGCCACTCCTTAGGGGATAAGTGATCTCCCTCATCTGACTCTCATTCTCTCTCTCTCATCCATCCAGACATCTGTGCTGCTTTCCATAATGTCAGCCAGGCTGTCCTTCCCAGCCAGTGCTGGGACGGTTTGCTGGATTCTGAGAGAGTTGGCCTTCTGTCGGTTTTGCTCCCATTTACTGCAGTCTTCTTTTGCAGCTTACAGGAGAGAGAGAGGGTGGTTTGCAGAGTAGAGAGTGAGCTGTAGGTTCTATGTCTGCCCATGGATGTCCTGTCTGAGCTCAGGCCAATGCCCAGCAGTGCCAACAGCCACTGCGGGCCTGCAGGGAAGGTGGTCCTAGCACAAAGGACGGAGCCATGGGCAAAGGGGTGGGGCTTTGGGCAGTCCGCCCTGCCTGCACCCCCGTGCTCCCACCAGGCCACATGCAGAGTGGCAGTACAGCACTCAGCGGCATTTCAGAGGGTCCCGGATCTCCAGCCGCCACTGCTGCTACTTTGGCCCTTTGGAATGCTGGGCTTGGGGGCAGGTGTCCCTGTTGCGCCCCCCCATCTCATCCGCAGAGCTGCCACTGCCTTAGAGACATAGTTACAAACGTTTTTAGGCACCCAACGCCACCTCGGTGCTTTTGAAAATCCCAGGGGGCCGAAATGCTTTTGACAATCTGGTCTTTAGTCTGTGTGGGCCTTGGTGCCCCACGTGTTCGGGGATAACATCGCAGCTCTACCTCCCCGAGGGGCTGTGAGGAGAAATAGGTTAGACCTTGTGAGGTGCTCGGGCTCTCTGGTGATGGGGCCACACACGTACCACAGGGAACTTCTCTGTACCACTGCTCATCTTTCCTTGGCTTTGGGCCTTTCTTTTCACTTGTGCCCCTTGAATCTTCCCCCTTTCTGAATGTAACCTTGGCTCAGAGGGCTTGGCTGTATCTCCGGGAGTACTCGCTACTCCCCGCCCTGGGATTCCTGTTTTACAAGCTCATCTAATGACTTCCAGACCCTTAATTTAATCACCAGCCTTTTCTTATCTTAATCCCCCTACTTCTCTTAATAAACAAAACACTGACTCCCTGCCCTGGGGCCACAAGCTAGGAGTGGCAGCTCTTCTCTGCAGAACTCAGTCCAAGCTCAGTGCTGGCAGTGCAGCACTCCAGATACAGGGGGATCGGTTCAGAGGCATAGCCTCTGTGACAAGTATCAGAGAGGGGGCCGTGTTAGTCTGTATCTTCGAGAACAATAAGAAGTCCTGTGGCACCTTATAGACTAACAGATGTTTTGGAGCATCAGCTTTCGTGGGCAAAGACTTCTTATTGTTCTCTGTGACAGTAACCTGGTCCTTGCAAGAGGCTCCTGGGCCTAGTGTGTGCCCTGGTGATTCTGTCCTGGTCTGTGCTTGGAGACTTTGTGAGTAAGACCAAGTGTAGTCTCTGATCTCATCAGACTAGTACCTGACCTGTTGGAGAGCTGAATGGGAGGAAATGATTGTTTAGGGTTTTCCCTTCCTAGAAACCCCCTGCGGAGGAAGCATGAATGCAGCACTGTCGCCCACAGGGCAGCTGAGCGAATCCTGCCTGTTGCCTTTAGCATCACCCCTCTCTGTTCAAAGCGACGCTGGTATTGGGGAGTCTGTGCTGCTTCTCCAAACTGAGGGCACGTGGGATTGGGATGGCAAGGGAGGAAGGCTGCGAGTTGCCACGCCTTCCTGGTTTTGCCCCTGAAGAGACCAGGTGGGTTCGATTTCTCGTGCAGGGGAGCTGCAGGCCCCGTAAGCATGGAGCCCCAGCAGTCCCTTGGCTGCCTGCTGGGCCTGAGTGCCCTTCATGTTCTCTTCGCCCTTCAGCCTGTTTGCAGCTAACATCTTGCTTGGCCGTCTTGCAGCCCTGCGGCAGTGGGCCAGAGGTGTGCGCTGCTCAGCACTCTGGGACTTCTTTGTGGATTGCCAAGCCAGAGGCAGAGCCGAGCAGCGCGGGGGTGAGATACCAGCACAGCACCATCCAGCTGGCCAGCAAATGCTGCTGGAGACAGTGCTGTTGTGACTCAACTGAGCCTGCTACGTCTCCTGATCTCAAGTACTATGTTGGCCCCTTGTCCTTAGAGCTGTTCACACTTCCTGCATAGTTGTCATTTCCCTAGGCAGTGTGGTCCTTCTCTGCGGTGGCTGTTAGCGGAAGGCTCGTTTCCGCTGGCGGTGGGAGTGGGAGAGCCTTCTGCCAAGAACCCCTGAAATGACGAGATCTAGGTGGGGCCATCAGCTGCTTGCATCCTGCTGCTGTCCACACCCCGGATCCCTGTCCCTTGGCTCATGTTTGATGTGCTTGTGTCCTGCAGCCAGGCCCCATTCAAGGAGAGCAGCCAGCAGCTCAAGAGGCAGCCCGTGGTGGAGCAATGGAAGCCACTGACATCATCCAGTGGTGGGAAGGAGCTGCCGCAGGTGGAGCCTCGCTGCAGGGAGACAGGTGGGGGAGATGACGACCAGGCCACAGCCCAGCTCAATGTCTCCCGCCTGCGCAGCTCCTCGGTGGAGATCCGTGAGAAGGGATCGGAGTTCCTGAAGGAGGAGCTCCACAGAGCACAGAAGGTAAAGCCGCGGTGCGGGCATGTTTGGAAGATGGCAAGCCCACTATGGCAAGAGGGGGTACAGACAGGTCTGCTGATGGAGGAGGGCAAAGGGGGCGGTTCCTCCGGCCCAGAGTTCCGGTCGCTGCAGCCGATACTTTGGCTCCAGCTGCATGCAGCTCTGTGGGAGCGTTGGGGGCGGGAGGCAGCCCCCTGCTGCCACCTTGCCCTAGAGCTAGCGGTGGCTGTCAGCACTACTGGAAAAGACACAGGTGACGTGGGTAGGAAGGGCTGGAGTTTACGTGGGCTGGAAGGTGGGAGCGTGCACTGAGGTAGCCTAACAACCAGTACAGCGTGAGCATCTGGAGTGACTGGGGCGGGAGTCTGGAATCCACACAGATGTGGTGTGGGGAGCAGCAGGAGCCCGTGTAGAGCAGGAGGGGACGGTACGGCACCGTGGGATGGGAGAGAATGAGGCATGTGGAAGAGGGCAGTGCCATCTCCAGGGTATGCTGGGGCCTGGCACAGGCAGAAGCCCAGCATGCCCCAGTCCCCGGGCACCCCCTCTGCAGGAGCTGAAGCTGAAGGATGAGGAGTGTGAGAGGCTGTCGAAGGTCAGAGAGCAGCTGGAGCAGGAGCTGGAGGAGCTGACGGCCAGTCTGTTTGAGGTACTGCTCCCCTCCCACTTGCCCGGTGACTTCCTAGACTGAGCTCGCTTGCTCTGCCCTGGGGACAAGCTCTCTCCTCGCTTTGCCCAGGCTGTGCTGTAGAGCTGGCTGCTGGGGCAGGATGGCAGCTGTGTTAATGGAGAGGGGTAAGCTGGGGCACTGGTATGGGGAACAGGCATTCTCCCCTCCCCCTGCTCTGTCTCCAGTCACCCCGGCGGCTCTGGCAGGAGACATGAAATGAAGCAGGTTGGGTATTCGTGGCACTTGGATTTTCAGCCAGCCGTGCCTGATGCGGGAGCTGTTCTAGGAGAGGCCAGTGTTTGAGTTCCCCTGCTCCCATCTAATGGCTGGTCCACACCATGATTTAGTCAATTGCTGCTGCCGAGGAGCTAGGCAGCTGGGTCCTTTTGCTGGTGCCCCCTGCTTGCTGCAGCTGTTCCCATGTGGCGCATTCTCCAGTCCTTTCCCAGAGGCCAGCACCCAGCCCTTGCCCAGGGAGAGACACCCCAGTGCCCTCAGAGCAGTGCACCCTGGGAGCCGCTTTCCTGCATTCTGGTGGAGAGACCGTGTACTGCAAGGGCACCCATTCTTGTGCCATGGCTCAGAGGAGCTCCCGGGCTGGGAAAAATCCTGTCTTCTAGTAGCCCATGACACTCAAATTCATGGCGCTGGCTAAGGGAAAGTTAGGGCTTTACTGTGCCAGTGGGACCCGCCTGCCCCAGCGGTGCTCCCTCTTGAGCTGTGCGCCTCTGCGTCTGTTCGGGAGAGACTCCCGTGCTGCCCAGCTGAGTAGCAGAGCGTCCACAGCTCGGGTCTTTGTTTCTACTGGCGGCGCACATTCACACCCGCCTTGGTGCACGTCGGAAACGTACTCGGCACTTGGGTGGAACCCTGGAGAGGGAAGGAGCGTTGGCTGGGGCGGGTAGTGCGCTCCGAGATCCCCACTGTCCTTGGGCAGGCTGCCAATCCCGCGGCAGCCACCTTTGAGTACCCTGCCCCCCCCGGGAGAACGGCTGAGCGGCATGCGGAACCCCAGGGTGCAGAGCAGGGGTGCAGCTTGGCTTTGTGGGATGGCTCCTTGCAGGGGCTGCGTGGCTGGGACGGGCGGTGGGTAATGGGCTCTATCCACTGTAGGAGGCGCACAAAATGGTGAGAGATGCAAACACTAAGCGGGCAGCGTCGGAGAAGCAGCTGCGGGAGGCGCGAGGAAAGGTGAGGACTCTCCAATCCCTGGCCGTGCCGTCCCGTGCCATGGTCCGGGGCCTGGGGGCGGCGACGTAGCTGAGGGTCACTTCTCATCCAGTCTCCTCCCAGCGGGACCTCCCAGACTCAGAGCTGTCCCTATCTGTAGGATGGTTCGGGGCAGCCGCCCCAGGCCCTGTGCTTTGATGGCCTCCACAGTGGCCACCTCAGTCACCCTATGGACGGGACCCGCTGGGTTGAGGGTGGCCTTGGAGATTTTCTGGGGGGCCTGGTGTGGGGCGGCATCAGGGTTGGGCCCCGTGCACTCAGCATAGTGGCAGGAGTCAGGGACCTGCTGCCGTGGCGGAGCAGAGCGCAGCGCGCTGGGAAATGGGCTTCAGGACAGGAGCTAGCAGGCTATTGGGGTGTGCTGCTTCCCATGGTGAGTTCAGGGCCCGACCATTGCTTCTGCCCTGCACCACGCCCCCAGTAACCCCCCAGATCTTGTTGCCTGCGGGGGGAGGGCTCGGGGCACTGGGGGCAGGAGGTTGGGGGGTAGGTCTTGGGGAAAGGGTGGAGTGGAGGCAGGGCCTGTGGCGGGGAGGTGTGTGCCCTGGGCCTGGGGAACTGGGGGCGGCGGGAGATCCAGGCCCCACACTCCCCACAGATTACTGACCTGTAGGCATTCAGCCAGTCTGTCGGCTCTCCACACGGCCGCCGCGCCGTGTGGGGAAACGTGCCACTGAAGCCAGCAACGAGTCCAGCTCTCCTATGAGAAACAAGGCCAAGAATTTCCCAGGGGCCCACCCGAGCAGAGCTGAGCAGCAGTGGCAGGTAGCTGCAGTCTGTTGCCTTGCAAATGTGAGGACAAGCTGGTGCTTGGGGCACTGTGGATAACGGAGACTGGGGAGGTAGGGAAAGGATCAGGACGTACCCTGGAGGCACGGCGCACCCCTGCTGCTGGCTCCTCATCGGGATAGGGGAGGCAGGGTCTCTGGCTGTAAGGCTTAACCACTCCCTTCCTGTGTAGGCCGGGCTGTTGGGGTTGTGGCGAGGGATGGGCAGAGAAGGCTCTGCACGTTGTTTCTGATCTGTACTGGTTCTGTTCCCTGGCGTGGGATTCTGGGACGGGGCAGGGGGGCGGAAGAACTGGATGGATGCACTGGACGGATCAGAAGATGTCTCCTAGTTGGAGGGTGTGGCTGAGAGGTGCAGATGCCCCTGGATCCTGGCCATGCATTGCCTGCATGGTGCAGGGGGACTCTGCTGGGTGGAGGGCGTGGCATTGCTGACTCTCCTTTGTCTCCCAGATTGACATGCTGCAAGCAGAGGTGACTGCTCTGAAGACCCTGGTGATCACGTCCACGCCTTCCTCTCCAAACCGGGAGCTGCACCCCCAGCTCCAAAGCCCCTCCAAAGCTGCCTTCAGGAAAGGGCATGGGCGGAACAAGAGCACCAGCAGTGCCGTAGTCGCAGCCACCAGCCAGAACCTGCCCTTGGAGTGCGTTAACGATGAGTGCAAAGAGGTGGGTGAAATCCATTCATCGCATCAGCTGTGGCCCTGCGTGGATGTGAGTCCACATGCTGGGTAGGGAGCTGGTGCAAAGATCTTCTCAGGGATTTCCCTCGAAGTCTACAGAGTCTATGGTTTCTGCATGGGGATGCTCTCTGCCTGTAATGTTCACAGTAATGCCATTAGTGGAATATAACCCAATCCTTGGAGCCTTGCTCTGCAGTTTTTCCCCTAGCAGGATTCATTTCACTGTGGGTTCAGGAGAGAACCTCTGTAACCAGCCTGTGTGTCTTTGCAGGACTTTTCTGACTGTATGGGTAGGGCACTTAGCTGCATTGGCATCAGGCTGTAAGCGCCTACTGGGAACTGGCTTTCTGGGTCAGCTTCTGCAGTCTAGTGGCTGCTCTGGATAATGCTGTTTGCTTTGGTTTTCCATCTGTCTAGTGTGGCCTAGTGGTTCGATCACAGGCCCGAGAACCAGAATTTCTATTTTCTGCTCCTTTGTTCTACCACTGCCTCACCAAGGACCTTGGACAAGTCACCTTCCAGGTCTCATTTCCCTTCGTTCAAAGCCTGAATAGGGCCAGGCTAATAAATGCAAACCGCTTTTTGGATACTCTTTCCGTTAACATTCTGTTAATTTCCTTCACCAAGTTTTATGTCCCCCCGTTTCTTTTGCTCTTCCTGAACTGTGGTGTAAGTACAATGTGTTTGCCCCAATTTCTCTTTCTGCAAACAGGGTTATGGCTAGTTGTGCGAATGCACCTTTGCACGAGCATTCGCACGGCCGTCTGGAAAACTCCTACTGAGTGCGAGAGCTGGCGAACAGGAAGAACTTTGCCTCCACCACCAGCGCTCAGGAGCATTGGTGTGTCTGCAGCAGGGAAGGATTTCAAAAGCAAGGGGGCTCTTGGCTCATTTGGTTTTTATCTAGAATGCAGCCAGGGAGTGAGGCAGCTAATCAGACCAGGGAGAGGTAGCCAGAGAGAACTGGGCTGACCTCTTGGCCGTCTCAGTTGTGGGGTGACTTCAGTGAATAGCAGCAGGGAGTGAGGGAATTCAGTCAGTGCAGCACAGTGTGTGCACATGTTGACTCTGTGTGTGAGTTGAAAATCAAAGGAAAGGTCTGTTAAGTAGCCATAAAGTCTTGCTTCAGAGGTATGCATCCACCTTTCTCTTAACTGGGTAGAAAAGAGCCCACAGACGTTGAAATTAGAAGCCCAAGTAGGCAGCCAAGTAGAAGAATCCTTCTTGTGGCAATAAGGAAGGAAGTTGGTTGTTATGCCCGGCTACCTCTCCCCACATGAATCAGAACTAGGGTGCCCATATCTCTCTGTGCTGAGTATGGGACCCCTGGTAAAATTACTCGTATTCAAGCAAGCTGAGTGGCACTGAGTCAGAAGTATGCAGCACAAATGTTCAAATGAATGGCGAGGTGACTGAGCCCCTGTTTAAAAGAAACACTGCTTAGATGGAGTCTTGCTATTTATAAGGTTTTAGGTTCACACAGGGAGAGGTGAAACACCCCCACATACACACAGGGGAAGAGATGACACACTCCCATAGCCCTCTCTCACAGAGGGGTCGGGGTGTGGCTGTGACTGACCCAAACCTCCCTGCCTGGTGCTCCCCACCCTCCAGGCCTGGCTGGGCCTCCAGGATGGACCCATCTCTCCTGGTACCTGGTGCTGTATCTTCCCCAAGGAAACCTGTGGAAAGGAGGGTGTGCAGGGTCACATGTCCCCTACTGAGATGTCTGCCAGAACATGGCCAGCAGCAGCCTTTCAGCATTTTGCAGGCGGGAAGGGACACAAGATGCTTCCAGCCTCAGGGGAAGCAGGGGAAAGCAATGGCTGCGGGCGGGGGATGCAGGGGAAAGCAATGGCTGCGGGGGGGGGATGCAGGGGAAAGCAATGGCTGCGGGGGGGGATGCAGGGGAAAGCAATGATTTTGCCTGTGTCCTTACAGAACTCATCTCCCTCCTGCTCCATGTGGCTGGAAGCAGCTTGTCCCCTCCTGTCCACGCAGTGTTGAAAGGCAGTTAACACCTCCAGGCTGCTGCTATCCACGGATGTAGCCAGTGGCCAGGAAGTGACTGGGCCACAACATGGGCAGGAAGGGTTTAAGCCCTAAGGATGCACTGTGCACCAGGGCCCACGGAACCTGACTGCAGGAGCATCAGTGGAGGAGGCCTAGGGGATGGAGCAGCCCTGCACTCCCTGGGAGCAGGACCCATGGGTGGATTGGGGGCAAGTGAAGAGGGTGCTAAGCCCCTGCCAGGGGGCTGTTATTTAGCCTGCTGGTTTGGGGTATGTATAGGCTGGGAATCACTTCCCCCTGCATCAGAGGGGCGTCCATATACCAGTGCTGTGTGCAACTTGGGCACATGGAGGGCTCTGCTCCTGGCCAGCACCCTGGGCTGGAAGGTCCTGGGCTTTCCCAGAGTGCCAGCCTGGCCAGAGGTAGTGGAGGAAAGCAGGAGCCTGCAGTCAGACTGCTGGTGAGCTGAGTGCTCCTACCACGAGCTGGTTCTCTGCGCATCCTGGGGAGTGGGAGAGCCTTGTGGGGGAGGGAGGGCACAGAGGAGCTGGGGGACAAAGCAGGAAGAAGGGGAGCACATAAAGGGCTGATGGATGGGCAGCAAATGTGACATGTAACTGGCTTTTGCCTGACGCCTGCCCACACTCATCAGCGCTCGCAGCGGGCAGCCTGGGGTGGGGCCTTGCTGGCTGAGAGCAGGCATGCCACAGGGACTGCATTGGTGGACTAGCAGGGGAACAGCCAGACCTGTGCGCTGCTTCTTCATGCTTCTGTCAGCCATGCATGCCCGTCCCCATCATCCCACTCACCTCTGGTGGGCATGCAGCTGGCGAGCAGGGAGCCAGCCAGCGCCAGGAGGGGACCTGCCAGTACCGAGGAGGGGAGACAGAAAATATGGGACAATTTGCCCGTTTTTAATAAGAAGTCAGAACACCTGCATGAAGGCTGAACTGCAGGACTGTCCCTTTAAAAACAGGACATCTGTCACCCTAACCCGGTGATCTAGGCAGAAGCAATAGTCTATAACTCAGGGGTCCAGTCATGCAGCTGGGCTGGCGACTCGCTGATATCGAAGAGCTAGCACCACAGGTTGTACCGCGTGCTGGGTATTGGCTGAACAATGTGACACGGGGACAAACTTATAAAAGTCCTGTTCTGTTTGTATGCAGTTCATGACCAACAAAGGGCTGTCAGTTGTTTGCTCTAGTTGTGAGGGCCAGTCACTGCAGGTCCACAACTGATGGGAAATTCTTGGATGGGAGGTGCTGGTGTAGTGCCAATGATGATGATTTGCCCTTTCCTGCTCAGTAAGTGCATAATTCTGGTTTGGTGTAAGCTGTGTGTTTATGTAATGCCAACAGGCCCCAGTTGTCTGCAGGCAGAACCAAACCTGGGACCTCTGGAGCGTCTAGTGCATGAACTAAAAGCCAGCTGGCTATTAGCTAAGGCTGTAGAGCAGACTCCTTATTCTCTCTGTTAGTGGTTTTGGTGCCACTGGCTGGGACAGTGAGCCACGCCCAGGAGATGTGTGGGTTACCTTTACACAAGGGATTGCTATTGGTGCAGCTAGCTGCTGCTTAAAATCCAGGGTCTGCAGTTTCAAAGCTGACTAGTGTGTTTGGATGCCCCTGTTTTCAGGTGCCTGACTTGAGGAACATTTATGGAGTCTCAGGGTTGCTCAACCCTTTGGGAGAATCAGGTTTCTTTACGGCAGCTCTCAGTGGGCACCCAAAAACTGAGGAACTGCAAATCACAGGCCACTTGTGAGAACTTAGACCAAAGAGGGGCTGAGGAGCCTGTGACCTTGTGAGAGGCACTCCGCATGCTGACTGGCTGAACTCGAGTTTTCTGCATCTTCTGAGTCACATTTTTGCCTTTCTTTCTCTGCCTGTCCCTCTGAACTGTTGTCTTGTCCGTTTGTCTCTCTTCTCTCCTCTCGTCCTTCAAAGTCTGGGGCACCCACTCTCCTCTCTCTGCTCCTCTGCATTGTCCCGGGGAAGGCCATCCACATCACCTACGAGCCAGGCTGGCAGTCCCTGCTGGCAGTTTCTTCCTCATCGTCCTCCTTGCGGCAGGTAACTCATGCAGCTAGAACAGATGTGGCCTAGAGGACAGGCTGAGGGTGGGGTGGGATTCATCAGTCTCTTACACCTGCAGCGTTTCAGCTCTCCCTTTCTTTTCGCTGACATCCTTTTGTTTTTGTTTGTGTTTCTGTTTCTCTAATTGATTTCCATTGTGTGGCTCTGGAGTGGTCTCCTGGCACCAGGTGAGCAGTCTCTGTAGCACAGAGCTAGTGTGCTGTCTGGGTAGACTGGGGCCTGGGCTGCTTTATTCATTACATTCTTTCCATGCTGGGCTTGTTTTGGTTTTTTTCCTCCACATACTCCTCTAACACACTGTCTGTTGGTTGTTTAAGGACAGGCCCAGGCCTAGGATGGTCCTGTCATGGCTGCAGCCTAGAGCAGAGACATGTTGAGGTTTGCTGTTGGACTGACGGGAATTGCAGGGCATGCCGGGACAAGGTAGAGAAGCAGGATATGTATGAGAGAGACCAGGGAAGAGGCAAGATCTGCCTTGGCTCCTGCACAGCAGCAAATTTGAGTTCCTCTGTAAAGAGGAATGGGTGAAGCTGCTCCCATGCCCTAGAAAATGACTCCCTCTCTGCAGAGAACCCATAGCAGCTCTAATTGTTCAGTGGTTGGAGGGAAGGCTGCTGCTTACAACCTGATTTCCCTTCTGTGCATGCCCTGCTGCTTACAGGCCCCATTTGGGGACTACAACTCCCAGAATGCCACAGTTCTGGGCTGCAGGAGCACCAAGACTTCTGGGTCTGGGCCCATCCTTAAAGATCTGGCACACTCTGCTGCAGAAACACAGTGATGATAGAAAGGGTGATGGCTGTTCACTGGAGGCTTTTCTCTGACGCACCCCGTTGCTGTATGGACCACTTCCTCCTAGGGGATTCTGCCTTCATGTCCTGACCTTCACTGCCATTGTGGACTTAGCCCTGCCTAGCCTCTCTGGGGATGCAAGGGGAATTTGGTCCAGTCGTGTGGTTGGTGGCTGCCTCCACCTGCAGGGCCTCTGGCTTGCCTTTGGGAAACTTGGACACTTCACAGGCATCAGACTGAGCTACCCTCCCTTGGTTGTGTTCATCTGTCAGAGCTGGGTGGCAGACGAGGCAGCTGTGGCGGTTTCCCTGGGAGCGGTTCTGCTTTTCTTGCCGTTCCTGCTTGGGTTCCAGGGCAGCCGGTAGTTGGGGAACGGGTGTGTTAACTCTTGTGGTGTCTTTTCCCCAACCCCCACACCTTCTCTTCTCCTGTGTCTCCCCTGACGCTCACTGCAGGTTGACTCTATCCTGTTCGCCGAGTTCCAGGCCTGGAAGGAATCACCAACTCTAGAGAAATCCTGCTCATTCCTGGAGAGGATTTACCGGGAAGATGTGGGGCCCTGCCTGGACTTCACCAAACAGGAGGTGAGCGCTGGAGCGGAAGTAAGGACTCTGCTGTTGCAGACTGCACTGGAGCTGAGGAGAGGCACACTGGGCGTGAGCATTACTGATCTCAACTCGGGTCTGTGTTTCTTGCTGTAGCTCTCGGAGCTGGTGCGGGAAGCTGTGGAGCAGAACACACTCACCATAGAGCCTGTGGCTACCCAGGCATTGCCTGTGGTGAAGGTGTCAGCGATGGAATGTGGCGGACCAAAGTAAGGAATCTCCTCCCTAGCACTCCTTTAGCCACCACAGCCTCACCGCCAGCCTCCTCGTAGGCGATGGCAGCTTCTGTCCCACGAGTTGGCTCAGCTCTGCCTCAGTCCTCTCTTAGCACCTGAGCAGTACTGGCTAGTAGCTGAGTAGTCGGTGACAGAAATGCCTCTGTAAGATAGTATTTCTCATCCCATATGAAGGCCAGCATGTGATCTGGATCCAGGCACTTACTGATGGGGCTGGTTTAACCATGTGGAGTTGGAGGCTGTGGAGTCCTCCTGAATGTGGATTGGAAAAACTGTTTGCGAGTTCACAAACTCTCTCCAAATGTTTTTTTCCTTTAACTTAAACTCGGGGAGTTGGGAGGACCCAAGGGTGAGTTGTTTGAAAACATCCTCAAGAGCAAAATTTGCTAAGTGCTGAGGTTAGGAGAACCCCCAGAAGCTGAGCTGGAAGGATTGGGTGGCCTGCAGGTGGCGGGAGCAGATCCCCCTCCCCTCTTGCAGTTTTTCTCATGCCTGTGGCCTATTGCATCCAAGTTCACATCAAATTTTTGAACACATGATGCTGCATGCCACAGGTGGGTTTGAATTGGGGCAAAATGAACTCACCCATTTTACCTCCCTATCTGTCACCCCGACCTCTCCTGAGAGCTGCATCGACTGATTTCAGATCACTGCTGTGACAGCTTGGGAATCAAACGTCTGTCTCTCTGCGCTCCTGATGTTACAGGGGATAGCTCACCCAGCAAGGGCAGTGGCAGGAAATGGGTCCGTCCAATAGGGTTGCAAACAGACAGGGGTCAGACTCCTGAGCTTTGCTTTTCTTGATCAAGAGAGAGGATTTCTCTTAGCTATTGTGTTTAGATCAGCTTGGGTTTTTTTCCCCTGCTGCTGGAAGAAGCTGCTGCTAAGCCAGAGGTCATTTGTCATGCCATGTGGCAATGACCTGAATGACATGTAAACTTCATGGCAAGCTGTTCCATATTCTCTTTCTTCCCAAAACAATCACCCTGTGAATATCAGTCCTATGACGCAAACAGGCCATCCTGTGTCTATCCTGACTGGTTACCTTCTGTTCTTTTGTCTTTTCTCACAGTGGGTTCCGGTCACAAATTGTAACGTAAGTGATTTTTAGCCAATGATTAAAGATCTGTGGTCCATTAACAAGTTACTAACTCACCTGGGTACTAATGATCTTGAGGCTGGAGTTCAGGCAGTAACTTTTTTCAATTCTGTTAATATGCTGGAAGGTGAATTGAAGGCTGTACTTACAACACTTTGTGACAAATGACCTAAAAGTGGCTTGTGATTTTGGTACCATCTTGAGACAACAGAAGGGGGCCTGGTTTCCAAAGGGTGGCTGCTCAGTGCTCTCTGAAAATTCTGTCCCTTCGGTCTGTCTCAAAACCCAGGCAGCCCAAATGACTCCTCATTTCAGCAAGTGTTGGCCAGGCTTCTGCCTTTTTTTAGCCAGTTTCTGTTTAAATCCTTGCTAGTGGGGGAGAGAAGATAATGAAAGCTGCTCACAAGTGATCCTGCCATGTCCCCACCTTGACGAATTTTTGTTTTTCTGCTTGGTTTTTGGTTTTCTAGCTACTTTCACAGCTCAGGCACGGTGCCCCATGCAGGCCAAAGGTGTGGGGACCGAGAAAGACAAGATGATGGTTAAATGCTGACAAATCCCTTTTGGGCTGCGTGGAATGATGCTGCAAATGACCTGGAATGTCTTAGAAAATGCCGAAAACTTGAGTTCTCTTCACATGCACTTGAATGAAGTCAGAGATCAGGATACCTTAGCATCTCCTGACCTTTTACCTGGAAGGACCCCCTCAATTTTGGGTCAGGCCTCTTCTGATTATAGTCCACCATAGAGTCCCTTTTAATGTCACTGCCTCCAGGATACCAACTGCAGGCGAGATGTTCAGTGGAATGTAATTGGGGATGAGCCCCCAGTGTGTAGTCCAGGTGGTCATTCAGTGGAGATGCCAGACCCCAAGCATATTCCATTTTTGCAGCAGATGAGATTTAATTTCTAACCCTGGTCTTTTTTATGTTCATGTTTTTTGAAGTTAAAAGTTAATGTTTGAACTTGGTCTCTGTGTGACATCACCCGTGTCAGAACCAACTGACTCTGTACCGTGGGGTCTAGCAGAAGAAAACACAATTCAAAGGACAGTGAAGAAATGATGCACTGACTGGAAGAGAGGATGTGTGTAAGGAGCGACGGAAGGAGCTATGTACTAGCATGCTGGAAGAGTGTAGCCCCTATGTGGCTGGGCCATGGAAGAGGTTATCAGCCTTCAACTGTCTCCAGATAATGGAGTTAGTCCTTTCTAGATCAAGGCTAAAGACCTGTGTTTTGAAACTGCTTTCAGTTCCCACTGACAACCCACCCACTGCGTGGTCCTGTGCACAGGACCAAATGAAGAAGAACTCTGGTAATACTCCCAGCGCCTTCAGTGGAAAAGTTGCTTGAGCAAGGGTCCTGGGCTTTGTCTCTGAGCAGAGTTATTCTGGACTTACACCAGTGGGACTGAGCTCAGCATCTGGCCTTTGGATTATAGATACAGTCAGTACACCAGTGAACTGAGGGGAACATTCACCATCTCAGAAGATGTAGGAAAAAGAACAATGACTTTAAAGTTAAGGAAGAAGGCCTAAGAGGGATGCTCAGAGCAGCTGAGTGCTGAAGGTGCTGGCCAACACACCATCACTGCAGAGTTCCCTAGAAGGTTGGAGACCAATGAGAATGCAGTAGTGAGAGATCCTGCAAAATGCAGGGGTCAGACTGGATGGTCCAAGTCGCTCCAGTCCCTCAGAAGATCTGAATGATGGAAGAAGGAATGCATTCTACAGCCAACCACTCCCACTGTGGGAATAGTAGAATGGAACAACTTGAAGTTTGGAGACGTCTTAGTAGATGTCTAGAATGGAACAACTTGAAGTAGGGAGTATTGTGCCGTGTTTGTACCTGGGGAAACTGAACCACAGTCTAAGTTGGGCATGTGCCTGCAGGCTGCAACCCTGCACTGTGCCGGGTCCCTGGGATGGTGTGGATAGGTGCCCTGTGGCACTCTGACCAAATCGATCCAGCCCTGAGCGATGGAGTAATGGCCTCTCTCCCTTTTACTAGGGCCAAGTTACCCACCCGTGCATGTGTGATGGAGGAGCTGTAGAGAATAGACACAACTCATTACACTTGTTACATTGCTCTAGCCTAACATCGTAACCACTTTTCTTCTGGCTTCTTGCCGGCACTGCATGTCTTTCTGGTTTCAGACCATACACGGGAAGCCCTGAAGTGCAGAGCCCTCAGTCAGTTTGCATAGCTGCTGGTACCTCCTGTGGAAACCTGTTATGATAAAATCCTCCTGTACTTGCCCATTCTTGCAGCTTTTATTCCTGGCAGCAGAGAACTCCCAACTCCATCTTCCTCTTTCTTCTCCTGGGCTCTGACTGCCTCTCAGCTGCTGGGGTTTGGCTTGAGGAAGCTACTCACTGCCACGCTCTGTTCCTCCATGGAGCAATCCTTTGCTGAAGTGTCGCTTTCGTTTCTCCCCGCAGGAAGTGTGCTCTGAGTGGCCTGTCCCGTGCCTGCAAACACCGCATCAAGCTGGGGGATTCTGGGAACTATTATTACATCTCGCCATCCTGCAGGGCCAGGGTGAGTCCTCCAGCATGCCAGGGGCCAGCTGTCCTCTCAGCTTCTTCCAGAAAGAAAGCAAATTAATTTCTGGGGTAGTGCCACAGAAGTCTGTAGGGGAGAATTTGGCTCATAGAGTTGGGTTGGTTCTCAGTCACTCTGCATCAGTCGTGCTCCTGAGTTGTGTCGTTCATTTAAGACAACAGCAAGTTTGAAAATATCTCATTATTCCTCTCCTCTCCTTGATTTGATTGTCTGTGGAGCTTTGGTTTCCTTTGTCAAACACTATAATTAACTGTTCCTTAAATGCCGGGTTTCGTTACTGTGCAATGAGGAGCAATAACTCGGGCTGTTCTGGAAACAGAATCTCCTTTTACTCTGGAGGGCTCTGAAAAGGTAAATGATTCAGTGCTGTTACGGCTCTGAGACAGCAAAGCACTTAACCAAATGGTTATGTTGCAGAAAAGCTCCGGAGCATTTGCCCAAAGTATACAGGCGTGTTTTAAGTGCTTTGCAGCTTGGGGCCTCAAGGAGCAAATCATTCCCCAGAGCACTCACTGCCTGGGGTAGGGCTGTGTGGGTGTGAGCAACAGAGCTCATACTTTGTCACTTTAATAAAAACAGTCCAGTTGAGCACCTCCACTCCTTGCACAAACAGTGTAGTTTTCCATTAGGAAAGAAATTCCCGTGTTATGAAAACCCCCTTCTTTCAGCAGAGCCCAGTTGTTCCTTTCAAGCTGGCGTGTTCACAACGTCTAGGGCATGTAATTCTGGCTCGGGATGTTTCAGTTATAAATATTTTAGTGAACCTTTGCCAGCCCCTTTCTCATCTTCAGGCAGCATTAATTCCTGGTAGCAAATACGTATAAATATCTGCCTCTCTCCTAGCCCCAGCTAAAAATACAGAGGATTGAGAAAGCTGTTTTCATCCATGATTCTCAAAGTTCAGCCGTATTGCTGTAGATGAGGAAATAGAGGCTCAGAGAGGCAAAGTGACTTGCTCGAGGTCACACAGTTCCTCAGTGGCAGAGCAGAAATTAAACCTTCCTCCCCCTTCCATTTACTCCCAGTCTAGCCTCCTACCTGCACTTCCCCTGCATATCCCATTTTATTCCCCTCCTCCTGCCAGGGAGAGGCCCAGGGCTCGGCATCAGGATTTCTGAAGGCCGCAGGGACGCTCATTGCTCCTCTTGCTTCCAGCTGGAGTTGAGGGTGCGCTGTACCTGTGACAGTCAGCCCTGTGAGCACAGAGAATTACACCGAAGCACTGAGATGGACGACAGAGCTGCCAAACTCTGCAGCCTTGAGGAAGAGGGATCCCCCGACCAGTATATCTGCATTTGCCTTGGCCAAGCCCTGCTGAGCCTGCCCCATGCCCTTGGTGAGGCCGTTCTGGAGCAGTGACTCTCTTTCTCTCTCTCTCCCTTAGATCACAGCCGTATGCAACTTCTTCACCTACATTCGCTACATCCAGCAGGGCTTGGTGAGGCAGGATGGTAAGAGGCAGCTGGCAGGGTAGCTGCTGTCTTTGGTCAATGGGAGTTCCTGAGGGCTGCTCCCTCTCTCTGAATGGGACTGGACTCCTAAGCAATGAGGGGGAGAGGAGGATGGAAAGGGCCCCATACTCATAGCTCCCCCTAAGCAAAATCCCATCCTGCAGGGCTGGTTGAGCCGGATGGGTCATTCCCGGGGGTCACTCCAGTCTCTGCCTTCTCTCTGTGTGGAATTACGTCTCACCCATGGGGGAGGGGCTGAGCCTGGTGGTTCACAAGGCACCCAGCCCGGGGCTTGCTAACCCTTCTGTCCTTTTCCTTTGCAGTGGAGATCATGTACTGGGAAATCATGCGGCTCAGGAGGGAAATGTCCATGGCCAAGCTGGGCTTCTACCCCAGCACGATGTAGGCTGGGCTTTGCAGTCTGAAGGGAGCCGCCCAAGCACGAACATCGCGTATTCCAGCAGACAGAAGAGCATGAAGTGGTGCCTCTGCCGATGGGGTTCCCTCCCTTTCCTGGCCTGCCGTGAATCCACCCGGGGGAGGAGCACGAGTTCCCTTATCCAAAGGCCCCCTTGCTGCTGTTCTTCCAATGCCGATGAGATGCAGACATGCTCTCCCTTCCCCTCGCCCCCCAGAGACGGGCTGGTCCTTTGAGCTCTGGGGGCATGGCCAGCTCTAATCTGTGTCCATAGTGGACCCTTTTCTCTCTGCTGCCTATAGCCAGTTTTTAAGATTTTATACGTGACTTCGCTTCTGCAGTTTCTCTTAGACCTTCCACGGAGGAGGAGAGTCCTGGGCTTCCCTGTTGGCCATGTGCCCTTCAGCACCAAAGTGCAGGTGGGCCTGCCCACATCCCTGCCTCTGCCTGAGTGAGGCCAGGGTGCAGTACTGTCCAGCTGTGCCTCCCAGCCCTCACTTGGGTCCCTGCAAACACCTGTACTGCACAGTAACCTCACTGAGCCATACAAAGCATGTCTTCCAAGCGCTTCTCTGCTCCTCTGGCTGTTGCCTCTAGGAGTCACTTTCCATGTGCCCAGTCAGAAAGAGAGGGCTTTTCAGCTCAGGGTTTGGTTTTGTAATGCAGCTCAGAGCTGCTGCTGGAGGAGCTACAGCGTAAGCCAAAACTCACTGCTCAGGGCCTCGGTCGCAGTGCAAGTGGAAATTGCAGAACAGAAAGCTGCCCACAGCTATGCTGAGGTTGGCTGTAAATAGGCTGCAGGCAGTGCTTCTTCATGTCCTTGTGAGACAGTGGTGCCCTGCTCTCGTCTCTGCAGGAATGAGCACCTCTCTATTGCTCTGCTGTGTGCTCCAGTCACTGACTGATGCCCCCTAGCCGCTCCTAGGCAGTGGCTTTGGGCATTCATCTCTCTGCTGTCCCAATACAAATTCCAGCCTGGGGCTGTCTCCTCTCTGGCTGTCTTTATAGCTTCAACTCAGGCACTCACTGCTCAGTGGCCAGTTATAGGCACAGGCTCTAGGCTGTTACTTTTGTGCTGCTCCATTATAGATTAAGACTAGAAGGGACCATTAGATCGCTTACTCCAAGTTCCCTTAGAACCAGGGCTTTAGTTATTCCTGTATCGAACCCTAGCCTTGTCAGTGCTTCCTTGATCTTCTCCCAGCTCCCCACCTGGGAGCCCTGAGACACCACTGCCTGTGCGTGACAGTGCCTGGGGCATCCATCGCCTGGTCCCCTACAGCTCACGTCTCCCCTCTCACTGATGGTAATATAGATGTATATGCAATAGTGCCGGGGGGGCCTTTGGCAAAGGTCATTGAGATCCTTGGATGCTCAGTTAATTATACACAGTGCTTTACAGAACCTTGCAAAGCCATGATCCTTACCTTGGAGTGTTTCTGTAACTGAATAATTAACCTCACCTACTGTTCGTCATCTCAGCTGCCATCCTGTGCTGTGGCATCATCTCATGTGGCACTGCTTGGGCTGCGTGGCTCTGGGATGTAACTTTGCTGCTGTCGGCAGAGCCACGATTCAGCCCGTTGGCACCCAGACTGATCATCTGTGACCTTACAACCTCTCTCCAGAGGAGCTGCTAAACAAGTCACCGGATAACAACGTGCAAAGGAAAACTCTGCCTGAGCGGCCTTCCGTTCTGCTTGCTGGTGGTCTGGGGTTGGGGAGTGGGGTTGGAGGGGAAATGGCAACAGAGCCTCTGTGCTGTTTGCAGGTCAACAGATGCCTCGGTGTGTAAGGGCTTCTTGAGTGCTGGCAGCACTGCTGGGAGAGGTGCTCCTTTCTTCATGCCAGTGCTGGCTGTGCCAGGATGCTTTGCCTGGTGGCCCTTGGTGCCACCCTGAGGGCCTACCCCTGCATGCTAAGGGTTGAGTCATGAGTGAAACAGGGAGTGACCTGGGAGGGTGATGCTGGAAATGCTCCCATTGTATCTGCTCCTGCTTGGAAGAGGGCTGGTGTAAAACAAGCACCCAGCGGTGGCCCCACAGCTTGGCCTCAGCTGCGTTGAGCACCGGTGAGACTGCAAGATCTAATTCCTCTTCAGCTGCTGGAAATACTCCCTCTGCCTCTGGCTGAGAAAATATTGGCTGTTTTCCTCAAGGGAAGATGTTTTACACAGAATTACTGGGGAGGGGTGTTCAGGGAAGAACCAGGCTCGGGGCCGGAGTTTGAGCTGGTATGAATCAGCGTCTCTATGACTCCAGTGGAGCTATTCTGGCTCATGCAGGCTGAGAGTGGCGCCCCCCCTCCACCCCCTCGCCAGGGCTCCTTGGTTCAGATGTCAGCTCTTTCCTTGAAGTGCCACCTGGATCCATTTTTCTTTGGTTCCTGTGGTAATTTGCTATGTAATGTTGCTGGATTCCAGGCTGGAGTTCGTGGCAGGTCAGCTGTGGGTGAGGTGATCCCTCTGTGTCGGTTTTCCTGTCAGTTTGTAAAGTGGTTTGGGAGAAGAGCTAGAGAAATGAGAGCTGTTGGTGTGGACACTGGGTTTTGACTTAACCTCTAAACCAAATGTGTTCACTGCTCTGAAATTGCTCAGTGTAAACAGCAGGATGGCTGTGCTCTTCTCTTTATAAAGAAAAATAAAGCTTTGCCTGGAGGAAGAATCACAATTCTAGACTCCATATTTGGCTTGGCCACACTAAGGAGAGAAAGGAAGCAGTTCAGTGGCCAAAATGAGGAGCCAAATCTGATGATTAGGTGGACTAAGGCTCCTCAGGATAAGCTTATGTAGGGAGCTCGTGGAATTACTCCCCTTGGTACACCACTCTGGTTTCCAGCGCTGCTTAGATGAGGAGATGCCCTGGTACCACTGTAAAGCCACAAATCGGGGATAATGGGACGGTTGCAGTATTGCAATAGGAACAGGGGACACCATGGTGCTGTTACCTTAAGAGTGGAATGGCAGTGATTGTGTAGCTAGTTTGAGAAAGTGAGTCTGTGCCTCCCTCTAGTGGAATAGGATGATAATGTGTCAGCTACCTTCTGCAGCTGGGAGAATTAACTCTGAGCTTTGTCGTCCCCTCTCTTGACCCTGGGGCCCCACAGAACTTAAAAGCACCCCACCACTAAAGTTCTGCTTGAAAAAAAACTCCATCATCATCAATAACCGTGGGCTCAGCGCCCGTGGGTGTCTGATGCCTCTCTCACTATGTCCTTCCATCGTTCCCTGGCCAGTGCAGAGCAGCTTAGTTTCTGTAGACTAGCTCCACACCAATCTCATATCATCTGTCCATTCTCTGTGGGATCTGCCTCTCTTATTCAAACCGTCCATTATGTCAAATACCAGGGTCTTGATTTTTCATTCATCATACATTCTGCAAATATGTACAAATAGTTGTAGCTTCCGTTTTATAACCTTCTGCAGCAGGTTCTCTTTCGGCTGTATCTTCCTATATAATTCCTCATTGGTGACCTTCTGCATCCATCCTATTCTCAGAATCTTTCTATAACAACTCTTTTCAAACGCCAATATTCCTCTTTTCGAATCTTTCGTTATCACCCATGTCTCACTTCCGCACAACATGCTGCTGAATACACATGTTTTCAAGACACCCAGCTTTGTTCTTAAGCTAATTGCTTTGCTTTTCCAGATCTTATCCATCGCCTTCAAACTTGCTCTTGCTTTCGCTATTCTAATCTCTGTTTCCTTCTTACAGTCTAGATCATACGTTATGTTCCTCCCCAGATATGTGAACTTCTCTACATTTTCTAGTTCAATACCATCAACACTGATCTTCCTTCCTATTTTCTTATCTCCAAATACCATTGTTTTTGTTTTATCGGTGTTCATAATCAGTCCGTACTGCTTCCCTTCTTCGTTTAACACCCGCGCCATTTTCGCTAGCTTCTCCTCATCTTCCTCAATGATAACTATATCAGCCCTGAACCTCAAGTTGTTAATTCTTTTCCCATGCACAGATATCCCTTCTACCTCTTCCTTGTTCTTGTCCATTGCTCTCTTCAGATGTGCGATGAAGATACTTGGTGATATTGGATGTCCTTGTCTCGTACCTCTACTTGTTTTAAATCAACTTCCCAGCTCTCCGCATGTGCTCACTGCTGCCTCCGCATTATCATTGATATCCCTCAACAACCGTATCAGTCTGCTATCCACTCTGTATGACTCCAACACTGCCCAAGTCTCTTTCTGATCTGTACTGTCAAATGCCTTTTGAAAATTGACGATGCAAGTGTATACGTTTTTGTTCTTTTGTTGAGCTTTCTCCACTATCAGTCTTAGTGCCAATATCTGCTGTATGGTACTTCTATCTTCTCTGAACCCCACTTGCTCTTCTGCTATATGTTCTTCTATCTGCGATCTTAATCTCTCAGTCAGTATCATCATCGGCACATTATCTAGATGACTCGTTGGGGCAATCGCTCTGTAGTTCTTGCACTCTAGTGTACTTCCTTTCTTGGGGATTGTCACTAGCACAGATCTTGTCCATTCCTTACGGGCCTTCCCTTCTTTCCATGCTATATTACATAGTTTGGTGTATTTCCTGAATCATGCTTTCTCCACCGTATTTGATCATCTCTCCCATGATCTTATCATTTCCAGGGCTCTTGTTGTTCTTTAGTCGTTTCACTGCTTCTTCTACTTCCTCCTTCGAAATATCGGTCTCGCTGTCGATGCTCAGGGGAGATATCTCTTTCAGTTCTTCAGTCAGTTTCTCTGAGACACTCGGGTCCAACTGTGCTTCGTATAGATTGGTGCAATATCTCATCCATCGCTGCACAATCTTCTCCCTGTTCATGAGCACTTCTTTGTTCTCATCTTTGATCACCATGTGCTTCGGTTGCCATTTCCTATTAATATTCTTAATTGTCTTATACGCTTTCCTGGTCTTACGTTCGCCATAATACCTCTCGATATCTTCACATTGCTCATCTAACCATTTCTCCTTATGCTGTCTGGCTGCTTTCCTTACCTCATTGCATTTCACCCTATATTGCTGTTCTGCCACCTCAGAAACATCTCTTCTGATCTTCAGCACTCTCTTCTCTTGAACCAACTTCAGTGTCTCCTGGGTAATCCACTTCTTATTGATCTTTTCTTCTTCTGGAACAGTCTGCTCAATTGCCTCTTCTATAGCGATGGCTATCCCTGTGACTCTTATCCAGGTCTTTCTCTGTGATGATATTCTTAATCTTCTCTTCAAGCGCTGTTCTGTATGCATTCCCTGTTTTTTTCTCACATAGCCTCGCCACGTCTCTTCTTTTCTTAAACTGTATCTTACATTTTTCTTTTGAGTTTTATCTTGATGTTTGCGACCACCAGACTGTGGTCTGAGTCTATATCCCCTCCTTGGAAAGTTTGGCACTGCTGCACTGATGTTATCCATCTTCTTACCAAAATCATATCTATCATTTTCTTGGACTTCCCGTCATTCAATCGCCATGTCCACTTCCTACTGTCCTTTAGGAGTCTCGTGTTGCAGGTCACCATCTCATGCTCTATAGCAAACTCTAGCAGTTTCTCACCTCGTTCGTTTCTTTCTCCATATTCAGACCTTCCCATGACTCTCTCCCAACCTTCATTATCTGTTCCAGCCTTTGCATTCCAATCTCCGATGATCTACACATCTTTCTTCGGTGTCTCCTCCACCGTCTTTGTCAAGTCTTTATAGAATAGCTCAGTCTGTTCCTCCATACTGTCTGACATGAGTGCATACACCTGAATGACTGAGATGTTGAATGGTTTTGCTTCGAATCTTGCTACCGTCATTCTTGCACCACCAGTTTGTATCCTAATAATGCTCTTCTAGCTGTTTTGCTAAGAAGGAATCCAACTCCTACTTCATGCTTTGTTTCATTCCCTGACCAAATGACTTCACAACCGCATATCTCTCTTGATGCCGTCCAATGCATCTCTGCCAGTCCAAGTATATCACATCGGTATCTCTCCCATCTCCTTCCGAAGCAGCTCTGATTTTCCAGTTGCCCACAGTGTTCGGACGTTCCATGTTCCAATGGATCGCATATGTGTTAGCTGTAATTTTCTTTCGGTAGCCAACTTATCGACCCAACCCCGATCACTCAATTGATATCACGGACCTTGTTTATCTGGGCGATGTCTGAGCCGGCATCTTTTAACATTTAGTTGTAGTGGCATCAGATTTCATTCGTATTGTTTGACAGTCAGCGCATCAACACACATCTGACCAACCCTCCTTCATCCAGGCTTGGGACTGGCCTGGAGCTCGCAGTGGCTTCGTGGTGGAGTTAAAGGTTACAAATTCCCTGACTGCCACCACCCACGTGCAAAACACCCCTTTCTAGAGCCCAAGAAGAGACACTTGAGATGCCTCCTTGTGGGTAACTCCAAGCTCTTAACCCTCCCTCAGGGGAGAGAGCTTGATAACAAACTGCAACCTCTGAATGGCTGACCTTTCAGTCCTAGGCTTGTGCACGAGAACATCCTGCCCTCTAAGACAGAGTTTCCCACGCTTAAATCATTTGCATACCCCTTTTGGAAATTCAGCCGTATTGGCGTGTGCCCAGTGCTGTCCCAGTGCTTATCTCCTGATTTTTAATAATTTATTTTCTGCTGTATACCCCTTGAAATCCTTCTGCGTACCACCCGTGGTATGTGTATCACCCTTTGGGGAACATTGCTCTAGGACGCAAGAATAAGATCATAGGTTTGAAAGGTGATTCATTAACAAAACCAAGAAGATGTACTTTGTAATTATACATGGTTGCTCGGTGTTACAGAGCAACTAAAAAAAGTAAGATTAAATACCTGGGATTCAGTTTAAAAGTTAATCAGCAGAGTAGATAAAATAGCCTAAATCCTGCAAACCAAACCCAAAGTTAAAAAGAAACTGGTCACATTTGACTAAACATCTTTCTACTCACATATCTGTTGTTCCAGGAGTCATCTGTAGGTATGAGTGTTATGGAAAATGTCAACACCTGGTTCCAGACTTAATTAATCTCTGCTTCTCCTCTCTCACCCACACAAAGGAATGCCAGGCAAATCACTGCTTCCATTAAAAAAAAAATCACACTCTTCCTATTGGCTAACCTGGACCCTTGCCAACCTTTCCTGGAGATTTTCAGGCACCTGCAATCTCTGGGTTTAACCTTTACAAGTGACTTAGCCAAATGCTGGGACGTTTAAAAAAGGGGTAGTAATGCTCTCATCCATCCCAAGCTCAAGAAGGAATAGATGCTGGTGTTGAAGGTTATTGGGTTCAGACCGCACTGTTATCCAACAGGCAGGTGGATTATAATTGTTCTATGGGTAGGGCAAATGCTGAGTTTTAATGGGTTTGCAGCACTTCTGCCATATGAGGACCTGGTGACTCAGAAAGGAACTCAGCAAATCAAAGGTGAAAAAGGTGCAGGCTGAGGTCAGGGCAAACAGTGTCGAGGAATGTGCTAGAGTCTAAAGCATCCATAGTGTCAGGGTCACCCTGAGCCTCCAGTGGGGACCAGCTGCAAGAGGTCACCTCAGCCAAATGCCATTCCCCATCATTGCTGAGGTCAAAGATGCCCTGGAGGTCAGTTTCACTTAAATATAAAAGGATCCTGGGCACTTTTCAGCTCGGTGCTTTTATAGCAGCTTGTTCACTTCAGCAGATCTGGAACCTGTTGCTATAGCGTCAACGTCCAAACTTCCACTGACTTCCGTGGGGCAGGAGAAGCCACTACAAGCCAATTCCCATTTGTGCATGATCTCAGCACTTGGGCTTTGGCAGGGGGTGTGGGACTGGTGTGTGGCGCAGCGTGGCCTCCACTGCTGGTTAGAACATGCACAACTGAATGGGAGTCACCCTTTCTCATGGGGGTGGGGTTAGAGTTAATTAGTGGCAATTTAGCTTCCTACAGGCTTGGGGGAAGTGCCAGGGGTCAACTGTACTGTTGCATGTACAGCCGGGCTGGAGTCAGATTTACCTGAATCTGTAGCTTGATTTGATTGACCGGAGTAATTAGCTGGGGGGAGAGACTACGCACACTCAGGCTATGTCTACGCTTGCAATTGATAGGTGAAACTTTTGTTCATGGGTGCTTAAATCCTTCCTCCTCTCTCCAGCCCTAGTGACAAAAGTTTTGCTGTAGTGAGTGTGAATGCTGCTTTGTCAGGAGGCACCCTCTGCTCAGGGAGGCTAGCAAGCAAAATACTACTACTTCGAGTGGTCCCCGTGGGTGCTCCACATTAGGTGTCGGGCTCACCCCGGCGCAGTAGATCGGAGACTTCCAGCTGTATCTCCTTGGGTCACGCATGTGCCAGTACGTGTTGGTCCTTCACGTGCTTTCGGTCACGTGCGCGATCCAGGTCCACTCCAGTTCCTCTCAACCGCCAATGGCTGCAGACGGAATCTGCTCCGGCTCCAATGCCTGAGACAGATAAATTTGTTATAATATAGTTACTAGTTTCTTTCTTGTTTTCTAAGACTGTTAAAGTTTGTTTCCTGTATATAGTTTAAAAAAAAAAAAAGAGAGAAAAAGAAAAGGAAAGAAAAGAAGAGGGGGAGAAGAAGGAGGCCGCTGGTCGCTGTCTTGGAGACTGTGAACATTATCTGCTTTGTTGGCTATTAGTAGCCATTAAGTGCCTTACTTAACGTTGAAAGAAATGTCTTCCCCAGGGTCTAAGAAATGTGAATTGTGCGTAGAGGCCATGCCTGTCTCTGATGGCCATAGTAAATACATTCGTTGCTTGGGAGAGGCCCATGTCCCCCAGAAATGTCCTCACTGCTCTAAACTAATGGCCAGAGCAAGGAAGGACAGGGAGATGAGACTAAAAATGATCTTGTTCGACAAGGCCCTCCAGCCTGAACTGTTGGAGATGCCCCAGAAGGAAGGGCCCTCAGGGCCACATAAGAGTAAGGCAACCTCTTTAACTTCCTCTATGCATAAGAAAAAGAAGGTATCCTCAACTCGATCCTTGCCAGTGGTATCTGTGGGCAGGCACAGGGCTGTGAACCGCTGGCTGTTCAAAGCAGTGAGAGGGCCACACAACATAAAGCAGTGCCTGGGCTCCAACCAGTAAACAGTCGGCATCGAGAACCCTGCAGGCACCGACATGGCGGGCACCAGAAGCTATGGCACCGAGAGCACTGGAACCGGAGACCCTGGCATGTGGCCTGACGGTGCCGGAGACAGCTACGCTCACGGAACCGCATGTAGCGGCACCGGGAGTGGCACCGATGGCCGCACCGAGGTCCCAGGCACCAGAGATGGCAGCACTGACCATACAGCCACACGGGCTAGGCAAGGAAAGATCCAAGACCCGGCACCGCAGCCCATCCCCTGACATTCTTGGGATGCCACTTGCTCCCAACTCTCTTCCTGAGATGGGTATGCCAGAACGGGCGGCAACACCACCAGCCTTCCTAAGACCTCCATCTCCATTTCTTCAACTACGGTCTCCCTGGCTCAGACATCCTTCGCCGGTCTCCCTAACGGAACTGCATGAGTGCTTCTATAGAGCATCCCCGCCAATCTCAACATCATCAAGGTGATCACACTCCTCTTGGCACTATGCATACAGACACCGATCGTGGTCTAGGTCTCCATCACCGGGACCCTGCCCCTGCTGCTATGGCCACTCAGCATGGTGAACGTTATCGGCACCGGAGCTCAAGATCGAGGGACAGATCCCTGCCTCAACCTTCAATGCATGGCTACATCTCCTCTCTCCCTTCAAAAAGAGCACATGCCTCTCCAGTGGGGATGGGTCCAGAGTCATTAGACCTCCCCCTAGAATCCTCAAGGGAATGGACACAGAAGGTGTCTGAAGAACCGGAGGAGGTTTATCGCAGCGATGCTTCCTCGTCTTCCCCAGATGAGGTGGTTCCTGGGGATATATCTCCCCCGGACGACCTCAAGCAATTTCAAGAGCTTTTTAAGAGGGTGGTGCACACTCAGAACATACAGATTGTGGAAGTGCAGGAGAAACACCATAAACTCCTCAAGAACCTAAGACCCCCCGCATCATTTAAAATAGCCATCCCACTAGATGAAGCCATTATGGAAGCTGCCACAAATATCTGGCAGACCCCAGCCTCTATTCCACCTACTAACAAAAGGGCAGACAAGAAGTACTTTATACCATCCAGGGGTATGGAATTTCTGTTCAACCACCCCCAACCAAATTCCCTGGTAGTTGAATCTTTGCAGCACAGATCAAAGGCACCACAATATAAGTCTGCGGGGTCCGACAAGGATGCAAGAAAACTGGACTTATTTGGGAGGAAGGTATACTCCTCCACATTATTGCTGTGCATGGCCAACTACACCACCCACCTGTCACATCATAACTTCGACAGTTACACTAGACTTACCTCTCTCATGGACTTCCTCCCGGATGATAAAAAACTGGTCTTGAAGGTAATAGTCCAGGAGGGCTATGCAGCTTCATGCACAGGTGTCCAGATTGCCCTGGATGTAGCGGACACAGTGGCGTGCTCCACAGCCACAGCAGTGGTGGTACGTAGGGAGTTGTGGCTCCAAACATCTGGCATCCCCAAGGATCTGCAAACGAAAATCGTAGATCTTCCGTTTGACAAGGAAAAACTATTCGCTGACTCCACCGATTCAGTCCTACATTCTAGCAAGGACTTGAGGACCACACTCAGGACACTGGGGATGTACACCCCTCCCTATAGGAGGAAGAGATTCTACCCTCAACAAATACGTTACGCCTGCCAACCCCAGCGCTCGCAATGTCAGCGGGGTTACGATCAGGGACGCCACCAACAACAACAGCAGAGGACATCCAGGCGACGTCCCGAACAAGGATGTACATTGTCTGGGCAAACCCCAAGACAGCAAGTTTGACGGTTATGTCGAGGACTGCGTTACCAAGAACATCCCTCACTGCCAATCACAGCGTATGTTCCACCACCAGCTCAGACCATTTTATCGACAGTGGGAAAGCATTACGACGGGCAAGCGGGTTTTGGAAATTATAGCCAAGGGATATACCATCCCTTTCCGATCGCTACCACCACCAAAACCCCCTATTCAGTCCCTCCCCAGGGACCCCTCTTATGAGATGAGGTTAAAGCAAGAGGTAGACCACCTTATACTTATAGGGGCGGTGGAGAGAGTCCCAGATGAATTCCAAGGGAAAGGTTTCTACTCCCAATACTTTCTAACAGAGAAAAAAACAGGAGGCTGGAGGCCAATCCTGGACCTACAGGCTCTCAACCACTATTTGCACAAACAGCGCTTCAAGATGACTCCAGTCGCCTCCATAGTCACGGCACTGGACAATGGGGATTTGGTTCGCAGCCCTCGACTTACAAGATGCGTATTTCCTTATAACAATCCATCCGGCACACAGGCGCTTTCTTTGCTTCAAAGTAGGCACGGAGCACTTCCAATACAGGGTCCTCCCATTCGGTCTATCTTCAGCACCCAGAGTCTTTACCAAAACACTTGCGGTAGTGTCAGCTTACCTACACCGGCAGGGTGTGTTCATTTTTCCGTTTCTGGACGACTGCCTTCTGAAAGGTGTCTCAAGGGCAGATGTCCTGTGCACGATAGACATCACTTCAAGGACCTTCCTCTCGCTGAGCCGAGTCATCAATTTCCAGAAATCGACGATGGAGCCCACGCAGAACATTGTGTTCATAGGGGCACACCTAGACTCTACTACGTCGAGAGTATATCTGCCCGATGCCCGTTTTCGCGCTCCTTAGTGCAGGTGATGACGTACAGCCCCACAGTGTCAATCCTAACTTGCTTACAGCTCCTGGGGCATGTGGCTGCCACCACATTCTTGGTGCAGAATGCCAGACTACATATGCGAGGCCTACAGCACTGGTTGGTGACTGTGTACAGGCCAATGATTCATACCATTCACAAAAAGGTATTGCCCACAATGGAGGTGTGAAAGTCTGTGGCATGGTGGGCAGACCCCAAGAACTTGCTATTAGGGGTGCCATTCCACCAACTTCAAATCGTGGTTTTTCTCAGAACGGATGCGTCCCACATAGGATGGGGAGCACATGTGGGCAACAAAGTGACACGGGAGTAATGGTCCCCCGCAGAGACGGCGATGCACATAAACGTACTGGAACTCAGAGCAGTGTTCAATGTATGCAGGCACTTCCACAAATACCTGTGGGACAAGGTAGTCAGAGTCAGTTCCAACAACACCTCCACAATGTTCTATATCAATCGCCAAGGTGGAGCCAGATCTAGTGCGTTATGCGCAGAGGTGGTCCGACTATGGAATTGGTGCATTGCAAACAACATAACGCTAAAAGCCTCATACCTGCCGGGTGTCCGCAACGTGAGAGCAGACCAACTAAACAGACATTGTGCTCTCACGCACGAGTGGCAAATCCACTCCGATCGACTCTGCAACGTATTCCACAGATGGGGGTTTCCCCAGATCGACTTGTTTGCCACCTACGCCAACAAGAAATGCCCGAAATACTGCTCCAGAGCGGACATTGGACAACGTTCACTGGGGGACACCTTCATGCTCTCATGGAAGGGCCCCTTGCTGTATGCATTCCCTCCCACAAGGCTCATTCACAAGGTCCTACAAAAAGCAAGAAGGGAGAAGGCGCGCATAATACTCATAGCCCCAACACGGGATTGATAGCAATGGCTTCCTCTGCTGCTACACGTCATGCTGCCCAGCACTCCCCCTCCCAATAGTACCGGACCTTCTCAAGCAGAGTCAGGGGTCCATAGCACACCCCCCATCCTCGAATGCTCTGCCTGAAATCATGGCTAATCCATAGCTCAGCACCTCCGAGAGAACATGCTCAGAAGGAGTAAAAGAGGTCCTGGAGTGCAGTCGACGGGCCTCCACCAGGAAGGCTTATGCACACAAATGGAAATGTTTTACATTCTGGTGTTTGTCCAAGGAATTGACTTTTCTGGACATCTCCATTCCCACAATCCTAGAGTACTTACTGGAACTGAAACAAGACGGACTTACTTTATAGTCGTTAAAGGTCCATCTTGCAGCTATATCAGCATTCCGACATATGGAGGAGGGGTTAACTGTATTTGCCCATCCCATTACCACACGGTTTCTAAAGGGGCTCACAAATCTATACCCCCCCGTGGAAACCGTTATCGCCTTTATGGAGCTTGGACCTGGTCCTCGACACACTGTCTAGACCACCCTTCGAACCATTGGCCACTGTACCCCTCCAGCTACTTACCATGAAAGCAACTTTTCTTCTCGCAATTACATCAGCCCTCAGGGTGACCGAGCTGGCAGCGATAATGGCAATGCCACCCTATACAATTTTTTGAAGGAGGCAGTGGTTTTACGATTACACCTGGCCTTCCTTCCAAAGATTGCCTCAGAGTTCCACATTAATGAGCCAATAGCTTTACCTTCATTTTACCCGAAACCGCATACCTCAAGTAAAGAACCCCGGATGCATTCACTTGATGTGAGGAGGACGTTGGCCTTTTACATAGACAGAACTAAGCCCTTTCGGAAAACAGACAGACTCCTGGTGTCTATTGCACCCAGATCAAAAGTGGGAGGCCTCTCATCACAAAGAATTTCAAATAACATTGTATCCTGTATAAAAATGTGCTACGAGTTCCGTAAGACCCCTGTGCTAGTTCTGCCCAGGGCTCACTCCACTAGAGCGATGGTGACGTTGACAGCCTTCTTCAAAGGAGTCGCATTAAAGGACATCTGCAGAGCGGCAACATGGTCATCCCACGACACCTTCGCCAAGCACTATGCGATGCACCGGGTGTTGGATGAGGATACGTGTCTATCCACAGCAGTCCTTTCAAGGGCAAGCTGCACGTAAATCTGGTACCCACCTCCATTTTTGGGGTCACTGCTGGGTAGTCACCTAATGTGGAGCACCCACAGGGACCACTCGAAGAAGAAAGAGAAATTACTCAGTTGTGTAGTAACGATGGTTCTTCGAGATGTGTCCCCATGGGTGCTCCGCTACCCACCTTTTCCTCCCTGCTTTGGAGTTTTGCTTTGTGTCTTTCAGGAGCATCCAGGGTGGCTGATCGAGAAACTGGTGTGGACGGGATCGCACACGAGACCGAAAGTGCACAAAGGACCTACGCACATCGGCGCATGTGCGACCCAATGAGATACAGCTGCAAATCTCCGATCTGCGGCGCCGGGGCGAGCCCGACACCTAATGTGGAGCACCCACGGGGACACATCTCAAAGAACCATCGTTACTACACAAGTGAGTAACTTCTCTTTCAAAAGTGTTGACAAATGGTGTTTGCACATGCTGAACATTTAGTGACAGGGCGGTGTTGACGCAGCCTTGTTGCTAAACACTGCACAGCGCAGACTCACTATCAGGCTGGGAACCGCAGGGCAACATTCCCTCCTCTGCCCCCACAGGAACTGAGGGAGGTCACGCAGAGGCTATGGGTAATGGATCAGCTTCCAGCGCAGCTCTCAGGGTTGCCTAAACCGTTCCCCAGCATCTGGCTGTTGTGAGCTGCCACAAGGCCACAGCAGATTGCTGGGGTGCAGCTCCACCGTGGCTTGTCCCTTCTCGAGCCTGCCAGTGCCTTTCTGCAGCATGAACTCTGTTCCTGGTACTCACGTGGAGGCAGGGTAAGGCTGACACCGCTGGGGTATGAGTCTTCTCTGCCAGGCTTATTCCTGGGTGAGGGAGAGGGTAGCAATCTCAGGCTGGTCCTCTGGCCTTTGTGTGCCTTTGTGTGGGCGAGTGCGAAAGGGGTCCCAGGTAAGGATGAACTTGTCTACCTGCAGCCCCCTCTTGCCCATCAGTGGCAGTTCCCAAGAGGGAACTGAGGCTAATCTCTGAGAGGTTTCTGGTGGGCAGATACTAGCCAGAGGCAGATGGGCTGTGCCAGCTCCTTTCATCCCAAAGTATTCCTAGGATTTTAAATGAAGTTTGCCTGGAAGATGCTTCTTTTCTCCTGAGCAGAAATTAAATCAGAGGCAGCCCCCTTGGGCCCCTGTCATGATGATGCTTCCTAGAAGAGAACTGAACGTCAGCTGGTGCATGCGTTGTCCTTTCCAGAATGCCTACGTGTTTCTGGAGAGACAGTGGCAGCTCCCTGCCTGCGAGTGTAAGTCTCATAATGCCTTCTGTCATGCCACTAATGTACCATATGTGTCTGCAGAGCCTGTCTGGAAAGCCGATGTAAGTCTTCTCCCAGGAGTCACATAAAGTAATTCATTGTCCCGAACTGGGGTGTCCTCTTTGCAGCTCTTGAGTTTCAGTGGGGCTCAGCCTAGCACAAAACAGCCACTGAAAGGAAAAGTTTACCTAAGCTATGTGCTCTTCAGTCTTTCCTACCTCCTCTTCCACCTCCCCCCGCCCCCACCACCACCGTCCCCATCCCACAGCCCAGGCACAGGAGAATGGTGGCTCCCATTACCGCTCCCCCATCTTGCCTCACACAGCGCCCAGGGTTCCCGTGGAAAGTTAATGGACACCTCAGAATGCTTTTAGTCAAAATGCGTTTCCCAGCCAGGAGCCGCATGAAGATTGGGCCATTAGGATTCCTTTTTGGGAGAAGAGAAACAGGGACTTAAATAAACAGTGGCATAGAGGATGTTGGTGTGAAGGGTTGGAGTCTCAAACTGGTCCTACAGCAGGGGTGATAGATGGTTCGATCATACCACCCCCTCACCCACCCATCAAGTGAGGAATCCATGTAGCCCCAGGCATTGGGGCTAGTGTCCTCTTTGTTTTGCTTTTCCCAGGGTCCTCACTGTATCAGCTTCATCATCCCAAAGCTTTGAACTCACTCCTCAGATAAGCCCTGGGAGCTGAATTCTTGCAGCCTGTTATAAGCGGTTGAGTGATGAGATCTTCAGTGGGAGCAGGGACCAGTGCAATTCCAGACCTGGCCAGCAGGAGTCAGGGGAGCTAATCCAGTAATTGGACAAGCATCTGCTGCAGAGGTGGCAGCATTTCTGTGGTAAACCAGCCTACAGTCCCAGTCACAGAGCATTTGGTAGAATTCCTGGGGGGCTTTCAGGTGCTGTGTACCTGGAAAGTGATTCGTTCATCTGAACTGTTTGTGAAAGAGTATAACCTCTTTGATACTCATGCTCTGTACAGCACCTAGCAAATTGGAAGCCTCTTAGTAATATGGTAAATGCTTTTGTATCCGGCAGCCCTGGGACTGGGAGCTTTGCCTGATATTCAAGCATTCTGGAGCCTAGAGAGGTATACCTAGCAATGCAGAACACGAAAGAAAAACAAAATTAGATATTAAGAAACAAACAAAAATGTATGCAGAGTACTTTTATTTTGCAGATCTGAAGAAGTGGGTCTGTTCCATGAAAACTTATCATCTAATAAATTATATTGTTAGTCTTTAAAGTGCTGCAGGACTGCTTTTCTATTTTATTTACCACAGCAGTAGTATTGTACACTGTAAACTTGTACTGCATTTGCTGTATTTGTTTGTACAGTAGGGTCTCAACACTCATGAGAATTCCATGTTGGGAATTACAGTGAATGTTGAATTTTGCAAATATGGCAGCCCCTGGCTGCTGGCGCTCCTGCCTGGGGTCCGGGGGGAAGGAGATGCTCTGCCCACTCATGAATAATTGAATTTGCGAAACATAGGTTTGTGAATCGAGAGACACTGTATTGACTTTCACTTAACTGTACTTACGGAGACACATAACTAAAATTTACTTCTGGCTAAAGTGCCAGTTATTTGAGAGTTGCAGATGATAGAGTGTCAGATATGAAAGAAAGGTGGCCTTGTTAGTCTGTATTCTAACAAAACAAAACAGCAGAAATGTAGCACTTTAAAGAGTTAACGGTGATAATAGCTCAGTTATTTTCCATTCCAGCACTAGATGGCACTATAAATGAGGCATACACAGCTCCCTCAGGCACCTTGATTTCATGTTAAGGTGTGATACAGAATGATCCCTGTAGGCAGCTCATTATAAATTTCAGGAAGTTGTAAAGGAAGTCCTTTAACTCCATTTCTTTCACTCTGGAAATCCAGTGTCCAGCGTTACAGCCTCTCGTCCTGCGCCACCCTGATAACCACCACCATACCCACTTACTGTTTTTTTTTTTTTGACCCAACTCTTTAGTGCAGCACAGAGAATGGCTCCTGTTGCTGGCTCTCTGGGTGCCTGACCTTGGCAGACAGGCTGTGGGGTCTTGCACTTGCTCCTGGCAGGGTGCGGACAAAGTCACTCTGGGCTGTAGCCAGACTGGTGCTTAAAGAACACAGAGGAGATACAGGGAACCAAGCAGACTCCTTCCCTACTGGAGTCGGGAGAGCAGGACAGAGGGACAGTGAAGAGAATCAACCACTGATTCTATAGCAAAGGAAATTACCTTGTAGGCTGTACAGAGCATGGACTAAGTCCCAGATATGGGCACGAGAATGTGCAAAGTGCCCGAGCATCTGTACTGGGGCAGCCTGGATTTCTAATGCTCTGAAGGCAGCAGGTTGCCATTGAAGCCTTCACTCTGATCTCTTATGCATCTGCATTGCAACGCAATCTTTTGCTCTGTTTCACAATGTGCAGGCCCGAATCTCTGCTCCCCCTGCCCAGCATCAGTTGCAGCTAATCACGGGCCTTCAATCCTTGCTTTACAAGGGGTCAGTGGACCCCAAGCTCTATTCTTTGTGTGTTTGCAATTTGTGTAATTGTTTGAGACGCCTGGGTGCTTTTGTTCCATCCTCTCCGGTCAGGACTCTGCTCACATGGTTAGTTAATATCTGGTGTGTCATTCTGCTAAGGTCAGGCCTACTGTGGTTCACCCTGCTTGCTGTACCTAGGCTTCCTGCCCAGCCTCCAGATAACCAAATTATCTGGGGACTTGGAGGGCAGCAGGGCTTGTTTTGAACTTGGTTAATAAATCAGATTTCCCAGAAGGGAAGCTGCCGTTAGCAACGTGAAAGCCTTTTCTGAGTTAGTGAGGAGTCTGGGGCTGGGTGCTGCAGAGCCACCTCTGGCAGAGGGGGCATAGTTAGGAGCCAGCTGGTGCTTGTACACTCTACATCTAGGTGCAGCTGCAAAACAGATGATAGTGTTGTCTTCCCAATGGGACTAGGCTTCCCTACCAATGGGGCCAAAAATAGGTTTGAGAGAGTAATGTGGCAGGATTTTGCATCACTCCTTGTATGTTGCTAATGTAAACCATCTGGAAAAAATGCTAATGAGGCGTGGCTGTAAATTTCCAGTGCCTCATTAGCATACGGTCACAAGATTTGGAATCTGAAAGAAGCTCTTCCGGGCTCCAAAACAGCATGGAGAGGCACAGCACCCGGGGGATCTCCCTGAAGGAAATCCTCCTGAAAAGGAAGAAGGGGCATCTGGAAGGAAGATTTCCTTCTGGGAGATCCCCCAGGGGCCACGCCTCTACACGCTGTTTCGGAGTCAGGAAGAGCATCTTCTGGACTCTGAATCATGTGACCATGTGCTAAAGAGGTGCCAGAAATTTACATCTGTGCCTCATTAGCAGTTTTGGGCCGTTTATTAGCATGCCACTTTCGGAAAAAGTGGCAGGTGTAGAAACAGCCTTTGTTACCTGTTTACCTGTGTATGGATCCACACCTTGCCCCACTGCCTTGTGGGTTATCCTGGGAAGGAGAAAGGCTAGGGGAGTAAACCCTGACAGAAAATCCAGAGGGGAGTCCTAAGGCAGTTTTGTGCCAGCTTCTGGCGTTGACCTGGTAACTCCTGCAGCTGAGCTGGTACTAGACGTAGAGGTTATCCTCTCCTTTGGACTATATCAGTAAAGCCAAGAGGGGGACACTGGCGCCTGGGCAGCCCAGGGTCCCAAAAAAAATTGCCCAGGCTCGTGCCTGGAGAGGTACTCCAGCATCGCTTAACAGTGTTGAAGCAACACGGGAGGTAACAGATACCGGTTATAAGCTCTTGCTCGATTGGCATAGAGAACAAGCGTCAGGGGTTGCCTTCAATGGTGGGAGAGATCATCGCATCTCACTGGACAGTCACCGCCCACCTCAAGCTGGGCAGCCCCCAGCCAATAGGCTATTGTCCCACCACAGTTCACCTCCCTCACTGGGTGCGTGAGGCTTAAGGTTCCCAAACCTGACAAGTGACTGAAATTTGAGCACCAGGCAAACCAATAAGAAAATCAACAAGAAAAGGAAACCATCAAAGTTTTAAGCTTGCTTGCTGGAATGTGCGGACCATGCTGACCGGTTTGACTGAAGATCTTCAGGATATCAGCGACACCCCAAAGACCGCTGTCATCAATGAGGAACTGAAGAGGCTCCAAGTTGACATTGCTGCTCTGCAAGAGACACGACTTGCAGATTCGGGATCTCTAAAGGAAAAGGACTTCACCTTTTTCTGGCAGGGTAAAGCCCAAGATGAACCCAGGGAGCATGGTGTTGGCTTTGCCATCAGAAACACCCTTCTACAAATGGTGGAATTAGTCATGGGCGGATCAGAAAGACTCCTTCAGGTCATACTTCAAACTTGCACTGGTCCTGTCTGCCTGATCAGCGCTTATGCTCCAACCCTGTACACCACACCAGAAGTAAAAGACAAGTTCTATGACGTGCTTAGTGCTGCCATAGCGGAAATACCTGCTCGCGAACAATTGTACATTTTTGGGTGACTTCAATGCAAGAGTTGGAGCCGATCGTGACTCATGGCCTTCCTGCTTAGGCCACTTTGGTGTGAGAAAAATGAATGAAAATGGACAACGTCGTCTTGAACTTTGCACGTCCCACAATCTGTGCATCACAAACACATTTTTCCAAACCAAGCCACAGCACAGAGTGTCATGGAGACACCCACGATCAAAACACTGGCATCAACTAGACGTGGTTGTCACTAGACGTGATAACCTCAAAAACGTCCTTCTGACACGCAGCTGTCATAGTGCTGACTGCGATACAGATCACTCACTAGTTTGCTCCAAACTCAAGGTGAGACCCAAGAAGCTGTATCACTCTAAACCAACTGGAAGGCCCCGCATTGATGCCAGAAAGACAGTAAACTCAGAGAGAGCCGAAAAGTTCAGAGTGACCCTCGAGGAGAATCTGCGCAGCAGCCCTCGGGGTGCCAATGTGACATCCAGATGGCGGCATCTGAGGGATACAATTTACAACACGGCCTTGTCGGTGCTTGAAAGAAGAGCTAGAAACACAAATGACTGGTTTGAAGCTAACTCCGGTGAGATGATTCCAGCCATCAAAAAGAAGCGCGCTGCACTCCTGGAGTACAAACGCTCACCGAGCCAGAGTAGCCTGCAAGCACTCAGAGCAGCCAGAAAAACAGTACAGCAGACAGCCAGGCGCTGTGCCAACAACTACTGGCTTGAGCTATGCAGCAGCATCCGGACCAGTGCTGACTCTGGTAATCTCAGGGGAATGTACGAAGGTATCAAGAAGGCATTAGGACCCACCCAGAACAAGATGGCACCTCAGAAATCCAAATCTGGTGAAGTCATCACTGACAAAGCCAAACAGATAGAGCGCTGGGTCGAGCACTACTCCGAGCTGTACTCGTGCGAGAACATTGTGGCTGATACAGCCCTCAATGCCGTCAAGCTCCTACCAGTAATGGATGAACTGGATCAGGAACCAACTGTGGATGAACTGAAGAAAGCCATCGACAGCATTGCAGTAGGAAAGGCCTCAGGCCAGGATGGTATATCACCAGAGGTAATCACGTGTGCCATGGACACCCTCCTGGAACCCCTACATGAGCTACTGTGCCTGTGCTGGAGAGAGGGAGAGGTTCCACAGGATGTGCGCGACACTAACATTGTAACCTTGTATGAGAACAGAGGAGACAGAAGCGACTGCAACAATTACCGTGGAATCTCCCTCCTAAGCGTGACTGGTAAACTGTTCGCTCGTGTCATCCTCGGCAGACTCCAGAAGATTGCTGAGAGGGTATATCCTGAATCGCAGTGCGGATTCCATGCAGAGAGATCTACCGTCGACATGGTCTTCTCTCTAAGGCAGCTGCAGGAGAAATGCAGGGAGCAGAGGAAGCCACTCTATATTGCCTTTGTCGACCTGACCAAGGCCTTTGACTTGGTCAGCAGGGATGGACTGTTCAAACTGCTCCACAAGATAGGCTGTCCACCACAGTTACTCAAGATGATCCAGTCTTTCCACGAAGACATGAGAGGAACCATCCAATATGACGGCACATTATCGGATTTTTTCAGCATCAGGAGCGGCGTCAAACAAGGATGCGTCCTTGCTCCGATATTGTTCAGGATCTTCTTTGCACTCCTCCTGAAGCATGCCTTTGGATCTTCAACAGAGGGCATCTTTTTGCACACAAGAGCTGATGGGAAACTGTTTAATCTTGCAAGGCTGAAAGCTAAATCTAAGGTGTGGGAAGTCCTCATCAGAGATATGCTGTTTGCAGATGACGCTGCTGTAGTGTCACACACAGAAGACCAGCTTCAGAAACTGCTGGATCAGTTCTCCAAAGCATGCAAGGACTTTGGGTTTTCCATCAGCCTAAAGAAGACAAACGTACTTGGTCAGGACGTTGCTGAACCTCCATCAATCAGCACTGACAACTATACGTTAGAGGTCGTCCACAAGTTCGCTTACCTTGGGTCCACCATCACTGACACCCTGTCGTTGGAGACTGAGCTAAATAGGAGGATCGGAAAAGCAGCCACAACTCTGTCCAGACTCAGCAAGAGAGTGTGGAATAACATCAGGTTGTACACCCACACCAAAATGCAAGTCTACAGAGCCTGCATCCTCAGCACCCTCCTTTACGGCAGCAAGTCTTGGACCCTGTATGCCCGCCAGGAAAAGAGGCTGAACGCCTTCCACTTGCGCTGCCTCAGACGCATCCTTGGAATATCGTGGAAGGACAGATATTGACAACACCGCTGTCCTTGAGCAAGCTGGAATCCCAACCATGCACACCCTCCTCAGGCAGTGGTGGCTCCGCTGGATTGGCCACGTCCACAGGATGAATGATAGAAGGATCCCAAAAGACATCCTGTATGGCGAGCTAGCCTCTGGCAAAAGACCTCCTGGACGCCCCCAGTTGCACTACAAAGATGTTTTCAAGAGAGACCTCAGGGAGGTAGACATCGAGCCAGACAGCTGGGAGGAGCTGGCAGATGATCACAGTAGATGGAAGCAGGAACTACACAAGGGCCTTCAGAAGGGTCAGATGAGGATCAGACAGCTAGCAGAGGAGAAGCGAGACCACAAAAAGCACAGTAAGGACCTGCCAGACGCCCATTACACATGCAACAGATACAGCAAGTACTGTCACTCTCGTGTGGGCCTTCACAGTCACAGTCGGAGCTGCAAATGATCCCAAATGGAACTACGAAGGGCGCGATCCATAGCTACATAGACTGAAGGATGCTACTACTGAGCCACACCTGTCAGCCAAGCAGACATCAAAGACTGACTGCTCAACACAGCTTGGGAAAAACAAAGCTGGATGGGAGCCTCTGGAAACCAGCTAGAGCTAGCGCTGTGCCAGCCAGTGTGTTGGGAGAGAACTTCCTAGTACCAGCCGGAGGATGAAGAATTGGCGTGTCTAAAAAGGAGGCCCTCCCACCAGGCTGGTATTGGGGATCACTGACCGCCCTGGAGTAGAGCGTCCTGTTTCCCTCCCCGACACCTCCCACAGACTGCAAGTGCATAGAGTGTAATATCTCCCAGCGACTCATGGGGCTGCAGCACCTGTTAAGTTGGCACCTTCAGACTCTGAAAACACACTTGGAGAGGAATTCTCAGTATCAAGGCTAGAGAATAAAACGCTCACCCCCAACACCCTTCCCAGCAAGGTGAGCTTGGTGCACTGATGGCCCAGAAGAGTCTCTGGAGCCTGTGGAGGAGAAAAGAAATCCCTCTGAGCAGGTGCTAGATTGGACCGTTGGGGCATCTTCAGGAGTTGATCTTGAGTTGAAGAGCTCTGAGGAGGCCTCAGAGCTGTGCCGGGGGTGATAATGTCCCCTAGATACCACTGGGTGAAGCTGTAACCATGATGGATTCTCCTTGCGTAGCAAGAGTGAGTGGAAATGCAGATTTCTGTGCATTTAGATCTGGGACTGTTACTTTCCAATCATTACTGGAGCCCATTAACACCTTTTTTGCCATTACTGGAGCCCATTAACACCCTCAGCCCTATGGGCTTGATTCAGGCACACGTTGCCAGCTTTGAACCAGAAAGTGCAGCTGCCAGACTGCCAAAGGAAGGCTTCTTAATTAGAGGTGAGGACAGCTCAATGAGTGACACCGGTTTGAAGGAGCAGAATGAGCTAGTAAATGGCTGGATCCTCAGGCTGGATCCAGATTAAAAGGGCAAAGGCCATTTGGCACAGGGCTTGTTCAGCCAGTAGTGAGAAGAGCCAGCTGCTCAGAGCTGAAGCAGCCTCAAGCCTGTTCCATGGCTGCACAAGACTGTGTGGAGAAGGAGACGTTCCTCCCATATCCTCTTCTCAGTGCCTGGGTGAGGAGTTAGTCCATCGTTGGAAGAGGAGTCCTAGGGTAGTGTGAAGAAAAAGAGGGAAATCCCTGGGGCTGGGGTGGGAGAGAAGTGGAATGTCCCCCTGGCCAGCAAGGGATGCTTGTTCAGGTTCATTCCTGAACTTGTCATTCTACATCCCCCAGCGTTCGCTGCATTCTAGCTCCATTTGAGGCGTACCAGCAGGAAGAGTGATATTTCTCTCAGTTACTTATGTAGTCTGTGTTGCCCTCACATCTGAGCACCTCAGTCTTTAATATATGTAGCAGCCCTGTGAGGTAGGGTAGTGCTGATAGCTCATTTCTGATGGGGAACTGCAGCACAGAGAGGCTATCAGACTCCCCCCTGCCCTGTCACACAGGAACTCTGGCAGGGCAACAAAGCCAGGTCTTTGACTAGCCTCTGCCCCGGCGCAGCTCTTCCATTTATTTGTGTATTTTAGAGAAGCGCTGGAGCACAGCACCAACTGTGCCACAGTTCACCGGGAGCTGTGCAAAGGTCCCTTGCCCCTGTTGCTAATGAACCAGGCCCTGTCCCGCTGCTCCAAGTGGAGGAGAGTTTGTTACCCGACCTCTTTCTGTTTCCAGTTGCTGGTTCTGCTGATGCGCTAGTGTCGAGTTCTGCCGGCTGCGTTCCACTGTGGCTGGTCCCCTGCAAGGGGTGTGAAGGAGACGGAAAGGCTCGCTGAATGCTCTCCCAGCATCAAGAGGGCCAACATACTAGACCAGCGGTTCCCAACCTATTCCAGATTGGGGGGGCTCATTTTGACAATTCAGGAAGACTTGGTGACCCAAGGCAGTTCAAAACTGGGGTGGGGGAGTGGGGAGAGCAGAGCCATAACTAGCTAATTTTATGTCTGAGGCAAGAATGTAAAATGGTGCCCCTTATGTTTATATATTCATAATAGTTATTTCATAGAAAAGGGGAAATATATGAATAAAATAACACTGCATTTACTATGGTTAATCAGAGTTGTGGTGGTGGAAAGACACATCCCCAAACTGCTCCCCTTGGCTTAAACCTCACAATCAGGGGTTGGGGAGTCACGCTCAGGGCCTAGAGGGGGCTAGGGGAGTCACACTGAGGGGCTAGGAGTCACTCAGGGGCTGCAGGGGGCTAGGGGAGTCACACTCAGTCTGGAGGGGGTGAGGGGAGTCACACTCAAGGGCCAGGATCAAAACAAAAAGCAGTCAAGTAGCACTTTAAAGACTAGCAAAATGGTTTATTAGGTGAGCTTTCGTGGGACAGACCCACTTCTTCAGACCATAGCCAGACCAGGACAGACTCAATATTTAAGGCACAGAGAATCAAAAACAGTAAGCAAGGAGGACAAATCAAGGGCCAGGAGCCATTCAGGGGCTGCAGGGGGCTAGGGGAGTCACACAGGCTGGGAGTCACTCAGGTGTTGAAGGGGTGGCTCACTCGGGCTAGGAGTCACTCATAGGCTAGAGGGAGCTGGAGGAAACACAGGGACACCCCCACAACTGGAAGCCAGCTGGGGTCACAGAGCCCTGGCCAGCAGTGCCAGCTGTGGGAACCCTGCTGGGGTCTGCAGGGACCCCATGTCCTGCAGAGGCTGGAAGGCAGGGAGCTGATCAGTTCTGCCTGCCCTCCTTTCCAACCTTGGACTCAGGCCCCCACCTTACCTGAGCTGGGCGCTGCTCCTCAGGTATGCAGTTCTCTGCCCTGCAACTGAAATGGTTCTCAGTAAAATTGATTGGTTTAAGTGCCTGACGGCCATTAATCCAATTAAGAGTTAAGAACCACTTCAGGAGTGTGAATGGCTTCTTAAGAGCCACCTGTGGAGCTGCCCATGTTTGGGTTCTGACCCATAGGTTGGGAAACCCTGTACTAGACTCTTCCCTTTGACCCATCTCTCTCCTTCTAGGTTGCTGTCATCCATCCAGCTCCTCATCATCAGCCTTCCTCTCTGACTTTGATTCCTGGCTCTCTTTTTCTCTCTCACCCTCATCCTTAGGGACTTCAGCTTGCATGTTGATCCCTGTAATCCCCTCAACTGCACATCTCGTCCCCTTCACCTCTTCCTTTCTGATGCAGTCTTGGTTCCCCTCTCCCTCTCTTCACCAGGGCTAGTAGCAGAGAGGTAGCCGTGGTAGTCTGTATCTTAACAAAACAAAAAAGCAGCCCTGTAGCGCTTTAGAGACTAACTCAGTAATTTATCAGGTGATGAGCTTTCCAGGGGCAGACCCACTTCTTTAGATCTGGAGATAGTGCTGGACTGGAGAAGGCTGTTCGCTTGACTTGGTCTTTGGCCTCCCAATATGGTATGATATGGACTTGGCAGAACTCCGGGGGAGTCTGCTTTTAAAATTGGGATCACATCACTGTTTATTTTTCAACCTATTTTCAAGTATTGATTTTTAAGTTTTCACAGTTGTGGGATTTGCTGGGGTCTGTGTCAGACAACAATTAATTGATGAGAATTGACATTGAGATTCTAACAGGTAAAGCTTCATCAACCATTGCAACATGTCATGTTGGCAGTTTGTGTTATAACTATAGAGAATAAATATCCTTAAATCGATAATCCTGGTTTTCCTACTCCTTTGCCTGCCCCTCTGTAAAAAGCTTCATTCAAAAGAACGAATTCTGAATTTGGCAAATTCACAAACAGCATTTTTCATATTTCCCGGTCGGTACATTTCAGTCATTATGGATGGAAATTGACTGCCCTTGGTTTGTGTGTGGGTGGAGAAACTGACGTTTCTTGACATATACCAATAAAAATTGATCCTGGCCAAGCCTATTTATAGTAAAACTGCCGTGGTGGCAACCATCACCTGTAGCAGCACCCTCCCTGTGGCAGCTCTCTAACCCTAATCCCTGGGGAGGCTTGAGTAGGGGGCAGGGCTGGAGAGCAAGCCTGCCCCCCACTAACCCCACAGTCACAGCACATACTCTGGGTACTGCAGCTGGGTGCATGGGGGTCACAGTGCCACTCAGGTTTTACCCAGTTGCTCCTTTCTCACTCTCATCCTCCCTTGATTCTTTAGGCCCTCTCTCTCATCCCGAGGTCCACCCCCACTTCCCCAGCCCTGGTTCACCCCCAGCATGCTTCTCCTCTGCTCCAGCTCTCATGCTGTGGAGCATCTTTGGCAGTCCCATGATGACCACCTTGACTTTCTCCACCATAAATTTATGCTCTCCTCTCTCAGTTCTGCCAGAATCCTAGATATACAACTGTACTCGGACTTCATCGAATCCCAGGTCCTCCATTCCCATCTGCCTTTTTGGTCACCTCTGACTCACACCTCCAAATCTTCTGCCTCTATTTCTTTCTCTGCACTGGATCTTACCCAGCGGGGTCATTGCACCAGAACAGGCAGGTGGGGAGGCCCTAGTGTGATTAACTGGGCAGAAATGGCATTAGTTGTTTGGCATTTTTCCTGCATTCTGTTGGATGGGGATTCCGGGCAGGAAGCTGGAAATGCATTGCTGAGCAACAAGTGGGATGTAGCAGAATAATCAGCAGAGGATGCTGTGTTTTATTGTTTGGGTGAACGATACCCTGAAAGATGTGAGGCTTTAAATTGTCCTGGCCAGAGGCCTCAGTCGTGAAAAGAAGCAGTCCACTGCAGGGCAGGGGTGACTGTGAGCAGGGAGTGCAGATGAGAACCTCCATCATTCTGAGCTATGAGAAGGCATGTTTACTGGTGATTCACTCTTCAACATTTGCTCTCTGCCTTGACAAATGTAATCTTGCCCAGCTCCTCTTTATTCAGAATGCTCCTGCAAGCATAGCTTTGCTTTGACCAGTATCAGAGAGGTAGCCGTATTAGTCTGTATCCACAAAAACAGTGAGAGGTCCTGTGGCACCTTATAGACTAAAAAAATGTATTGGAGCTTAAGCTTTCGTGGATAAAGATCCACTTCATCAGATGCATCTGACAACTCTGGTCTTTACCCATGAAAGCTCACACTCCCATAAATCTGCTAGTCTATAAGGTGCCACAGGACTTCTTGTCCTTTTTGCTTTGACCACGTCTTCTCGCTCTTGGAATCCTTCCATTGTCTCCCCCTTCTCTGTAACTTCACACGTAAGCTATTTGTCCTCCGTGATCACAAGATACCAGCTGTCACTTCTGATCAGTCCATGATTCCAGCCTCCATCACCCACTTGGAGAATTTCCAAAAAGCGCTTCGGTGCTCTTCTAAGGCTGCCCCTCATGCTTGAGAGATTCTCCTCCTCATCATCCACAGAGCTGCCCCATTTTCCTACTTTAGATCCTTCCTTAAAACTCCTCTTTGCCAGGATGCCTCAATAGTTTGACAACACCTACCCTAGTATGCAAAGACATTGTCTCCTTGTTCACTTGGACTCCTTCACCTCTCTGTACCCTCCTGTTCTTCCTTGTCTTAGAGCATGAGCTCTTTGGGATGGGGGACGTGTGGCTTCTGTCCAGGGTTTGTAGCGTGCCCAGTGCAGTGGGGTCTGGGTTCATGACTGGGCTCCTCTGATAACATAAATACTTCTTCCCTCTGTCATCAGGAGCTACAGGGCCAGTATGCTCTGGGTTAGTCTTTAACAAGTCAGATTAATCCCTATTGTAACTCCATTGCCTGCCGTGTAGTCCAGACCACAAAAGTATATGTCCCTTGGTGTATTCGCTTTTCTTTATGCCCTTCCCCGACCTGTGCTTTTCCCTCTGGAATCCAGAAGTTGGCAAGCCAGCCTTCTGCAGGGGAGAGCGACAGTGCGTGTAGGGGACTCATCATTCCTCCCAACCCACCTGGCTTGCATTGCCGCTGCAATTATGAAATTCCAGCCACTTTTAACAAGGCTAAGCAGCTGCCCTTTGTGGCTAAAAGTTTCCCAGTCATTTGTTCAGGATAGCTTGTTTGTTTGCATGTTTTGTGATGTGAAGCGGGTTGCGATAGGGGAGGCATAGCTCAGTGGTTTGAGCGTTGGCTTGCTAAACCCAGCATTGTGAGCTCCGTTCTTGTCGGGGTGGTGCTTGATCCTACCAAGAAGGCAGGAGACTGGACCTGATGACTTCTGAAGGTCCCTTCCAGTTCTATGCAATAGGTATATCTCCATAAGATGTTTCTGTGCACAGCATTTTGGTGTCTTTTTGGTAGAGAGCTAGGACGGTGCAGGTAAGTAGGGTGCAGAAGGAAGGATGAGTTGATTATAGGGATGGATTAAGGTAAAATCCCCAGATGCAGGTATCAGACTGGAAGGGGTTATGATCCACAAAACTTGGATGCAGGCACATGGAGCTGAAGGCTGCTACTAGAGAGCTTTAGGAACCAGTGCTGAGGATGGAGAGCAGGAACAAACCATGGGAATGTAAAGGGTCGCAGTCCAGAGCTGACTTCCATTCCTGCTTCCTCCCCGATCACTGATTCTTATTGCTGTATCCGGCTCCTCTGACTCTTAGATAGAAAGCGGCTGTTGCCTGCCCCTCAGTGCTGGCTGCAGATATGCACTAGAAGGATTATCTGAATGTGCGTGTCGAAATGAATGAGTCAATCGTTATCCATGAAAATTTGGATCTTCCAGGATGCAGTTGGCAGGATCTTTCATGATCTCATTCCAACATAGGTGTCTCCTAACCTAGTCTGTAATGGCCAGATGCACGTGCATTTTGACGTAGCTATGCATATGTACCTGTGCACGCTGCTTGGAGATGATACTCAAAGCCTCTTGAGTATCTGCACGTGCCCAAGGGCTCATGGCCATGCAAGTACAGCTAGCCAAAGCATCACCATTGCAGAACTTCAAGAGCAGGCCAGAGAAGCACTGCCTTGGCAAGATCTTCTGAATCATGTGGGGTGACTGGTGTACCAACACCATTTTGAGCGCTGAGCTATGTAGCTCTGCTCTGAGGATGGTGCAGGAAGTAGGCCTCTTGTATTTGTTGCTAAATTGTGTTGTATGTGGAACACAGAGCTAACAACAATAAGAAGTTGCACTTGGTGATGGTGCCCTGGTAGAGTGCGTGTGCTGTTTCCACATCAGGACAAGAGTTTCCAGGGCTGAAAGGGAAAAACCCTTTACGCTTCCTCTCAGTGTGGAGAGGGTAGGTGGCAGGGGTATCTGTGGACCATACCAGCAATACTCCTGGGCTCCAGGGTCCATGGAGGAGCTCCCAATTTATATCCCTGGTAGTTTGTGGGAAACAGGTCAGCCCACTTCACAGCCTTGGAAGCAGAAATCATCTCTTTGTCCACAGAGCTGGCACTGCACCGGTCATGACAAATTTGGTCCCTTCTGTGCTCTGCCAATGTACCTTAGCCCTCATATGGAGTCACTTGAGGCTGGGTGTTATGTGGATGGTGGCCGCAGTAGGAATGGGATGAGACCTCACCCTCTTGCTCTGTTTGGTTCTTAGGCCTCTAAATAGACATCAGATGGTGCCAGCTTCAGTCATGAGGCTTCTGTACTGGATTTGAGCTGTAATCCTAGAGGTGAAAATGTTTATATCCTCTTGCCAGCCCCTGGAGCTCACATTCCCTCCGTAGCTTTACAGGCTAAGGTACCCTGCAGGAAGAACGCAAGTCTGCTCTGGGTTACCTCGTTGAAGTTAATTTAATGGGAGTTTCACCCATATACCTGAGGACAGCACAGACTTTGGGGTGATTTTTGAAAGGTGACTTCTGTGTGAGTGTGTCTACACTGCTGGAGGGGAGGGGGAGGCAGGTTAGGGTGGTGATTGGCAGCTCAGGTGGGTTGGCTCTCTTTATCTCAGCTTGAGCTAGCATGTTAGAGAAGTGAGGACGCTGCTGCTCAGGTAGTGGCTCGGATTAGCCCCCTGAGCGTGAGTTGAGGGGGCCAGGCACACTTGAACTTGGGCAGCTAGCCCAAGCTGAGCTAGAATGTCTACCTGTACTGGGAATCACACCTCCCAGCCGCGGTGCAGACATAACTTGCTGTGCTCAGGGCTATGTACATTTTTTCCCTGTTCACTCAGCTACCCATTAGATTGGGGCTGTATGAAAATGGGGGTCCTTCCTTGCTGGACTTTAGAAAGTCTGATGAGCCCCTCCAGGGAGAGGTCAACATCTCTGTTCCACAGATGTGTTTACCTTGGTCTAGCAGGCAAAATGAAGAGAATTGACTCCTTTGTTTTTCCACTCCTCTCACTCACCAATCCTCTTTCCTGCCATAAAGAACATTCTTATCAAGATTGCGTATTAAGTTAGGGGATATTGCTTTGCAAATCAGGTTTTACTCTATCCCCTCTACTCCCAGGAGCTTGTTAAGCAGCAAAGCATCTGCATGTGACCTTAACCTGTTCTTCCCGGGTCAATTCTTTCTCCTGGAATGTTGTAGCTGGTAGCAGTTGTATCACCCCACACTGAGGGGCAGGCTGGCTGTGTACAAACATTTGCTCTTAGTAAGGGACTGTTGGGTTAGGGCAAGGGATGACACTAGGGAGAACAGCAGTTCCAATCCCAGTTTAGCTACTAATATACAGCTGCATGACTGTGGGCAACCTTGCAGTCTTAATAGACATACATGCACAACCATATAAGGGCCTCTGTGCTGGATACTGAGTCAGAACCAAGAGTCTGTGCCATCTGCTGAACTGCCAGCTCCTGTGTTTTCCAAAGATGTCTGTCATCCAAGTAATGACTAACCCTAGCATCACTAGGTTTGCAAGATCAGATGGTCTGGAGTGAGAAATGAGTGGTCCTGTGGGTAATGCAGAGAGGATGTGGAATCAATAAATCTGCATTTTCCTTCCAGCCTACTACACTCTTTCCTGGGTGACCTTCAGCAAGTTCCTTAGCTTTCTGTGCTTTGGTTTTCTTACCTGCAAAGTAGAGACAGTAATACTTCCAGACCTCCCACCATGGGGTGAGAGTCTCTGAGCCTGTGATGGGTATGTTATATCAAATATGATCATTTCACTGTCATCTGGGCCTCCCCATGCTCTTGGTGTTTTATCAACCCTATTGTATCTCATCCTATTGTAAAGTCTTCAGGCATGGGGCAATTTTCCTACCTGTGTATACAATATCTAGCACAAAGCAACCCAGTATATCTCAATGTGCTTTATTTCAGTGCGCTTTACAAAGGAAGTCAGTATCGTTAGTCCATTCTTACAGAAGAGGAAACTGAGGCATGGTGCATTGACTTGCCCTGGTCACACAAGGCAGTGATACAGCTGGGATCAACACCCAAGTCTTCTCTCCCCCTGACAAGTCTAGTGGATCCTTCTCTATCCTATACAGCTGAGCTGGGGTGGGAGTCAGTGGGAGGGCTTCTGGCTGTGACTGACACAGCTGGGTGGGAACGCAGGATTATATTAGCAAGGGTTTTTTCCCATAAGGATGGAATTGCATTATCTCAAATAATCTGGTTGAGGCTACGCTACGTTCAAGTGCTTGGAAGGGATTAATGTGCTTTTGTTTCTGTGGTGGGCCCACATGTGTAGAATTTTAAACCGATTTTGAGTGCCAGGAAGAGGGAAAGTGAAATTACAAGACTAAAAATGGTAGCTGGCCAGCAACAGTAATTCCCCAGGATTGTCCTTCCTGTCCATTCCCCCCCGCCCCACCAAAGATTTGGACAGACTCTAAAGGAGGCAGACTTTGCAAAGTAGGTCAGGTTGTCCCGCAAGGTACAGAGGAGCGATTTGTGTTATTGTGCTCCTGGGAACCAACAGATGCAAGTTTGTTTCAGATCCAGACAGAGAGGGGCAGACTAAGAACAGATGTAATGCTACAGAGCAGGGTTTTCCAAACTTTATGTAGCTGGAACCCATTTTTTTTCAGTACTTTTTTTTGCAGCCCCAAAATATAAATGCATTATAAAAAAAAAAAAAAAAAGAATAAACGTTCACTGTTTGTTTATTCACAATAATAATAATATAAACCTTGACATAAAATACTTAAGTGACTAACTTATTGTTATTACCTTAATTAAGTGGGAAAATACGAAATGTACCAAATTAATGGGATCGTGCATGATAATCTGTATATTTCCTAAGGACCAGTATTTTTTTCCCATGGACTGGTATTGGGCCGTTGACCACACTTTGGGAAATGCTGTTGTAGAGCATAAGACAGCTCCTTCACAAAGTTTCCAGCATGACTGCAGCCTTTGAATGGGAGGAGAGGACCCTCAGTCTGGCTAAAATGCAAAACAGTGGCAATCACTGCAGAACTTGCAGCAATATATCATTATAGCATCACATAATGCACTTAGCCTGCCACCAAACATTACCTTTCAAGGACCGTAAAGGTTCAGTGTCAGGTTAGAAATCTTGGGCAAGATTGTCTGCAGTGAAAGCTATTTTGTGGGGAGGGAGCACAAAGGAGTTGGAAAGGTGTCCCTCATTCGAGGCCTGGTTCTGTGTAGCCCCAATATAGATCAGAGCAGACAGGTACGATAGGCTGCTCTAGGCAGTTATGACCTCCAAGATAACTGCATGTGCCTACTGCATGTGCTTCCTCTCCCCGCATCCTAGCAGACCCCCTGTGCTGAGGACCATAAGGAGTTGCTGCCAGGATGCAGAAGATGTATGTGTCAGAGTAGTCCGTGGCACCATCACCCAACTACCATCTGTTGGACAAGTGTTTCAGTGTTAGCCTGGTAGCCTTCCTTTAAACAAGCAATGAAGCAATAAACTGCTAAGCGTTAAAAACAGATTTCACCCTAACTGGCAGGGCAGCCAAACTTTGGCCTGTATCACATAGTTTTCTGAATTAGCTGGGGGCTAAAGTGAGCTGTAACATGCAAATGGACAGTTGCCCCACTGAAGTCACATAATGTTCCTGGTAGGTCAGGGCAACTGTTAGTTGCACAGACACCGAGATAACCTTCAGACTGCTGCAATCAGTGGTGCCACATTATTACAGGTCTGTAGGGGAAAGGGGAATCTGGGATCAGAAAGGGAGGGCAAGGAAGATCAGCCATGCAGTGTGAGGGAGAGCAAGGATGGTCTCTCGCTCCATGCCCAGGACCTCTCCACACTGGAAAAGGCTCACATTCTACCACACATGACACCAGGATTCCCTTCTTTTTCCTACTCCTTAACACCCGCCCCCATAGAAAAAGAATGCTTTTGTGAAAACCATGATATTGTTTATGGGTTACATGGATTGGGGTGCACCTGGCGGTACTTTCATAAAGGTCAAGCGCACATCATTTTTGGGGGTGAAACTATTAACAATAGTTAAATGCAGCAGAATCATGTGGCTGTCTGCTCATTCATAAAGCTATTTTTCAAAGCCTCCCTGATTGCTGTTGTTTCTGCATGTGCATTGATGAATGCCTTTGTGTCTGGCTGTGTATAAGCCCTGCTCCTGACATCTGCAACCCAGGCTGGCATGAAATTATCCTCCTTTGATCTGCATATATTACGGAGAATACAGCACACGACATCCATGGTGGGGGATGTTGGTATGGAAAAGGTCCAAATGTGTCAAAAGGCACCTGATTCTGGCTTTCAAATGGCCAAAGGCACATTCCACCATCATTCTGCACTTGCTTAACCTGTAGCTGAAGCGCTCCTAATTGTGGTCCAGGGTGTCTGTGTATATGGCTTCATGAGACAAGGGCACAGAGGATAAGCAGAGCTGCCCAGTATCACTATGGGCATCTCCATGGTGCCAATCTTGATTTTCTGGTCTGGGAAGAAAGACCCATCCAGGAGCTTTCTGTACAGACCTGAATTTCTAAAAATGTGCACATTGTGCACCTTTCCTGACCATCCCACGTAGATGTTCGTGAAATGACCTTTGTATCCACTGACTCCTGCAACACCATGGAGGAGTACCCCTTGTTTATGTATTCTGAGGCTACAGATGGGGATGTATGTTCCATCTATTGCGCCACTGTAGTTAGGAAACCTCCTGGCAGCAAGCTGTCCACTATGTGCTGGGTATTTCCCAGAGTCATGGTCTTCTGCATCAGACAGTGACAGATGACATTGGATACCTCCCTCACCATGGCACCCACTGTAGATCTGTCCATCCTCAAATTGATTTCCTGCTGACTGGTAGCTGTTAGATGTTTCAGATTTCCACAGCGCAATTGCCACTCGCTTGTGAACTGTCAAAGCAGGTCTCATTCTGGTATCGCTGTGCTTCAGGGCAGGGGACAGCAAATCACAAAGTTCCATGAAAGTGGTTTTGTGCATGTGGACGTTCTGCAGCCACTGCTGATTGTCCCAGACTGTCAAACTGATTTGGTTCCACCACTGTGTGCTGGTTTCACGTCTCCAGAAACAGCTCTTCACTGCAAGCAATGCACCCTGCAGCTCTGCATTCCTGGTCTCCAGTTCTTCAGTTTCATCATCCGAATCATCCTCTTTCTCCTCAGCCAACTCATCCTCCCCACTGACTCTGTCTAAATAAATACTCCGTGACACTTCAGGAATTGGCCATAACACACTGTTCAATGGTTATAAGCTGTTGAGGATCCATGAGAGTGCTGAGCAGTGGCATGAGCCAGGAGCAGGCTTTGAGAAAAATTGCCTGAAAAGTGGTGTGAAATCACTTGTGTCAGCTGTTTGTTTTCCAGCAAGGGTGGAGGTGGGTGCTTTGCACTCTGGGATGATGACATCAGACACCCCCAAGCACTCCCAGTGCTTTTTCTTTCCTATGAGACACTGGCACAAAAACCCAGAATGCAACAGGGTGATAGGCACTGTAGGATAAGTATCCATAATGCATTGCTCATGCAGTTAACAATAGGTGAGGCAACTGAGACACACCAAGTTAACTTTCTGAACATTTGTGGAAAGTCAAATTCAACTTTATAAAATCTAGCATTAAAAAGTTGACAAATTTCATTTCATTTCATAGTGCAGACATAGACATAGAGAAATAAAGATAGCGGCTGAGCGGTGTAGCACTGGATACATTCACTTGTCTTGTCACGACTAAGGGTCTGATCTACTGTCCAATGAAGTGTATGGAAAAATACCTGACTGAGTGTTGGATCTGCCCCATAAGATACTGATTCTGCCATCCTTTCTCATGCTGAGTAATACAGTATTTTGAAAGTAGACCCGCTGGATCATACCTGGGCACAGCATGTAAAAAGGCATAAAGATGAGCGACAAAAGGAAATGGAGAGGATATTGAGACAGGAAACCCCGGCAAAGTAGATGGTGCCTGGTAAGTGGTTGAGTGAGGTCATCCAGTGGTAGGCACAAGGGGCTACAAACAATTCCCTGAGGGACTCTTAACAGACAGGTGGAGCAGAGTGGAGAAACTGCAAAAGGAGAGTCTGAAAAAGAAGGCAGAAAGGTCACCTGGAGAGCTACTGAGGATGTGTCTGGTCACTGGAGACTTAATGAAGGTATGTACAGACTCCCAAGAACAGTATGTTGTTCATGGCCTCTGGAGCAAATGTTCGCGGTTGTGGGAGAACTTTGGCAGGTTCATGAGCATATGCAGAACTTGCTATGAATGCTCCTTTAAGACTTCCTGCTTGCAGTTCTATTTATAGTCCCCAATTGTAAGCATTCTTCTAGCAGGAGAGACGCATGGTCACGTGATTCAAAGGTAGCCGCCTTCTGTCCTCAGCTCCTCTGGCTCAACGTGTTAATCTCCCTGTCTAATCACCTTAGGAAGTCACCCTGAGAATTCAATGGAAATATCAGTCACTCTTTAACCCAGTTTGTTATCTCTTTCCACTGCAAAATCAGAGAGACCCCTCCAGTTCTCCTAATGACCTCCAGGTTACCAGGCCAAGTGATGTATTAGTGCTGAAAGCCATCTGGGAAAGTGGTAAGAATTAAGCTTTGTCCAATTCCCAATGAAGTCACTGACAAGACAGTAGCAGCAACAGCTGAGGTTGACTTAATTGAGGGTTAGAGCAGGTAATAAGTAAATCTAGTCTTTCACACCAGTGGTGCTACCACTAGAAGGTCAGGAGTGCTGCTAGATGGGTCTGAAGTATATTAGCAGCGTTGTGTGGGAAGCCTTGCTTTTTGCCTAAACAGTCCTTTGCTTCCATGAACACTGATGCCAGATCTAACCTATATACACAGTTGCACTGAAATCTGTGGAGTTACCTGCATGGATCTAGAAGGGATGCAGTACTGCCGTGCTGCTCAGCTTTCTCTTTTGTTCTCCATCACTTATTGGCCAATGGCATGTGTGCATTTAAAGAAGAATGGTTCAACCACTTGGAGTGGGGAGATATGCAAGCATTTTCTGCCCTGGCCAGCAAAACTGTCCATTTCTGGTTGTACGCTTAATTTGACTTCTCTGTTGCTATGGGCTTTGGAAATTACCTTAACATTTTGTGTAAAGATTAAAGTTCAGTAGGGGGTTATTAAAGCAGAGGTCTTCCAGCCTCTTCTGGCATTACATAACTTCTCTTTGGCTGTGTCTACACTATCCCGAAACTTCGAAATGGCCATGTAAATGGCCATTTCGAAGTTTACTAATGAAGCGCTGAAATACATATTCAGCGCCTCATTAGCATGTGGGTGGCTGCGGCACTTCGAAATTGACGCGGCTCACTGCCACGCGGCTCGTCCTGATAGGGCTCCTTTTCGAAAGGACCCCACCTACTCTGACGTCCCCTTATTTCCATCTGCTCATAGGAATAAGGGGACTTAAAGTAGGTGGGGGCCTTTCGAAAAGGAGCCCCATCTGGGCGAGCCGCGTCAATTTCGAAGTGCCGCGGCTGCCCGCATGCTAATGAGGCGCTGAATATGTATTTCAGCGCTTCATTAGTAAACTTCAAAATGGCCATTTACATGGCCATTTCGAAGTTTGGGGCTAGTGTAGACATAGCCTTTGCGTTCAAAATGGCTGTTGTCATTACGTGGCTTAAAAATAACAATAGTAGCTAAAAAGCTGTATGCTAAATAAAACAACCTTAGAGTTTAGTTCTCGTGAGAACTGATTCTTCCTTTTACATTAGCAGAAGCTGTATATTGACTACATTAGCTGAGCCTGAAACCAGTCTTGAGAGTGATGCAAGGGTGCTCCTCTTCACATTTAACTCTGGAGTTGAGCAGAGCCTTTTCTATACTGAAGAAAGCGTTAAGATGCTGTGGAGATCTCTACCAGAATTTGTAGCATAATAGAAGATGAAACTGTCTGAAAAATCCACCCCAGATATTACATTAGTTGTGTGTTAGTATAGAGCTTCAAATATTTTATCAATGTTGTGTAGATGCAGTAAACTCTTTCATATCTCACAGCACGGAGACCAGGAGATTGCCGGAAATTCAAATATTCTGGATACTAGAAAGGTATACCTAGCAATGTAGAACACTAAAGAAAACAAGATCAGCTATTAAGAAACAAACAAAAATGTATGCAGAGTACTTTATTAACCAACGAGTGGTATTGTACACTGCAAATGTACACTATTTTTGCTGTATTTACTTTCACTATACTGTACTTATGGCAAATGTAACTAAAATTTACTTGTGGTTAAAATGCCGTTTATTTGAGATCTCTGGATGACAGAATGCTGATTATTTGAGAGCTCCGGATGACAGAATGTTGGATATGAAAGAGTTTACTGTACCCATAAAGTGCAGACATGTTCAGTAAAGTTTAGTTTCTTCTGTATTCGGAACACAAGAATGTTCTGTGGCTCCAACTTCATGCACAGAGGAAGGCACTCCTCAAGGTTTACACCCACTAATACAAAAGTGTCCCAGAATCATAGAATTCTAGGGCTGGCAGCAACCTCAGGAGGTCATCTAGTCCAGCCCTCCCCCCACCCAAAGCAGGATCAACCCCAACTAGATCATCCCAGCCAGGACTTTGTCAAGCCAGGACATAAAAATCTCTAGGGATGGAGATTCCACCACCTCGCTCAGTAACGCATCCAGTGCTTCACCAGCCTCCTAGTGAAGTAATTTTTCTAATATCAAACCTACACCTCTCCTGCTGTAACTTCAGACCTTTGCTCCTTGTTCTGCCATCTGTCACCACTGAGAACAGTTTCTCTCCATCCCTTTTAGAACCCCCCACTTCACGAAGTTGAAGGCTATCAAATAGCCCCTCCGCCTTTCCCTCTGCAAGCTAAATAAGCCCAAATCCCTCAACCTTGCCTCGTAGGTCATGTGCTCTAGCCCTTTAATAATTTTTGTTGCCTTCTACGGAACCCACTTCAATGCATCCGCATCCTTTCTATACTGGGGGGCCCAGAACTGGACGCAATATGCTGTATGCATATCTGATGAACATGCAGTATGCTGAGACACGTATTTTCAATGGCTTAAATAATCATTACAAGAACTCATCCCCCACAAAATGAGAGGGCTGGGTCTATCATCAAACAGAGGGCTCTTGGAGAGCATCACAAACCACGCCTGCTAAATATGGCTGGTTAGAAGGTAGTAATTTGGCACAAGCAGACAGACAGACATAACTGGAGCTGTAAATCCTATCCTATCCATCGATGGTCCAGGTGGGTCTGGCCCTCAGGTGCTCTTATGGCTTGAGAGTCTGGCTTGGGGATTCAAGACAAGAAAGAGCTGTTTCTTCTCTGCTGCAGAATTGGAAGCACTCAGAAAGAACACCACTAACACAATGGATCCTGAACGAAATACAAGATTCAACCTTAAATCACAGGGCTTGGCGACACAAGCCATGCTTTAAAAGTATTATGTAAAAGTGTATGGGCCGGGGGGTGGGGGGGTGGAACTCAGCGTGCACCAGCAGGGCCTACAAAGATCAATTAGCAAGCAAACCTGTGCTTTGTTTTAGAAATCACACTCCCCTACTGTGCATTAGCTTCCCCCTCAGGTAAACAAGTTTTAAATCCCATCTTAAATCCATTCACGTACTGGATTTGAACACTTCCTTGACTCAACGCCAGACACATAGAATGACCTGCTGTCGGGCTGTTTATACAGCCATGGGAGTACTTGAAATGTCCTAATTAGGTCAGCTAGTGCCAGGGGTGGGCGGCCAACAGCTGCCATAGACCCAGAGGGCAAGGTGGGAGGAGGGCCCAGCTCCATGCCCTAAAAAGGGTGGGGCCAAAGGAATTCAGCCCTCAGAAGCACCTGGACTGTGGGACCAGCTGCCCTACACTCTATCACAGCAGCAGGCAACAGTGTAGCAGTGCTGTCATGGCAGTCAAAGAGGCTCAGAGCTGCGGCCACTGTCAATGGTGATGACAGGCCCTCCTGGTCCTTTTGACACACCAGGCCTGGGGGCAACTGTCCCTTTTGCCTGCCCCTGCCCCCACTTTGGTGGGGCTGGATAGCTCCTCCTTGTGGCATGCCTCCAGAGTGTTTTTACAGCTGTACCTGCCCAAGAAACATATACCTCAACGTTTCAGTATGCGCAGCAATGCCTCTGAATGGGAGGGAACAAAGGACATTAGGCTGTTTTATAGTCAACAGCTACGAATTTATTGAGAAGAAGATACACTAGAAAAAATAGTTCCTTGATTTCCCAAAATATTTATCTGAAGAATGATACAATCAGGAACTTTTCTAGGATGACTTTTGACTTTGCTGCTTTTTCAAACTGCCTCTAGACAGACTCTAAATTTTAGGGCTCTCGTAGGGCGCCTTTGAGAAGAACAGCTCTTGGAAGAAGCCCTGGCTGATATGTAGCAGCTTGTTACAGAAAGGAATCTGATGCAGACCTCTTTTGTGTGTGGATGGTGTAATCCATCAAACTCTAATCCATGTGGTGCACGAATCCTCAGCAGTAGATCCCTGACTTTTCTTACCCCCTGACCATGTCACAGCTGGGATTTACTTGGAGGGCCAGATCCCCAGCTAGTGCAAACTAGCCCTGATCTAGCGCTAGCAATGGAGTGACACCTGTTTAAGGATCCACCCGCAGCTTTCAGGATGCTTCCTAGCTGGCTCACCCAGCAGGTCCCCCTGCATGCTAGGGACGTACCCACCTCAGAGAGAGATGGAACACCCCATTTGCAGGTTGCTGTGTGCGTCTCTCTCCCCTCCACTGGCTCTGCTCTGCTAATAAGGTGGGAGTAAGATGGGTCCAAACTCCAGGTCCCCTTGGTTGTCTAATATTGGTGCTTGCATTAGACATACCCAGTTTTTACTCATGGAGGTCAAGGGTTGAGAGTGAGCCTTCTCTTCCTTGTGAAAGGGAGCATGTCTCCCTCATGCAGGGCCAGTTTCCATCTAGCTTTGAAGCCTTATCTATCTGGTCAGATAACACAACAAGGATGAGAAAGATAGTGGAACAGTTAATCTCAGCCTGGTTTCCTCGCTCTGCTCACCCTCTATTTCCTGGTTTCTTCTCTCCCATGCTCACATCCCTGTTCCCCTTTCACTTCCGCCAGCTCCTGGCTACCTCCTCTTTCCCAGCTGCACTCCCCATCCCCCTGCCCAATCTTCCTGCCCCATCCAGCTGCCAATCCCAACTGCCACGGAACCTTTCAGCCTCCACTGTCCAGCCTGCCCCTTGCTCACTGGCGGGAAGCAAAGGTGAGACCCCCTCCAGCTCTGCCCATGCGATCGTCCTGTCTGAGCTAATTTCCAAGCCCTGGCCTCTAGAAATGGCCTGCCCACTGCCAAAGGCTGAGGCATCAGTGGCGTGACTTAGGCTTGTTTCTTGAAAGCCGCAACAGGCTCCTGGCATGTGCTTGTGTCTCAGTCAAAAGTAACAAACAAGCGAATGTGAGAGGTTTTCCCTACGTGCTCTGGGAGGGGACTCGTCGCTTGCTGCTGAGGATTTGGGCAAACCATGTTTTAATTTCCAGGGTCACACCCTGAATTTCACCTTGAGTGTCAAGTTCACTGACTTTAGGCTGGTTTGGGGGCCACAGTCATGCAAGACCGCTTCTCTGGTACTTGTCTTCCATTCCAAAGCCTCCAATAAAGCCAGGGCCACTCTGTGCTGCCAACTGCATGGCCCCTCGCAGGCTAACTGCCTTCCCCAAGCCCCAGGGAAGCAGCAGGGGTGGGGCAGCCACCCATGCTCCCCCTGCTTCTCCAAGCCCCAGGGAAGGGGAAAGTAGCCTAAACTGCACAGCTGCTGGTGGAAAATATGGGACAATTCTTCCCTTTTCTAAAATGAGTTAGGATGCCTTTTTGGCATCCCAAGTACGGGCCCATCGATGGCCACCCTCACACCAGAGCTTAGGCTGACTCACTCTGGTGTATGCAGGGAGCCCTTGTCAGTGTATAGAATTGCTGCATGTGGCCACACCTTTGCACACATAAGACTCTCTGGAGATGGAGAAGGAGAGAAAAGAAAAGAAGCCCCATTCCAGCAAAAGCGGGAAGTTTCGAGACGAATGCTGCTGCTTTGGGAAGGTGACTAACTGGACCTGGCCCAGAGGCAAAATTGATAATGCCATAGCTGATGATGTGGCCAACACAGAGAGTTTTCATGAGAGGAATTTGGTTTGCAGGTAGTGTAGCAACAATGATCCCATTAGTCGGCATCAAACTTTTGGATCTAACTGCACAATCCAAAGGTGCATACCTCTTAGCCAATGCCAACTCATTGAGTTCTAGGTGGGCTAGCTGCCACTAGCCAGGGATACAGCAACACAGCAGGCATGGCTCATATTCTTACATCAGGTAAGATAAACACACCTGCAAGTGGAGTCAGTGACCCAATCCTGTGTGGAGAGGACTCTCCTCTTCTAGTAGCTGTAACAGTATGACGCTCAAATCTCTCCCAACTATAAAATGCCAGTTTTTATTTTGTGGGTTTAAGTGACTGAGTTTTCCACGACCACGAATGCTTCTACAGTTTGATCAAAAGCATCCAGCAAGGGGGAAAGAGCCAGTATCAGGCACTTTCCTGTCCCTACTTGTTCCCTTCATGATATTTTTGTTGGTGAGGACCAGGCCTGCATTAGTCTCTAGTAAGCAGATCAATGACAAGTACAAAAGCACATGACTGGAATAAGGCTGCTGGTTTGGGATGGCTCTGCTGGGCCACAGCTCTTCTGAGGTCCCTCTGGACATTTACCAAGCCAAGAGACAACATTCCAACAAGACAAATAGCAAAGACCAAGGGGCCAGAGCTCAGAGGGAGCAGCAGCTGAACCCAGGGTTTGTTCTGAAAACAAGAACTAGAGGAGTAAAGAACCTGAACCTTCTTGAAGAACAACCTGCCTGTTCGGAAGGCAGCAAAGCAGGCGTGGCAGTATGTTTGTGCTTATCGCTGCAGGAGCAGAGAAAGTGAGATACATTCATTGATTCAGAAGGAGACAGAGATTAAGGCAGTTCAAATGGTGTTACTGTAGCCACAATCCCCTGCTAACTCATTGCTATCTTGTTCAAAAAGACAGAATATTAGAGATTTGAACCCTCGGGACCACAGCATAAAAGGTGTTCAAGGCCTGGTTGAACACACCAAGACAAAAAAAGTCATTCTAACCACCTGTAGCAATAAGGTATTGCAGTCAACTGGGTGTTTAAGATCACCCAAATACCTATAGTCCTCTACAATCTTGTTAAGAGTGGATTGGTTAAATTACAAGCTCCACTATACGTTTTCTGGCTTTAGTGTAGTAAAATCAGAGCTTCAGTGAGACATTTTCTAAAGTGAGTTATACTTTCTCAAGAGTCAAGTCCCAACTCTGCAGCTTCCTCTGTGCAAGCTGATCCAGGCTGATTTTAGTCGGGCACCATCTGGGTGATGGGATCTGCCTAGGGAGGATGCAGTTGTAGGGCTGGAACCTCATGATGTACTTGCAAACTTGCTTTAGGTAACTGCTTGACTAAATATCCATTTTCTATGTAAGGACATGTGGCTTTTGAACAAGCAGTGTGGGATGGGCAGAAGTTTGGAAGCCTTTGTAGAAATCTTGACCCTTAATGTTATTGGAATGTCACATTTGTCTTATTTGCAACTGCATGAACTTAGTCTCCAAGCCTAATCTAAAGCCAGCTGCTGTCCATGGAAGATTTTCAGCTGGGTTTGGATTGGGCCATGTGTCATGCACTCTGACCTCCATTAGAGCCATTTTTGGTTTTAGGGTAACTGTGCATCACACAGAAAATAGGTCAAGACCACTTAAGACATTTCTCAGTGCTCTATCATAGAATCATAGAACACTAGAACTGGAAGGGACCTAAAGAGGTCATTGAGTCCAGTTCCCTGCCCTCTTGGCAGGACCAAACACCATCCAGATTTTTGATAGGTGTCTATCTAACCTGCTCTTAAATATGTCCAGCAATGGAGATTCCACAACCTCCCTCGGTACCTTATTCCAGTGTTTAACCACCCTGACAGTTAGGAAATTTTTCCTAATGTCTAATCTAAACCTCCCTTGTTGCAGTTTAAGCCCATTGCTCCTTGTCTCGTCAGAGGCCAAGGAGAACAATTCTTCTCCCTCCTCCTTGTAATCCTCTTTGAGGTACTTGAAAATCCTTTTCATGTACCCTCTGAGTCTTCTCTTTTCTAAACTAAACAAGCCCAGTTCTTTCAGTCTTCCCTCATAGCTCATGTTCTCCAGACCTTTTATCATTCTTGTTGCTCTTCTCTGGATCTCTTCCAATTTCTCCACATCTTTCGTGAAATGTGGTGCCCAGAACTGGACACAATACTTCAACTGAGGCCTAATGAGCTCTGAGCAGAGCAGAGCAGAGCAGAGCAGAGCAGAAGAATGACGTCGCTATGGAAAGTTTCACACCAAATATCAAACGAGAAGCTTGGTGCTAAGCAACCGCAAAATCCTCCCGCTTCCCTGTTAAAAGGCAATTTGTGAACTATATCAGAGCACAATAAAGCATCTGCAATAGGCATGTCAATTTAGTGGGGAGGGGTATTTCAGTGGTTTGAGCATTGCCCTGCTAAACTCAGGATTGTGAGCTCAAGCTCTGCAGAGGCCACTTAGGGGTCTGGGGCAAATAGATTAAAAACAAAAAATTGTCAGGGATGGTCCTGCCAAGAAGGCAGGGGACTGGACTTCATGACCTCTGAAGGTCCCTTCCAGTTCTATGAGACAGGCATATTTCCATGTGTTACGTTAATTTGTTGTCCATGCCCAATCTCATTATTTATTGGCCATCTTCACAGCGTTAAGGGGCCACATGGAAAGGAAACCTGACTATGTGACTGTTAAATTACTCTCGCTGGTTCTGCCCAGGGCAGAATTGCAGATCCCCGTAAACAGGATCAGCAGTAAAAACACAGCTGGTACCTGAGCCGGCACTGGGGATACTGTGCCTTTGCAGAGTCCCAGCCAAGTGAATGGGGGAGTTCAGTGCAGGATTGGTATCATGACCTCTACTAAAGCAGCACTAGGCTGAGAGAGAAAGAGACTGAGAGAGAGAAAGCCGCAGCAGGGCACTGCGTAAAGCAGACAGACTCATCATGCAACACCTGCTGCTCACAGCTGCGCCTACCAGTTCTCCAGGGAGGATGCAGCCGGCAGCCCAGCCCAGCCTAGCGAATTCACCCTTCCATGGGTGAGCAAACTGGCTTCTGGGGTTTTTGTTTTAAACACAAGCAGTGCTGAGCTGTTCCTCCTCGGCACCAGCATCAGAAGGGGGAAAGGGTGTAAGGTGAGCAGGGTTTTCTGGGCTTGTAAATATTGGAACTGATGCTGAAGCTCCCTGAAGCTGGCCTGATCATGTGGATGCATCAATTGCCTGTGTGTGCATAGGGAGTGGGGGAAGGGTTGAGACTAGGGTTGCTGTGAATGGCTGAGAAAGAGGTAGGGAGGAATTGCAATTCCCTTTACTGCCCCACCCCCCCAAACCAGAAAACCCCACTCTGCTTGGTCCATTTTCAGACAGGTGGTATGAGATGGATCTTTTGACTCATCTTCTGAAGGCTGCACCAAACACATTTTAAATCCCGCTGGGTTAAAAATGTCTCCCAAACCTCCTCCCCACCCACCCCAGTAGCATTTCACAAGACAGGAAGCTCCCCTCAAACTGTGCACACAGATACAGGATGAAATCTGACAGTAAACACCAAAGCGACACAGTCCTTCCCCCATCACTTGCACCTTCCCATGATGATGCAGTTTCATTTATGCAGGTAAGCATCCAACCAGAGCTCTCCAGATTTCTTCAGGGATCTACGGAAAGAGAAGAGAGGCACTAGTGAAGCAGGACTCACACCCCTTCCTGCCCAGAGATTCTGCAAAGAGTTGCCGTCTTCTGAAGCCAAGTGGCATTCCTGAATGCTGCGTCTAAAAAGCAATAAGAAATGCCTCTCTCACTCCATGCCCAATTTGACTTAAAACAATGGGCTCAATCCTAAAGTAGCGTCCATCAGAATAACTCCACTAATGTCAGGGGCATAACACTGAGATCCTGACCAAAACAAAACACATGGTAACACCACAAACTGGGGCTCTCACTGCCTAACCTTGCAGAACAAGGTGCACACATACAAGAACTTCTCACTTCTCCCTCTGCATCACCCCTCAGACAAAATTCCCCTCCTCATCAGCTCTCTGAAGACACTTAGTCATGGAGAACGCAACAGATTTGGGCTCTTCTACAGTAAACCGTCGATTTAATGGACTAAGTGGGGGGGAGAAGTGCCCGCTAATGCTGAAAGTCCGTTATATCCGAATGGTTGAATTGCACTAACCTTCCCAGCCCATCACTCGCTCCTGTCCTATGTCCCCTGTTCCGTTCCCCGCTTCACCTCACACCTCCATCTCCCTCCCTCAGTTACCAGAAGAGCAGCTGAATGCCAGCCTGGCTCCTTCCACCTCCTTGTGCTCTCAGTGCTGCGGTTCCTTCAGCCCCTGGCACTGAGCCGCCCACGTGAAGGTAGAGTGTGGCTGCCCCCAGCCTGCCAATGGGCAGCAGCCTCCGACACCATGGCTGCTGCTCAGTGCCATTGCAGACAGTGGCAGCGGGGTGCTGACATACTCCACGCAAACGAGCCTAGTGGAGGAGAGCTCCTGCTATCTGCCACAGCCTCCCGCCCCACTCCTCCGGGTGGCCCCTCCAGCCCCAGCCACTCTGGCAGCTCCTCCAGCCCGGATGGTGGCCCTGGTGAGTCCGCAGCATTTATCTGAGGGGAGGGGGGGCAGGGAGGCTGACAGGGAGTGTCCATTATTTCCAAAGTCTGTTATATCAGGGTCTGTTAAATCGAGGATTTAGTGTAGATACAAAAAATCCTATCAGTGAAACATGGGGCGAGGGCTGGGGATGTCACGCGGGGCACGGATGGGACACTGAACATGGGGCACTTCCACAGCGAGGACTGTCGGTTCTTACTGCCAAATGAGGACCTTACTCGGACCGCACAGCCTGCCTCTCTGTCTACAGGAGGTTGCTGCTGCTGCTGCATGTGACTGGATTGATGCTGTGGGCCAGGTTGTAATACTCTTACTGACAGTGAATCCCAGTCCCTCACTCCACAGGTGGGCTCATGGACTTCAAAGGGGAGGGAAGCTACCCGAAGCCATCTCTTTTTCTGCATTAGGAATTTTCCACAGAGGGTTATGTGCCCTGCCCTTTGTCACAGGAGGACTTTATACAACATGCCAGAAAGTAGTCCCACATGTTCTGCGGTAGGAACTCCCAGTTAACATCCAGGCAACACCCATGTTTCACTGTTTATGAGGATTTGTATGTCATAGCCAAGTGGCCACTCTCCTGAGAAACACGTGGCAGAATCCCCCTGTGCATCAGAGCAGTACTTGATGCAGCTGAGGAGCAGTGGGGAAAAGCAGAGGTCGTTTTCTGCCACTTTTCTATCCTTCTACGAATCGCTCTAACTTGTGTCAATGTAGATTGCAGAGGTGAGGAAAAAGTACTCCGGAAAGTTACTTGAGTAAAAGTACTGCTACGCTGGTGAAAATGTAATTAAGTAAAAGTTGGAATTTCCTCCCGGAAAACTATTCGAGTAAAGGTGTCACAGCTTGATTGCACTCAAGTATCCAGAACCAAAATGCTTTTGGACTTTTACTCAAGTAACTTTTTGGATACTTTTCTTGTCTCTGGTAGATTGGTTACTTAGAGGTGTTACTGCAGCATGTTGTTTCCACATCCCCACAGGCCATCTAGGAATAGGTGTACAGCATCAGTGATGCTATGTTACCAGCTGAGGATTCTACAATGGTGGATGAATCCTCAACTGATCCTTTAGCATACCACTCCTGAGCATATTTATGCATTAAAGCCCCCTCTCTGCTGCTAGAGGTGCACAAACAGGACTCAGTGTGGCTCAAGAGCTGTTCCTTCTATTTCGTTTGTCCAGATGGAGGCTATGGCATGTCTTTGGGGATGCCAGCTGAGCAATAGGAAGTTTTGTCTGTGGTAGCCAGGTACAAAATGGTGACTTCAGGCCTGCAAATATTTGATTTAGAGGGCCAGCCACCTGACTAGCATGGTATGAAAGGTGATAGGAAGGAGTGAGCATCTCTTGGAGGAATTCCGTAGTGACTTGGTGGCCACTGAGCAAATCTCTCGATTTCTTTTTGTTTGAGGGCCAGGGCGGAAGGCAGTCCATGGGTTAAAGAGCTGGAGTCAGCTCTTTTTGAGGTAAAATTTGTCTTTTTCTTCTCTATGACACTACGTCACTTCTACAGAAAAAATCCAGATGCTTTTTCAGATTGGAGCAAAAAGGTTTTCATGCCTACATCAACCAAACATTTTACAGCTCTGAAGATACTGCTCTAGACACAGGTACTTATGAAGCAGAGCTTTTTAGATTAAAATAGACACAAGATTTCTTCTTGGCACTGGCATTCCTGGTTGCATACACCCATGACAGAACTGAAGGCCCCTTACCCAATAATGTCTAGACATGCCTTCCCAAGAGGCTTCTCTTCGTAGCAGACTCCATACTTGGCGCACAATGACTTCACCAATGGGGCAATCTTGCAGTAATTGTGACGTGGCATCCTGGGAAACAGGCTTGAATAAAGAAATAAAGAGAGCCTTGAGAAAACCTAGTGACACATCCCTGGGAACAGACACTTCTTTCTATATCCTCTTAGTGCTAATTACTGCCTCATCTCTCAGCAAAACAGTCAGACAGACCAGAGCAAGAGAGAGAAATTCAAGCTTAAAAGTACTCCCTTAAAGGAAATTCTTTGGAAATGGAATGTATTGATTTCCATTCCTGTTGTGTCATGCCCCAAAACAAAAAATTACTTAGGCCAGGTCTACACTTGGCAGGTAAGTTGATTGCAGATATCTACATAGCTAGAATTGACTTATCTGTAATCGACTTACCTGGCCGTGAAATCGAGCCCCAGAAGAGTGGGCCAATCCTCTGGGTAATATAGACACGGCCTCAGAAAGAATGACAGATCAGACTAGAAAACATTTCAAGATTAGGAGAAATGCATTTATGGACGGCGCAGTGCTAGAAAACAGGAGTGGTGAAATCTCACTCGATCCACTGAGATAGCCGTCCATTCCCTTTGGACAACAACTAATTGTCTTTTGACAAGTTGAACTATCAGGAAGCTCATCGACCAAACTGATAAAGAATCTGTGATCTTGTCACTCCCTCCTGGTCAGCAGGGCTCTCTTTCATTCCATAATTCAACTTTCAGGTCCTTCAGTCTTACCCCATGTGATCTCCCCTCTAATTTTTGTAGTGTCATGAACAGCGTTTTGCATGATCTTTTGTCATTTTTGCTGAACTAGGCTACAAACAGTCCTACGCAGCTGCACAACAGCTACATAAACCAGAGGCTGACTAGACAGAGGGAATTCTTCAAGTGAGTAGAAACACTCCAGACCAAATGAGTCCAAGGATCTGATTCAGTGGCTGTTCTAATCAGCAATTGGTGATGGTGAAAGGGAAATATACTGGTAGCAGTAGGTGAAAGTATTTGTGTTTAGTGATAAAATAAGAGGATGATGGCAGCAGGGTTTTTTCTGATTTCTTGATGCTCCGGGGTCCTCCATTCTTTCCTGCTCATTGTTGCCCCATAGCACTTACACCTCTCCCCCCAGGCCATGCCCTGTTTGGCCAGGTGGTGACCTGATTGTGTCCATTTGATTCCTTCCCATCCCCTTGGGCCCATACTCACTGGTGCTCAATTTGGAAATTCAGGTGCCCGGTGAACCAGTCATTGAAAAGAGACTGCTCGACATTACAGGTGGCTGCCAACTGCAAAGACAAGGTGCCAACAGTAAATTTTAATGCTGCCTGGATCTAAAAGCAACTGGTGCAGGGGTCTTCCTGCGGCATGCTACAGAATGTACTTCAAACCAAGCAGTCATGTGCTCCTCACTGCACTACCAAGCTGTAGGATGAAATATTCTCTCACACTGCTTCTCCTGCACTGACTGTATTCCCAAGACTCCTTTAAATCAGCATTGCCTTTTATTTTATTTAAAGTATAGGTTGAACCTCTCTAATCTGGCACTGTCGGGACTGGACCAGTGCTGGACAAAAGAATTTTCTGGACCATGGGAGGTCAACGTTGTCTAGCAACATCACCACCACTTCCACTGCTTACTGGGCTCTTAGAAGACATTTAAGGGTAAATTACAGCTAAATAACAGCACAGAACACTGAGAATAAGGACCGGTGGCTGGAAACAAACTTCACGGGACCACAGGAAACTTGGCTACAACCATGGTAAGTGGTCATCCAGTTAACTAAAATCATGCTGGATTATTGATGTTGACGGACTAGAGTTCCAAATTAGAGAGGTTCAACATGTACACATTGTGACATACTGTTACATCACTGTGGGTTTGGTTGTGGAGGCTACCATTGTAAGCTTAACAGACTGAAAGTCATTTTTGTGACTTGCTGTAAATGTAGAATCTCTCGGAACCAAAGATAATGACGACATATACATTCACTAATACAAGGTTTGGCCTACTTTATAAGTTTTGTTAAAGTTGCAATTAATATTATGATTGCCCAAGGACATAAAAACTCTATATGTATCAGTGCACAAGTCACACATGGAGTTATACTTACATTCCTGATGGGAGTGTTAGGGTCTGAGGGGTCTCTCATGGCTTGGTAATCAGTACAGGGATGGCTCCTGCTGGGGTCTCCCAGAGGGAGCTCAAATTCCTTGTTTTGGGCAACCCTTTTTTATAACGGAAAGTGTATTGGACTTCTAAGCTGTGAGGTAAGACCAGTTATTCAAAGGTTGTGGGTTCATATCTCAACAAAATCACTTCTGAGCAGGGACATGATAGCAGTTTACAAGTACCTAAAAGAATGTTACAACGAGGAGAATGAAAAATTGTTCTCCTTGGCCTCTGAGGACAGGGCAAGAAAGAATGGACTTAAACTGCAGCAAGGGAGGTTTAGGTTGGATATTAAGAAAAACTTCCTAACTCTCAGGGTGGTTAAACATTAGAATAAATAACCTAGGGAGGTTGTGGAATCTCCATCACTGGAGATATTTAAGAGCAGGTTAGACAGACATCTGTCAGGGATGGTCTAAATGGTGCTTGGTACTGCCATGGGGGCAGGGGGCTGGACTCGATGGCCTCTCAAGATCCCTTCCAGTTCTAGTGTTCTATGATTCTATAATGGAATTCCATCTACACCTACACTCTGCACATGTCCATAAACGTGTTCCTCCTCTTTGCTCTTGTTGATCTGTGTCCCCTGGAAACTTAAGGGACCCCAATTTTCTAAAGGCTGGGTAAATTCCCTTTATTTTCATCAGCATCGATGCACAGCCTATACCTCACAATTAAGACATATGCCTGAGACAAATGCTCCTTTACGGTATTTTTACGATCTAATACTAATCTTTTGGGTAATGCTACACAATGTTATTGCTCCCATAATCTTAGAGTATCAGGTCATTTTCCAGTCACTTATCTCATTATTTCTTGTCTTCAAGGCCTAAAATACCTAAGCTAAGTCTAGAAGGCTTTAACCTACGGGTTGGATTTTAGCTTGTCTTTCTCATCTAATGCATTGTTCAGTATTTAGAGGAACTATCTTATACTTCTATAATCCTACAGATTAACTCTAACTGGCATACAATGAATACATATGCTATTGGAAGATTTACCCAACATTCCTCGGATTAGTAATGTTTTATACGAATCAGAGGGTTAGGGTTAGAGTTAGGGTTAGCTTCAGTGCCCACCCACACTTCATAAAGGGTGCCCGGGGGGTGGGAGACTCGGGTGGGGTTGGGGAATTCAGTATGCAGGCTGTCCCAGGGAGAGAGGACTATCGCAGCCCTCTCTCACTGCAGCAGCTTGGGGGTCAGGTGAGAAGCATCTGTCCATGGCCACTGCAGCTTCAGTGGGCACAGCTGGGGGAGGGTGCATGTTTCCTGGCTGGGGCAGGTCCAGGTTTGTCTGTCCCCTGTGCTTCCTAGCCAGAGTGAGGAATGCAGCTAAATGTGCACTTTCCCCTTACTCGCTGACAAAAAAGAATAGCCTGAACTGTTCCTGTATGAAAGTGGAGGGGAGCTACAGCTCTCCACAGCCTCCTTAAAAGGTGCCCGGAGGGTGGGCAGCTCGTGGCTCGGGCAGTCCCAGGGTGGGTGAGAGGTAAGTGTCCCCAGCCATCTCTTTTCACCTGCCTGGTGATTCCCTCTCTTTCTATATGGTTTTATGAGAAGCAATCCCATTCCAGGCACAGCCCTATTTTCCTGGCACAACCAAATCCTGACTTTGCTTTAAGTTAGGATAACAGGAAGCTGTATACCAAATTTGGTGATTATAGCTCTTATTGTTTAGGAGGAATTCTTGAACAGACAGACACACAGACAGGTGAACTCTCTCCGATATATAGTAGATAACATAACCATAGCATTATGCAATAAATGAATAATGAACTAAAATCAGTGGCTGCACCAGGGGTTCTCAAACTTCATTGCTCTGCAAAAACCTTTTGACAGCAAAGTTACTACTTGACCCCGGAAGTGGGGTGGAACCCAACCCTGGCTACTCCAGGTGTGGACATGGGCTCAGGCTTCGGCCGTCAGCGTCAGTAAGTTTAATGCTGGCCCTGGCGAGCCCGGTTCTCTCTAATTTCACCCACCACTGAGCGGAGTGAACTTTGTTGCATGCACCAATGTGGAGATGATATGCAGCACGGAGGTATTTGCCACGCATCATCTTCATATTGGTGCACCCATCAAAATTCATGTGGAGGTGGGTGAGGCCAAGGGGACCTGAGTGTGGGAGAGGGCCCAGGCCTGGGGCAGAGGATTGAGGAGGAGCGTAAGGGCTCTGGCTGGGACACAGGCTCGGGGGCATGGTGGGGATGAGGGGCTCAGGGCTGGGACACAGGGTTGGGGTGCAGGAATGTGAGGGCTCTGCCTGGGGTGAAAGCTCTGGAGTAGGGCCAGGGATGAGGTTGGGGTGCAGGAGTGTGAGGGTGGCCTCTAGGCCATGGCAGGGTGGTTCTATTATGGGAGATTAACACCGCAGCAGTCACCTGAGAGCTGAGCCAGTCTCTGTGCTTCTCGCAGTCAATTTCCATTGGAATATGGTTCATCTGTGTGACCCACACAAACCAGTGACTCTCCAGAAACCTTCGGAAGGAAGCATAACAATTCACAGTGCAGATCAGGATATCATCCGAGCAGCTCATCCTCCTCATACAGGTTACTGCAGGTAAAGCCAACCACAAAGGAGTGCGGGGAGGGGTGTACAGGGAGCAGCCATGTTGTTGTATGCAGAGGGGGCAATGGGCTTTAGGGGAGAACTTCCCAAGATGAGGGAGCCGTCAGCTTTGTGATTCTCTACAATGAGACGAATCAGCTTTGCTATAGGTTTTTCTTTTTTCCTTTGGGTCTTGGTTTTAGGTTGAGGGATTAACATGACCATTAGGATATGTTACGGTGTTAGCCCTCAGTGCTATCTCTCCTCAGCTCTCCTCACCGGTGGATTACTGTTTTACACTCTTGTGCCTTGACAACCTTTCAGCCCCCTGAAATGTTCCTGATTTACCTTCCTGCTGGCCTTGGACGAAGCTGTACTGAAGGGCTGTGGATGGAACCACAACCAACATTCTTAGAGCTAGTGCTGGAACTCTCCAAGGGTGGCGATGAGTGAGGAAGGGAGGAAAAAATGGAGATTCCCATCTCCATCTCCTGTCACCAGTGGTGCTGGAACAGGGAGTGCGGCCAGAATCCCTGGCTTGACGTAGTAATAGCAACCACCAAACACATGGTTTCCCTCATCAGCACACCTCACTGTCAAAGTTCTTCCAGAACCCCTGGCCATTACTATCACCCAGGCCTGCCAAAAGTGTGTGCGTGGGGAAAGGACAATGGCCAAGGAGCCCAGAGCTCCTGGCTGCTACTGTGGCAGTGGTGGCTGCTGGAGCCCAAGGCCCATTTAAATCACAGCTGAAGTACTACCCCTTTAAAGCCCAGCTCCCCCTGGCCCTGACCTTTCTGTCCTAGGCCCTGTCCCTTCTGAGGAGCAGAGTCACCCTGCCGCCACACCTTGCCCACGAGCCACAGTGGCTGTCAGCCCTGCTGCCATCACCAGGGATTTGGTGATGAGAACCTAAACACCAGACTCAAAGGTGCTGGAGCGGGGGTGAAAAGAAAATAAAAAGGGGAGAGGCTGTGGAGGAGGCTGAGGCGAGAGAAACCAGTGGGATGCAGTATAGATTGGGGAGGGTCAGTGGAGAGAATCTACTGAGGGAGAATGGTATGCCATGGATGTGTTATCAGCATCGCTCTCCATTTGGGCTTTGTGATGCCTGTGTCTGGGGGAGGGGCAGCAGTGGTTCTCACCTGACAAAGGTGAGGAGAAACAGGGATCCCAGAACTCCATAGAAAGGGATGTACGTGATGAAATAGCGCATGTAATAACTGAAGGCCCAGGCCAGGTCCTAGGTAGAGAAAGAAGAGAGAATGAACTCCAGGCAAGGTCCCTCTCTGCCCCCAACACTCTCCGTCAGCCAGCCATCTTCTGCAGAGTGCGCAGCATCCTCTTCTCTCCCTTGCCCTATAAGGTCCTCTCCACCACCCGCAAGGGATCCACATGGTTCAACACACACGCAGAAATGCTCTTTCACTCACCGCCCAGAACCTGTGCCTGATCATGGTCATGATGATTTGCATTTGGAAGTACACGGGGATGAGGAGAGGTGGGAAAACTGAAAGGCAAACAAAAGACAGCCAGTGAGGGAGACAAGTGTGTAGCATGAGGTGAATGGACAAGCTGGGGACCTGAAAATAATAACTGAGGCAAGAGCATGTGATGAGGCAACCAGAGCTCTGCTGCTGTCTCTCAGCAAAGAGAGGCATTTGCTCCATGTCCTGCTCGCTTTCAGATGTGGAAGATTCTAGATTAATACCAAGTAAACTAAAAAGATATATGGAGGTATACATCCCATAGAGCAGGAAGGGACTTTGAGAGGTCATTGAGTCCAGTCCTCTGCCCTCTTAGCAGGTCCAAGCATCATCTCTGTCTTTTTTTAATCTAATTGCCCCTAATTCCTAAAAGGCCTCCTCAAGGATTGAGCTCACAAGCCTGGGTTTAGCAAGCCAATGCACAAACCACCAAGCTATCCCTTCCACCCCAGTCCAGGACTTCTGCTGACATATACATCTCCTGGGGGCTGCCTCCTAACCTTGGTCCCCTGATTTACTTTATTTAATCTTTGTGGTGATGATAAGGATTCACAAAGCTTAACAATGATATCAGGAAGGCACTGGGCTGCCTGCTTCTATTGCAATTAAGACGTGAAAGGGCTCTGACAGGGACAGATTAGTTAGGAAGTGAAGAATAACTCTGCTGAAGCAAAAGGGAGCTGCAAGATAAGCATGCATGTAGGGAAGGTAGGGGGCCAGGGCATACTCACCTAGGAAGAAGTACTCGTGCTGGTGATTGTAAGGCAGGTACTTCAGCTTCTTCTTGCCATACTGGAAGGGGAGACAAAGGACAGAGAACTGTCTCAGCTCGTTCCACCCATGGATATGAAGCAACTTTCTGACAGATCTTTATTTTGTTAACTCCCGTTAGTCAAAGCTGTGGTTTTATGGACTATTCCTACTCTGTTGAATGCAGTCAAGGTTTTGCCGTTGCTTTACATGGACCAAGAGCAAGTCCTTAGAAAGCTGTTTTAGCATAATTTCTTCTCCATAGCTCTGTTTAGAACTGGGAAAATAGGGCATATTTTGAGATGTGGTAACTGATCGTTGTCACGGTTTATCTTGTCCTGCTAATACATGCTTAATCATAACTTCCTTGTCTACAATAGCTGCAAGTTCCCATTTAAAATAATCTATCCTGAGTACTTATTTGGCCCCTATTACTAATGTACCTGAGCACCTCACAATGTTTCATGAACCATGAGGTAGGGAAGTGCCGTTATCCTCCAGCTGCAGAGGAAAAGACACAGGCTCAGAGTTGTAAAAGTATTTTGGTATTGCTCCATTCAGTGTAGCAGTGCTTAACTGATTTAGGAGCCTAGGTCTCATTTTTCACAAGTGACACTGAAAGGTAAGTTGTCTAAAAATGGCTAGGTCTGGACTTCCAGTTTTCAGGTGAGGAGTGGAAAATTGTCGTTACAGTGAGAAGGTACTGTGAAATTTTCATGTCAAATGCCTCCTTTCATCAAACAAAATATCCTGAGGCAAAAAATTTCAACCCACTCTAAGAAGCATGCATGAGTCTCATGCACATCCTTGAGGCAATGGAAATCAGGGGGCTAATTCTCAGCATTATACAGCTTTCTTGGGCAAACTCATTCATTTCTAAGGACTCTTTAAGGACTTCTTTTTGGCTTCTAATCCTATAATTGCAAAGCAAAAAAAAAAAAAGAAACAAACAAAAAGCCTTCTGATTATTTTTGATTAACGGTGAAAGTCTATAAGCCCTAAAATAAAGAACTCTTATCTAAATAGCAAATGATACGTGATTTAAGAATGTTGGATAAGTCCCCTTTAACATGTGCAGTGCACTGTGGGATATGATACTGTATCTGTGCTTTGATTGTGTTGCTAATAAAGTCTTTATTTTGAAAAGGAAGCTTGCATCATTCCTGCTGTGAAGGGCAACATGCATTTTAAGAAAGAAAATTGAAAATAAATGTGAAAAAAATTGGCATAATTAAATTGGGGTTGGAATGGCTTCAAAAAAGTGGAAAATTGAAGATGAAAACAGAATTTTAAACTGAACAAACCCAATCCTTCGCATTTATATCGAGTTTATCTGGGCACCCTTTATGTTCCATTTGCAATGAGAAATTCAGCAACAACAAAAAACATGTTAAAAGTTTGTGAATGTCCTGCAGTAAACATGGCTGCGTCTACACTACAAAAATAACTTTGAAGTTGCTTACTTAAGTACAACTTGGAAGTAACAGATTTCTAAGCTGAGTGTCTACACACACCCTACTTTGAAGTTAACTTTGAAGTAGGGTACTACTCCATTCCCAGGACTGGAGTAAGTACTTTGAAGTTGGGTTCCCTTTCTTCAAAGTTAACTCTGAAGTAAGGGAAAATGTGTGTAGACTCTCTGCTGGCTACTTCGAAGTAGCACCTAACTTCAAAGTTAACTTCAAAGTTAATTCCTAGTGCAGACGCACCCCATATGTCACATTAGATATCATTGTGAGTGCGCTATTCCTAAAAGAGGGGTTACATAAAGTATGGCTTGACATTATTTAATAAGGACTGTCTCATATTCAAATGCATTGTGGGTCTTGAATTATTGAGGTTTTTATTGAATTAAAAAAAAAAAAAGACTCTTTTTGCTGTTTTGGTTGCTGACCCCAGGCTAAACCACGTAGTCGGAAAAGCTCTCTCCCCTCTGAGTGATCTCTCTCATCTGGGTTAAGGAATAAGAATAACCAAATTGGGTCAAACCAGTGGACCATAAAGCCCAGTATCCTGCCATCTGACAGTGACCAATGCCAAGTGCTCCAGAGGGAGTGAAAAGAACAGGGAGATCACTCAGTGATCCATCCTCTGTCATCCAGTCCCAGCATCTGGCAGTCAGAGGCTGAGGGATATCCAGAGCATGGGATTGTGTCCCTGATCACCTTGGCTAATAGCCAGTGGTGGATCAGTGCACCATGAATGTCATAATCATGAGGGTTAGCCAGCAGCCTGGGAGTAAAAGGGTTAACTTCCTTAGCCAGGTGGGGTTGGCCTATATGAATGTAGGTAAAAATTAAATTTTGGCTCCTCCTTTTGTTCTCTGGCTTTTGCTGCTTCTTTCCAGCCAGGAGGGAGAGAGACACAGAATATCTCCCTCCAAAAACAGGCCCTCCAATCTTCTGTAAGTAGGGTAAAGTTTAGACGAATCCATTAGGCTTTATTGTTTTATGGTTTGGGAAGTGGAATCTAATGTCTGTGCACTTTTTAGAAATGTTCTTTTACTCTCCTTGTAACTAAGTTCTAGGCCCATGGTGGAGACTCCCCATGTGTTTTACTTTGTGACTCTTCCATCTAGTCATAAGGCTTGCAACATAAATATTGTTGTAATAATAAAAGTTCTCTCTTTTTCTTTTTATTAACCTGGTATTGGTTAATATTTGTGTCCTGGTTTCTACTTTTCGGGCTGAGATTTCCCAAGTAGTCTCTCCCTGGTTTCCTTATTATTACTTGGGTGGTGGCAGCAAATTTTATCCCCGAAATCTAAGGTTTTTAGAATTTCTGGGGGGAAGTTTATACCAAAACCTGGTAGATAAGGTCCTGGAGGTACTTTTGCTGGCCCCCACTTCTGCATTTATCTTGCTAGAGTGGGGAAGGAGCCATAACAATGAATTTATGTAATACTATTTGAACCCAGTTACAGATTTGGCCTTCACAACAGCCCCTGGCAATGAGTTCCATAAGTTGACTGTGCATTGTGTGAGGAAATATTTCTTCACACAAAGATGGGGGCAGCATTAGGAAAGTTGGGGTGGTGTTGACTGTTCTGTGGGTGGAGGAGTTTCCTGTGCCATCAGTCCAATGCTCATTGCCAGTTGTTTGGGGTTCTCAGCTCAGCGTCCCCAGCTGCTTCCCTTTCTGCAAACTTTTGATTTTCATTCTCATTCCTGTTTCCTGCTTTTTGTTGTCCCAGGAAATCCATTAACATCTGGGTCCTATTACCCCTCCTCATCTGAGGGGTGTTCCTTTGGTTGCTGGTAGGCTCCATCCACCAGCTCCAGACTTGGAAATAGACCAACCCCTGTCACCCGTTGTCAGGAGTTCTATAGGCAGCGTTTCCACATTTGTGTTCTCCTCTTACACGTTTATTTCACTATTTCTTCCCACTCCCTTGTTCATTTCCATGTTGATTGACCCCTTGCTACATTTTGTTCCTTCCCCTGTGATTGAGGGGCAACCTCCAGAGGCCTGGTCCATGTTTTCGACTAAGTTCAAACAGGCTAACATCTTTCACCAGTAATATTCACATGGACACTAAGTCATTAGTGATTTCAGGAATTACAGGCTCATGAGACGGGAATTAAGTGTGGTCCAAGTTCTGCAAGATGGCATCAGGGTAAGGTTTCAATAGTAACAGCACCTCTAAGCACTGATATTCATGCATAGAATCATAGGGTTGGAAGACACCTCATGTCATAGAGTCTACTCTCCTTCTAAAAGCACTACCAACCCAACTAATCCCAAGTGTCCCAGGGTATTTTGTGATGGGGGCACCCATCTTCTGGAAATCATTCATCTCGGAAGACAGAACCAATTCCTTCATTGCTATGAGCACTCACGTTCTGCTGAACTATATGTGCAGTGGTTGGATCATCATCTTATTTTAAAACTTAGCTATCTGGGGCCAGATCTTCAAATGATGTAAATCGACAAACATCACTGATGTCAATGGAGTGGCACGGATTTACCCCAACTAAAGCTCTGACTCCAGACGTTTAGGTAATGGTTGGTTAGTTGTTTGTTATTGTCCAGGGGTGTATGGGGTGTACAGCGAGGGGTAGTACCTCTGTTGGGGAGACTTGTCGTACCCCTCCGGGGGTAGTCCGTTCACTTTGGTCCCCACCTGTTACTCAGCTCTCACTTGTGGCTCCAAGTAGCTGCAGCATGTGCAGTGGCCACACCCCGGGCAATGGCTTCGACAGGCCGGCCAAACCAGGCGACTGTAACCAATGGGGCTCAAACCCTCAATGAATTTTCAGTGAATTTAGGGATGTACCCACCCAGCATGCGAAGTCAGTTCCGGCGGACTGGGCGGAAGAGATCGTTTAGATCCAACGGCCAAGAAGGCGGTTCTGCAATGCTTTGTGGAAAGTGAAAGGCTTGACAAGGCACGAAAGATGTCAAGGCCATCCACTGCTACCAAAGAAGTTACCAGTCATGACGATTCTACGTACCACTGGTGTCTGGCTTCCAAGGTCAAGAGAGTGGGATTGGTCCTGTGCAACGGCTCTACCACTTGAAACGCTTTCATGCACAGGTCCTGTGCAAATCATCATATCATCCAAGTCCTGCAGCGATGGGGGAGGGGTGAAGCAACAGGTGGAGGTTACCAGTGGGAGTCATAGTCCCAATCCTGCATGTAGGCGGCCTGTGGACAAGTGGTCGTCCAGCTCTGTACCTGGGGCAGCAGAGCTGCCTGGCAGCATCCCAGGCGTCTGTGCAGTCCTCTTCAGGAGAGCACTGCTCACCCTAGTAAGGGAGGGGCCTAGAAAAGGTGGCCTAAAAATTGCCTGCCCTGCAACAACAACTGGCCAGCAAGTCGCAGCTGGCAGTTCAATCCTACTTGCGGTCAAAACAAAAAAAAATTTGAGAAGACTTACCATTGGTGTATGGAATGTTCGTACTCTCATGGATCAAGAAGCTCTTGCAAGACCTGAGAGAAGGACAGCTTTCATTGCTCGAGAACTAGCCTGCTACAGCATTGATATAGCAGCATTAAGTGAAACAAGATTGGCTGGGGAAGGTTTCTTGAGTGAACCAGGAAGTGATTATACCTTCTTTTGGAAGGGCAAGACTGAGACAGAGGATAGAATACATGGAGTCGGTCTGGCAATAAAAACCTCATTGATGCGTCAACTCCCAGACCTTCCTGTGGGTATCAATGAAAGATTGCTGAAACTACGCTTCCCACTAAATGCCAAACATCATGCCACCATCATCAGCGCATATACGCCCACTCTAACATGCCCTGACAACTCAAAGGAACAATTCTATGAAGATCTCAACAGACTGATCAAGGCCACACCTGCAACAGACAAACTACTCCTACTTGGAGATTTCAATGCCCGAGTCAGGGCGGACAATGAGAACTGGAAAGGAGTAACTGGGCCACGTGGTGTAGGCAAAATGAACAGCAATGGACTACTCTTTTTGAGCCTTTGTTCTGAAAATGACCCTGCTATTATTAACACTCTTTTCCGACAAGCAGATAAATACAAAATGACGTGGATGCACCCTAGGTCTAAACAGTGGCATCTGACAGATTATGCCACTGTCAGAAGGCAAGACATCTGAGATGTACTGATCACCAGAGTAATGCGAGGCGCAGAGTGCAACATGCTTTTAACATAGCCAAACTGAAGGATGCTCAATGTTTCAACAATTTTCAGAAGAGTCTCGATGACAAACTAACATCCCACGGTCAACTGATCGGTACTGTAACCGAAGGTGGGATCAGTTCAAGCAGATAGTGACTGACACATCAATAACATCGCTTGGACCAAAGAAAAGAATACATCAGGACTGGTTCAATGAGAACCAAGAAGAAATATGTTCAGCACTGGAAGTAAAGAGAAGAGCCTTTATCGAATGGCAGAATGACTCCTCCTCAGTCTCCAAATGGGACCATTTCAAGCACCTTCAGAGCAAAACACAAGAAGACCTCCATCAGATACAAGACAGCTGGTGGGAGAGCAAAGCCAAAGAAATTGAGCACTATGCTGAGACCCACAACTCAAAGATATTTTTTAGTGCTATTAAGACTGTCTATGGACCTTCTAAACCAAGGACTACCCCACTGCTCTCATCAGACAACATAACACTGATCAAAGACAAAGAGGGCATCAAAGGAAGATGCCAAGAACACTTTAGTAATCTCCTTAACAGACCATTGACTGTGAATAACATCCTCAATGAAATTCCACAACAACCCTTCTCGACAAATCTTGACTTTCCACCCACTACAGATGAGATTAAGAAAGCTGTTAGCCAGATGAGTTCAGGAAAAGCTCCAGGAAAAGATGGGATTCCAGCAGAGAGATATAAAGCAGCAGGTCCAGCAGCACTACCAGCGTTCCATAGCGTGATCATCAGCATCTGGGAGGATGAAAACATACCACAGGACCTCTGCGATGCTATTATTGTCTCCCTTTTCAAGAATAAAGGCAGCAAAGCAGAATGTGGAAACTACAGAGGCATATCCCTCCTCTCCATTGGAGGGAAGATCATCACCCGCATCATCTTGAACCACCTAACAGCCAGCATTTCCGAGGCAAATCCACCTGAAAGTCAATGTGGTTTTTCACCTGGCCGGAGCACAGTCGACATGGCGTTTGCTGTCAGACAAATACAAGAGAAGTGCATTGAACAGATCATGCACCTGTATGCTGTCTTCATAGATCTGACAAAGGCGTTTGATACCATCAACAGGGAAGCCCTTTGGACCATTCTAATACGACTTGGCTGCCTAAGAAAATTTGTCCAGATTATACACCTTTTCCATGATGGCATGACAGGCGAAGTACTGTCTGATGGAGCCACATCAGCCCGCTTCAACATCACCAATGGCGTGAAACAAGGATGTGTTCTCGCTCCTGTCCTATTTAACCTGTTCTTTGCATGCGTCCTTAACCATGCAATGAAAGATCTGGACCGAGGTATATACTTGAAATACCGGCATGATGGTTCACTTTTTGACCTCTGTCACCTGAATGCAAAGACTAAGACAGTGCAGAAACTCCTTTTTGAGGCACTCGTTGCCGACGACTGTGCCCTTATGGCTCACACTGAAAACGATCTTCAGCACATCGTCAACAAGTTTGCTGAGGCCTTGCAAATTTTCGGACTAACTATCAGCCTCGGAAAGACAGAAGTTCTCCATCAACCTGCACCTGGATCAAATGCTCCTGTCCCGAGTATCTCCATTGACGGCACTCAGCTTAAAGTAGTGGAGAACTTTAAATACCTGGGTAGTGTCATATCCAGTGATGGATCACTGGATAATGAGATCAATGCGCAAATATCCAAAGCAAGCCAGGCACTTGGCTGTCTGCATGTCAAAGTCCTAAACCACCACAACATCCGGATGTCAACAAAACTGCTTGTGTACAGAGCTGTTGTTCTCTCATCTCTTTTGTATGGGTGCAAAACATGGACACTATATAGACATCACATCAAGCAGCTCGACGCCTTCCACACATGCTGCCTCTGCAACATCATGAAGATCCACTGGCAAGACAAAGTGCCCAATCTTGAGGTCCTCGAGAGAGCCCAGATGACAAGCATCGAAATGATGATTATGACGTCACAACTACGTTGGACCGGTCATGTCAGCCGCATGGATGCCAACAGAATCCCTCTCCAGCTTCTGTATGGTGAACTCTCCCAGGGCATCCGGCATATAGGTTGTCCACGGAAACGCTATAAGGATACCATCAAAGCCAATCTGCAGTACAGCAGTAGCAAACCTAGGGACCTTGAGGACGCCGCCAGTCACAGAACACAGTGGCGTGCAACAGTCAGAAATATCTGCATTGCCTTTGAGGAAGACCTCTGCTGGCGTCTACAAGAGGCACACAAACGACATCACAGAGCATCAGCAATGCACAACCCACTGATTGCGAACTTCCCATGCACCATCTGCGGCAAAATGTGCACCTCTAGAATTGGCTTATATGGTCACCAGAGGGCACACCATGAGACCAATAACAGATGATCTGCATAGATTTGTCATCATCGGATCGATGGACTACCATTACTTATTATTGTCCAATCAGGGTCACTCATTCCAATGCTATATGGTGTGACCTTTCTGTGCTTTAAAAGGCCTGTTTTCACAGAACACCTCTGAGTACCTGTGCAGATAACTAGCCTTTTAGGTCACCTCTCCATCACGTATATGGAACTAGCTACTTTGGCACAGAAGTGGATTGCAGTGGCATGAGTGTGCCCCAGTATCTTCCTTTATGTCTCCCTGTGTTCTGTAACAAAGCCTTTGTGGGGTGTTTCAGAGCCACATGTTGGCTTTGTAAGCTTTTTTTTAGAGGCATGTTCTTATGGCCTTACCTCATAAACCACTACTGAGCTTTATTATACCCTTCCCGTAGGTCTTTGTATAGTAGACAGTAAATATTGTGGCCCTAGAGAGTCGGATTTAATTGCATTGCCTTAACAGATACAGTCACAGTGTGCAGTGTAGCTGACTCAAAGTTGCTGTGGGAACCATGGCTCTGAAACTGAGCTGCTGTAAATCAATACAGCCCCATTGATTCTGAGGCTTTACACAACTGAGAAGCTGGCCCTCTCTCTTTGAACTGATGATTTTTGTAGGACAAGGCTGTGTCCCAATGACTCAGCCCAGGGCTGAACTGCCTCAGGAAGGAATTACATCTCAGCTGTAGTCCCTCTGTGTTCCCTGCTTGCGTGCAGGGTGTAATATACTGCCAATAACTTACTATTCACCTTGCCATACTTGTTCAGCTGTGCTGGCGGGTGGCCTGGGAAATGCAGCCTGAGCTTTGCTTATTCCCTGCCCTACCCCAGCCTGCTCCCGTGAGGAAGTAATGAAGCAGGCAGAACCCCTTATCCCTGCCTGGACTGTCCCCACAGAGAAATAAGGGGTATTGCTCTCCCCTCTGCCCCTTTATGGGCATGCAGTACAACCAAGCTATTGGTGATTAACTCATCAGCACTACAATTGCATTAGTGCAGGCACCCTTGCCTACACTGGAGTTCCTCCATATTTTTCCTCACACAGAAGACACAAGAGGAAACTATTATTCTGATGTTACTACACTATCTGCTCTAAACAGAATTTGCAAGCGCTCCAATTAAACAAGGACCCATTTGAACACAAATATTGCAAGGCACTTCTTTCAATATTAGATCAACTTTTTAAATAAATGTGCTTGACTCTTCACAAGAAGTGTCTGTCACTGCAGAAGTAATAAACCAATGTCGAGCTGGAAATATCAGCAAGAAGCCCTATTTGGTTAAGTCTGCGAGCAGTATCTGAAGTATATATTTTTTCCACTCTTGGCTACCTCAACGGGATTAAAATGTACTACATTTCAGTGTTCTCTTCAGTCTGGTTTCCTAGCTCTCAAGCCACCTAAAATGTAATCCCCTTTGGGGTAAAAACATGTATGAGAAATTATATTTGTCAGAGAACTTTTTGGTCCTCATGTCTTCTCAAATTTTGAGCTAAATGCCTACCAGTAAACATATATGCAGGGAATCAGGGTGTTTCCCTTCAACACTTCCTCAAAGATGAAGTGTTAACAGCTGAGGTCTGGTCCTCCAGACACTGATCAACCCGTCTTCACAGAAAAAAGTTCTCTGAAGTCCACCAACAGCCACCATTCCTTTGGTTTACCTCAACAGGCTGAGAATCTCCTAGGACAAAAATATGCAGCATGTTCACATCTGGGTCCTTTCTGAAGATGTTGGGCTTAGCATGATGTTGGAAGTGACGGTGATTCCACCAGTTTGCTGAGGCACCCTGAGGAGAGGGAGGAAATTTTTTTTTTATGAGATGTCCCCTCATGCTGTGATACCCATACACTTGTATAATCTAAACCACATGTCATATAGTTTGTATCCAATCTCTTAACTTCCTTTGAAATCTTTGTAAGAGCAAAGGGGTTAAATCCTCTGTTCTGACAAGCTGACTGGTATCAGCTGAGGATCTGTCCCAAGGAGATCAGCGATGGGAAACTGCCACAAGTGACCACGAGTGGCCCTCCTTCATCTCAGAGGGCTGCAGTAGCCCTGCAGGCCCCCTTCCCCACATGCCTCTCATGCACTGCTCCTCATCTGCCCTCCCAGGTCTTTCAGAGCATGTGACTCACCTTATTCACGCTCTGTCCTCACTTCTCCCGCTTCCTCCCAGAGCTGGAACTGCCATGCACAACTGATTTGTGGCGTTCCAGCTCTTGGGTGGGGGAAGTGTGGGGATGAAACGCAAACCAAGCAATTCACACACTCTGAAGGTGCTGGAAGGAAGGGGGAGCATCAAAGAAGTGGGGGGCTCTGGTGTCTCAGTACATGAGAGGCACATATGGGAGGGAGGCAGCCAGGGGGTTCACAGGTGGAGTTCCATTGGCTGCATGTGGCCCATGGGCCACAGGTAGCCCACCACTGCTCTGAATTATTGCATCTTTTAAAGAAAGTATCAGCCACTTTGAGAGAGAAAAAGTTAGCCCGACCCACATGTAACCTCTAAAGTGTGTGTGGTTAACTGTCCCATGTACTGGTACCTACACCACTTGACAGAGAACAAATGTGTCCTCTACAGCCTCAGTTAAAAGTCAGCTGGCCTCCAGCTCAAGCTGTAGCAGTGCCTGTATTAAGGTCCAGATGTCCCAGGTTTGAGTGTGCCCATGGGCACGTACATTTATATTCTGCAAAGACAGGCAGACAGCCCACCAGCATGGGAAGCGCAAGACAAACAGTATCTTTCATCTAGGACTTTGTTGTTATTGGTGTCATGATCCCTGTCACTGAAGATACCAAGAATGACGTAAGGAAGGCAAAGCCACGCTGCCTTGTGCACTGGAAGAAAGAAGATGACAAGAATCCCTCTTTGCCTAATGGGAAAAAGACAAAACCAGCCAGAGAAATGCTAAGAAGGTTTTAATGGAGAGTATTTAAAAAGAAGACTGGACAGTGTCCCAAAAGGGTTCTGTGTCCTCATTTTCCCCTGGCATTTGTGACACACAGTACCAAGCTATGCCACTGCCAAGGATGCTCAGGCAGAAGGCCAGCAAACACTTGCCTTGTGACTGGCGATAAGTGTTGTGGGCAGCTGGCAGCTTCCAAGAATTCTGAGTGGACAGAGAACCTCCACCTCACAAAGCTGCCTTTAGTTTAGCCATGTTAATGAGCATCTGGAGGTTACTTGCCCCTGCAGACACATGCTGGAAACTGGTTGCCCCTGAACTGGGTGATCAGAGGGCTGTGCCTGCTACAAATAGTGGGGCATTGTTGGGAAGCTGGCACTGAGGGAATAGCCAACCCCAACGTGGGGGCCCTTATATTTGGATTACTGTGGTAGAAATGCTTTGTGGGCTTTCTGGTGTTCCCTGTTTAGGACTGCAAATGATTATCTAGAAAGTGAAGAAGAAGGAAGAGACAACTGTGAGAAGAGCAATGATCCAACAATGTCCTCTCCCTCTCCCTGGAATCAAAGGAGATTTATCATGTAGGCTATGCCCATCTAATCCTGAAAGATTATCCCTGTTCAGTGCACTAGAGGAAGGGAAATCCTGCCTTGGCACCCAGATCCCTGCTGCTCTCTTTCTATCATCTCTGTGCTCTGGTATTTTGCCTGCCTCCTGCCTTGCTTTTTATATGCTGCCAAATATGCCCTGGAGACACAACTTAAGCTAGAGCCCAAATATGGCAATTTGTTTAATCTTGTTCATGCAAATGAGAATCTCCTTCTTTAAGCCCTTTGTATATGCCTAAAATAATGGGCTGCTCCTGCTAGGACTCCCTATCTGCTCTCCTTGCATTAGAGCAGACTGGGTAGCATGTAGCAGAGGGGTAGCCCTGTAAGCAGCAATTAAACATTATTTGTGCTGCTTGAAAACTGGGAAGTTTCCAGCTGGTACCACGTGAGCTGTGCTTCAAGAAAGGGGAATGGAGGGACACCAGAGCCCCAGCTGGTGTAACTCAGCATAGTTCCATTGGAGTTATGATGATTTACATCAGCTGAGAATCTGGCCACCCTATGTGAGCCTCATAAAAACTCATTAAGTCCTTCTGCCTGCTGTTTCCTCCTCTGGAAGGATGAGATCTAGACCTGCTGATGAAGGTAGGGGGCACAAAGGGGGCAGTCACCCCAGGATCCAGCTATTCAAAGGGGCCTGAGGCTCCTGGTCACTGCTGTCACTACTGCAGCAGCAGTGGTTACTGGAGTCCCAAACCCTTTAAATCACGGTTGGAGCACCGTGCTGTGGGGACTGCACAGCTCTAAGGGCGGATGGGGGTGAGGAAAGTGGGGGTTCCAGTGCCATGTTCTAGACGGCACTGACAGCTGGATGCACAGCCCTGACCCTTTCTCCTGAGGCCCCACCACTTTTGCCTGAGGTCCCGCCCCATCCAAGGTACCATGACAGACTCCGATGCCACACCTTGCCCTGAGCCCCACAGACACTGTCATACCTCTTGGTGTGATCTGACTGAAGGCCTGGGGTTTATGGCGTTTACACCTACAGTCTGTAATGGAGTGGATCCCCAGTCTCTTCTGCTAAAGTTATTTTCCTTTGTGCACTATGCATTCGCATCCAGCAAATGACTTTTACCTTCAGGTGCCCGATGACAAACTTGTGGACAATGTGGTTCCATACAGACTTCTTAAAGACAGAGAGGTGTCCAAAGTCGTGCTGTAGCCACCCGGCCTGGGCCTGCAGAGGAAAAAGGCACAAGAAGGCTAGGGAGACCATATCTCCCTGTCCCAAATTTGGGACAGGGAGATATGGGGGGAAGGGGCAGCTCCTCTGAGGTACACCAATCCCCAGGTAGCTGGCGCCCCCAGCCCCAGCCACAGGGAAGTGGCAGCCGCCAGCTCCACCCGCCAGGAGTCCTGGAGAAGCAGCGATTGCAGGGTCTCCCAGCCCCAGAGCCCCGGGGAAGCACTGGCTGTGGGCACTCCTCACCCAGAGCCCTGAGGAAGCAGCAGCCATGGGTGCTCCTGCCCCCACCTCCAGCCCCTGAGGGCCTAAATATGGGCCAATTTATCCCTTTTAAAAAATAAGCAGGGACGCCTTTTTGGCATCCCAAATATGGGACCGTCCTGCCAAATACAGGCCGGTTGGTCACCTGGAGGAGGGCAAGTATTGTGTGTGTCTGTGTGAAATGTGTACAGTCCTAGACACAGAGAAAATGTGGAAGGGGAGAATTCTGTATTGGAGCTGTGGGAGGAAGATGTGAGACAGGGAGTGCGCTCAATGCATCCAACTGCAAGGCAGCAAATAGGCTCCTGTGACAGTGTGTACCCCACCGACAGTGGCCAAGGGGTTGGGGGCCAGGCTTATTGGGTGGAGAAGGCCCCACCCCCACACAGCTCTGCTGGGCATGGTCCAGCTGCAGCCCTAGTGTAAAGGCCAGAGGAGCCAGTCAGGCTGGGCTAGCAGCAGCCTGAGGAGCAGTACCACGAGTGACTAGGTTGTTGTGCCTGAATGCGAAGGACTCGGCTGTTGAGCCTGAGTGACTGGGCTGCAAGAGGGCTGCTATGCGATGTGACCCATGGGAAGGGTCATGGAGCAGCAGGCTCTGCCATAGACCCCCCTGAGCCAGAGCAAGGCAGTGAAGAGGTAAGGGGGTGCATATGTTCATGTGTGTTCTTCCCAAGTAACTTTTGGCATGAGGCACCATAAAGAGCTCTGCACGACAGGATGCACTGACAGGTTGCCTGTGGCAGAAGGCCATGCACCCCTGTTACTTTGTGCTCACTATTTCTCACCTGGGAGGTTGCAAGGATGCAGGCAAGTATAAAGGTTGTGATCCAGCCAGTGCCATAGTATGAAACTATTAACCAAGCCAAAGCTTCCATCACGATGATGTGACCCAAGTAAAAGGAGAAAAACAAGGGATTTGCTTTGAACAAGTTCATGTCCTCTGCTGTCTTTTTCAGAGCCCGGAAATCGTCCACCAGCTGGGGCTGTAAAATGGAAATGCAGGAGTTAAGGTGCAACTTCTTTACGTGTCAAAATGTTTCAGTTCCAACTTGGGCTGCCACACTAATATTATATGCCTGTCTTGGAGCCATCAGCTTCCCCACAGGGAGAGAAGAATTATAGTCTGTGCTCATGCAGTCTTTGGAGTTTTTGCACTACCTCCCAGGAGCCTGAGCCTATTCCCTACCCTGATGGGTCTCACCCCACTTTCTTGACCTACTTCCTTGAGGTGGAAAACCAAGTAAAGGTCAGATACTCAAGTGGTGTAAGTCATCCAAGATTCACTTATGTTGCTGTGCCTATGGCAACTGACAACAGCTAAGAATCTGACCCATCTTCTCTCTGTTTATCCAATCTTCGTGCTTGGTAATTCGTTCTATATAGGCTACAAAAGAACGTTTCCTCTCTCCTTGCGGAACTCTTCACTTATGCATAGCCCTGAACCTCTGCTGATGGGAAACTATAATGCCAAGGCAGCTCTATTCTCTTTGGGATGTGTTCAGTTCGCATGCAGCAGATCAAGAGGTCATGCAGGTTAATATAGTTACTGCTATTGTGTATGAAACAGGCACGTCATGAACTCCGTCGGCTAAAGAACAATAAGAAAGAGAAAGAGTTTCACTTTAAGAGTCTGGTGTGCAGTGGATAGGATCTGAATAATGAATGAATGGAACTTCTGGGATGTGCTTAGAGCTGGACACGTTGCCATGGGGTGGGGAAAAGGCCAGGCTGTGTTACACCTTCATAAGCACAGCACTCAGAGCAGGCAGTTAGTCTCATCTCCTCCACTGGTGTTTTTTTTTTTTTTCACTCACTCCACAAACGTGGCCATTTACATGGACTTCTCCATCGCTGAGAGCCAAGCACCTGGAGCCCCTGTGAATTTCTGAGTGGTGTTTGCTCAGTCTCTGTTGTCAGGAGGGTAATATGGAGAAGAAGAAGGAAGAGAATTCAAACCTGGTTTAGACAAAAGTGATCTCATTTTGGCAGCCCCATGCTCTTTGGTCCATTGCGCAGAAGTGGGGCACATTATGGAACTATGGGCAGATCCAGGTCACAAGAATTCGAGCAGCATGATTGCTGACTAGAGATGACCTCCAGCCACTAGGACTGGATCCAGAACTTGACCCATATTTATTCAACATTTGTGAGGGTTCAAACTGGTGAATTTGGACTGGGCTCCTCTTCAGTGGTCACAGATCAGGCTTGACCTGCACAGGCAGAGCTGTAGAAGGCCTGCAGGAGGACAGTAACAGGGCATGCTGCAAGTCAGGAGAAATTTGCCTAACCCTGCACCATGAACACAGGGCCACACAAAGTTGTCTGACTGTGGGTGTCTTTCCCTGCACTTTTCTGTACTCATTAGCGCTGCCTACAGTGCAGAGGGCTTGTGAATGGTGTATAGTGGCTTTGCACACAGGAAGCTGGAGAGCAGCTTTGTAGAAAAACTGTGGAATGACCAGAATGTAGACTCTCTCATCCAAAAACAGAGACAGTAGAGAGGGGTTTGCAGCTACTCACATTTTTGACTCGTTCCTGGCTAGGTTCCCCTGGGGCAAGCTCTCCAATCAGCAACGGCTTGAGAAACTTCTGCACAAAGCTGGGGTTGAGGTGAAAAGCCTGGAAAGCATCCTGCAGTGGAAACACAAGTGGACAGAATGGAGTCAGTAAGAGCGATCACTGGACATTGGTTCTTTCCTGTTTGTCCCCAGCAATGCCTTCTTCTCAGGGTTTCCTCCATATTACCCCAACCATTTTCCCAACTCTGGTGCCAGCTCACAGTCAGTATCCACAGTAAACAACAATATTGAAAGATATCAGCTCCTGACCTGTGTATAGCTCTAAAATGTTCAATGAAAATGCTTAAAGAGGGGTGGGGGGGATTGCAACTCTGGTCCTGAAACCTTGAATGCCCTAGCATTAGCTTCTGTCCAAATTGCAACATCAAAGCAATATCTGCATAGCTCTTTTTAATGCACTAGTTTGAATCCTGCCAACACAAGTGTGATGATATGGGTTGGGAGATTCATTCCCAGTCTAGACATACCCTAAAACATCCATAGTACTGAAACAGCGGTATGCCAAAGCACACCCTGGATCTTTGAATGCACAGTAGCAGGGAACACACACCAATCTCTGTATAGACAAGGCCTAAACCTCCTCCTCTGAAATATACTGGGCATGGTAAAAGTTGACCCGAGAAAAGCCTTGGGTTAAAATAAGTAAGTGATGCTCCCCCTGAGACTCAATAAAAGGGGGTTATCCAAATTGTATTCTACTCAGCTACCACCTATATTATTTAGCCAATGAGCATGTCTGATGTTTGATGTCTGATGATTATATCTCAGCTTTAAAATTTGACTAGAACTGCAGCAAATTGATTAAACTGACACCACCCAGCCTCCCACTTATGCACACAGAACATCCATGGGCCACATGGGGATGGGGAGGGTGGCAATGATAAATCCATTTGTCAGAGAGGTTTTCTTCTGAGTTGTCCAGGTGTTGGGTAGTTTCCTCTTTACCATATCGTAACAGGGACCACCCGCGTGTGAGTGCCCCTCTGTGGCAAAGGGATGCTGCATACGGTCTTTGCCTGATTGTCTCCAAGGCTCTGGACCTAGGATCTGACTAGCCCTGTCCATAGAGCTGTCAGTTCTAGGGTTAGGCTTGTGACCAGTCTTTGGCCACTGGGCCTGGGCCTTGCCTAGATCTAAGTTTGGGCTGCACTCAGAGCTATTCAAAGTGCTGGTGGGCTCCCAGACAGCATAGAGACCTGCCTGGGTTGAGCTCCTGAGAGGAATGGCCAGGCCTTAACCCAGCAGCTCCTTTTATAGCTGTCTGCCGGGACCTGATTGGCAGCAGCAGAGACAGATGTTCTATCCTGCCTGGAGGACCTCTTGTCTGCTCCTCTTACTGGGATGGGGTGTTGCAAGGCTTCTGGCCCCCTGTCGAGGGCATCAGGGCTCAGTCCACCACACCACACATATGCAGAATTCTGGCTCTGCTATCAGGAGAGACCTGGATGGAACACAGAGGCCAAGTTGTTGAGTTGGCCAGAATTCTGCCTGTGACTCCCTGGTCAGTGCCCACTGATGTGTGTCGCAAATGCTCCAAAATCTCCTCTCTGTGCTTTGCCAGTTCCATTGGTGGCAAAACCTTTACTCTTTGTCCATCCAGGCCTTTCCTGTTCACTTTTAAATACCCAGCTGCCACAGGTGCTGACAGGGAGCCTCATACTCCTGATGGTATCCTGCCTGGCATGTTAGCTTTACACACCCCACCCTCTGCAAGATCTGGCCAGAATCTGGTCCAAAGTGGCAATGTGTGTGGCTGGGTGGGGGGGTAGAGTTTCTTAAAGGCAGGACCTCTCCCTCCAGTGGAGTCTTTTTTGTTTCTGCAAAATCTGGGATATGCTCCAGCATCTTCACAAAACTCCCACCCAGTGAATTTCAATGGGTACTGAGATCTATTGTCACAAGAACTGCCACCAGAAATCTGTCTGTTTAAATTGCCAAATTCCTTATCTATGGCATTTTCCTTTGCTTGAGAGATCATAATGCTCTCAGGCTTTGCTTCCTTTTTCCCTGGACACTGTCCATTATCTAGTGACCTAGCCTGTTGCCAGAAGGTGGATTTTCACACTTCACACAAGGAGGCTGGCTTATTTGGTCACTCTGTCACACAAAGAAATAAGGCTAAGATTTTCCGAGGAGACAAGGTATTGGCCAAGGGACTCTCAGCCTAGAATAGAATCCAGGAGTGTTAAATCCCATCTATTGACACAGGCATAGCAAACAGAGCAGGAGTCAGGGAAGGGACTGAGGTGATATTCATCTCTTCTTCTTTAAGGCAGGGAACTGGAAAGAAAAGACAAATACAATGACAGCTACTGAGGCAGTCCTGGAAGTGTCTTGAGAAGAAGGAGAGAATAAGACTGGATAAAGAAGCTTTGGGTATAACAAGAAGAAGGCCTGTGGCACCCCATATACTAACAGATATTTCGAAGCATAAGCTTTCGTGGGCAAAGACCCGCTTTGTTGAATGCATGAGTGGGGGATTCCAGAGGAGGGTTTAAACACATGGACTTATGAAAAGGAGAGAGTACCAGTCAACAGGAGGGCCAAAGCTGACACGTTCTGTTCAGTCAGGAAGGATGTGGCCCATTATCAGCAGTTAATGTGGAGTTGTGAACATCAAGAGAGGAGAAATCAGGTCAATTCAGTCAGGGAGGATGTGGCCCATTATCAGGAGCTAATGTGATACTGGGCCACATCATCCCTGACAGAATTGACCTGATTTCTCCTCTCTTGATGGTCACAACTCCACATTAACTGGTGAAAAAGGGCCACTCGTGCATCTGACGAAGCGGGTCTTGGCCCGTGAAAGCTTATGCTCCAAAATATCTGTTAGTCTATAAGGTGCCTCAGGACTTCTTGTTGTTTTTGAAGATACAGACTAACTCAGCTACCCCTCTGTGGGCTGTACAGTATCTTTGAATGGGTCTCTGGGGAAAAGGTATGTACATCTGAAATGTCACTTGTTAAAGCTTATGGCAGAAGAGAAGTGAGTCCTAGCCATCCATCTGAAGATGATGGTGACGTTCAGATGAAGAATTGAAGCCATGACACAGGAATGGAGGGGGAACTGTAAAGGTAGAAGAAATGATAATACAACTTGGATCAAAAACCACTTTGGCTCAACAAATGCCACTACTAATAGTAATGCCCAGTTACACCTGGAAGCGGTAGCTGACAGATTTCTTTACCATACAGTCACTGAGCCCATAAGTGTTGATGCTGTTTTAGACTTGATTTTGGTAAGTCATGAGGACACTATAGAAGAGATAGTCACAAGAAAACCCTTGGACTGAGTGCTGACAACTTGATTCTGTTTAAATTCTATGAAAGGATAATCCAAACAGGTTGGCAGCTGTGTATTTTTACTTTCAAAAGGAGCACTGTCTGAGAAATTAAGGGAACTAGTTAGTGAAGTCAGCTGGACCAAAGAGCTCAGGGACTTCAATGTGGAGGAGGCATGGAATTCAATAGTGCAAAAATTACCTGGAATCAGCATCCCAGACAAGGAGGAAAAGCTTGTAGGGAAGTGCTCCAGATTTAACTGGATGGAGATGAGGAATAAGCAGAGCGCCCATAAAAACAAGAGAAGAGATTAATCAGCTAAAAAAGTTGCATTGTGGAAGCTGGAAAGTGTGAGGAGAAAGGTGAGGACCGCCAAAAGTCAAGCTGAGTTGGACCTTGCAAAGATATTAAAACAAACAGTAAAATGTTCATTAGTCACATAACTAAAGGAGAACAAGGAGAGGTACTACTACGCAGTGACCATGGGATAGAAATTAAAGATAATCTAGGCACATCCCCCAAACTAAATTAATACTTTGTCTCAGTTCTCAATAAACAAGAAAAAAAATTGGGAGGCATTGTCAATGAAGAGGAGGACTAGAATATCACACAGGAAGAAACGAATGGTCTAGAGGACTGTAGAAATAGAAATGGGATGACATTTAATAGTATAAAACTGCAAGGGAGTGATAACAAGAATTTTCTTCTGTCGGCTGGGGCTTCATCAATTGGAAATGATAAGAGGAGGAAAATGACCTGGAAGTATCAGTTGATCACAAGATGGCTGTGAGCCACCCATGTGATGCTGCTCTAAAAGAAACAAATATCATCCTATGAGAGAGAGAGAGAGAGATTAATGTCATTGTACAAGGCACTGGAAAGAATGCTGCTTATAATTATAAGCAGTTTTGTTGAAGAAAGATTAATTCAAATTGGAACAGGTGCAGAGAAGGGCTGGAAAGTTTCTGATGACCAGAATGAGGTTTGGAACCAGCCTTCCAGTAAGGGTAGTGGGGTATGACACACTAACTGATTTTATAATGGCGCTTAGATCCATCGTATGGAATGGAACTATATGCTGAAGTTGCCTATGATAACAAGAGACTGGGGCCTGTAACTTAAAGGTGGCACCACCACGGCTCTAAACATTGAGGGACAGATTTTCAAGTGCTCATTATCCACAACTGACCTTTGTGGGCAATGAGCTCTTTTTAAAATCTGCCCTGAGTTGTGGATGCTGGACTCCCCTGAAAAGACTGGCCTTGGAGCCTGACCTAAAGCCCATTGTAGCTGATGAGTCTTTCAACCCTAAAATTGCCAGGATCACATGAATTTTGCTGAAGGAAGTGGATGAGGATGGAGGAGAAAGCAGGAATGTCAATCTGAGTTATTTAATTTAGGGCTAAAGAAACACAGCAAGGAGGATATTAGCCTCAGGGTAGGAGAAGTAAGAGCAGGAGCAGGGGGAGGGTGGGGAGGGAACCAGCTATAGGTATGAGAGGGAAAAAAACATGGGACTAAGTAGCATGGAGATTAGAAAAGCTGTAACATACCAGTCTCAGCAGGGGGAAAGAGGCAGACCATGTAGCCTACTAGCAGTAAGTAAAGCAAGCCTCAAATCCCCCAAATCTGGCTTATCCAGTGTATATTTTTTCAGGCTATCAGGACTTTCCCGTTAGCTCTGGGAACAATGTGGTCCCTTTCCACCTCAACCAGGGATAAAAAAAAAACTCCCTCATTGGTTTAGCATGTGCTAAAGTATCTAACCACTCCCTATTTGGAATCAAAAGAGAAGCAAGGCAGAACCTTGTTACCATAAGGGATGATTTGCAGTCAATAAGATCAGTTTATCAGAATCAGAAGCTTTAGGGACATCCTGTGATAGCATATGACTGCTTGTGTTCATTCATCAGCAAGGATGTGCATATGTGGCTCAAGAGATATGTTGAAAGGACTAGGTGAGTAGCAATGGTACGAGCTGTCTTGGTGGGCAGCGTGACATCAACAGGTGCTCCTGGTGTCAATGCCCTTGGGAGCTGATTTATGACATCTGAGCTGCGTCTACACTTGCCCCGTCCTTTCGAAAGGGGCATGGTAATGAGCGAGGTCGGAAGATGCTAATGAGGCGCTGCCATGAATATGCAGTGCTTCATTAGCATAATGGCAGCCACAGCGATTCGAAAGTGCTGCTTTCGAATTGCGTGCTGCCTGTGTAGACGAGGGCCTTTTGAAAGGACACCCTGGATTTCGAAAGCCCCTTATCCCTAAAACCAAATAGGAATAAGGGGCTTGCGAAGATTGGGGGTCCGTTCAAAAGGCCCCCATCTACACAGGTGGCGTGTGATTTGAACGTGGCAGTTTTGAATCGCTGTGGCTGCCATTATGCTAATGAGGCACTGCATATTCATGGAAGTGCCTCATTAGCATCTTCCGACCTCGCTCATTACTATGCCCCTTTCCAAAGGAAGGGGCCTAGTGTAGATAGAGCCCGGAAAAAATTGGTGTGGGTCCTTAGGTGTTACCATTAGAGATATACAGGTGCTTTTGGTGTATGTTCCCAGAGGGAAGCCAGTGACGGATGTACAGGTATTGTCAGTGTGTTCCCTAGTTATAACCAAGGATGGATATACAGGCACTGTTAGTGAATGTTCTCATGGGACAACCTGTGATGGATGTACTAGTAGTGTTGGTATATGTTCTCATGGGGCAGCCTGTGATGGACTTACAGGTACTGTCAGTATGTTCCCAAGGTATAGCCCACGATGGATTTACAAGAGCTGCTGGTGTGTGTTGCCATGAGGCAGCCTGAGGCGGAGGTACAGACACTCATGGTGTTAGTGCTTTTACAGCTGGGCACCTTACATGATACAAGAAAATTGCAGAGTTGTGTTTTGACAGCCCTGCCTTCCCTTGAGCACTCCTACATGATAATTTCCCAGAGCAGTCAGGTTAACTCTCTCTAGCCGCGTCTACACGTGCACGCTGCTTCGAAGTAGCGGCGCCAACTTCGAAATAGCGCCCATCGCGGCTACACGTGTTGGGTGCTATTTCGAAGTTGAAATCGACGTTAGGCGTCGAGATGTCGAAGTCGCTAACCCCATGAGGGGATGGGAATAGCGCCCTACTTCGACGTTCAACGTCGAAGTAGGGACAGTGTAGACGATCCGCGTCCCGCAACGTCGAAATAGCGGGGTCCTCCATGGCGGCCATCAGCTGGGGGGTTGAGAGACGCTCTCTCTCCAGCCCTTGCGGGGCTCTATGGTCACCATGTGCAGCAGCCGTTAGCCCAGGGCTTCTGGCTCTGCTGCGGCAGCTGGGGATCCATGCTGCAGGCACAGGGTCTGCAACTAGTTGTCAGCTCTGTGTATCTTGCGCTGTTTAGTGAAAGTGTGTCTGGGAGGGGCCCTTTAAGGGAGCGACTTGCTGTTGAGTCCGCCCTGTGACCCTGCCTGCAGCTGTGCCTGGCACCCTTATTTCAATGTGTGCTACTTTGGCGTGTAGACTTTCCCTCGCAGCGCCTATTTCGATGTGGTGCTGCGCAACGTCGATGTTGAACATCGACGTTGCCAGCCCTGGAGGACGTGTAGACGTTATTCATCGAAATAGACTATTTCGATGTCGCCACATCGAAATAGGCTACTTCGATGTAGGCTTCACGTGTAGACGTAGCCTCTGTTTAGTTTTGATCTCCTTTTACAGCTGCAGGAGGGGGGCATTTTGTGGCTGATGATTTTGGACATAGAGAACAGCTGTGAGCCTGATGCATGACCAAGTCCTGTTGGTTGGCAGCGTTTGGGGGCTGGTGCTTGAATTTGGACCTACAGGGACATCATTAAGCCCCCGATTGGGCAGTGTTGCACCAAGGACCATGGAGTGGGATGGAGCTGGGGAAGGATATACAGCTGCTGTCAAACCCATGTTACAATCCACATAGACAAGCTGAGCGTGAGAACAAGACCAAACAGCCTTTGACTTGCAACTAGAAACTTCTGAGGTGGCTCACACATATTCTAGTGCAACAGGGTCTGGGTTCAGGGAGTTTCTACTGAAGCCAGTCCGTTTATGTTCCCAGAGGGCGTGGTGCGAGGGATGTACAGGCACTGTCAGCGCATTCCCAGGGCGCAGCCCGGTATGGATAGACACGTGCCCTTGATGTACGTTCCCAAGGCACAGCCCATGATGGTGCGGCTGGTGTACGTTACCCGGGGATGCACAGGTATTGCCAGTTCAGGAGAAGGGCTTCAGGTAAGCTCAGGGCCAGGACCTGCAGCCAAGGCACACCTGGCTGGGGAAAGGCAGCCCAGGTCCTGGTAAGGCCGCCAGGTCCTGAGGGCAGACCCGCCTCTCCCCCGCTGCGCTGCGCCAAGCGGGGGAAGAAACGCTCTGCGGGCCCCGCTGTTTGCTACCTCTGCCCTACGCTTCCGGGGGCTCGGCGCGCAGAGGGGCTGCAGTGCAGCGCAGTGGTGCCCAGGCCCCGCGGCTCCGGCCGGGGAGGAGCCGGACTCCGGGGCTGCGAACGAGCCCCCGGAGGCTGATGCTGCAGCTGCTCGGTCCCGCTCTCCCGTTGCTGGGCGGCGCGCAGAGACTAGGCAGCCGCAGGGCACAGCCGGCGGCAGAGCGCTGCGGAGAACTTCCCCGCGGGCCTGGGGGGAGCACAGCGGCTGCCTCAGCCCCCGCGGCAAGAGGCAGCGGGGCCCCGCCCCATGCAGCAGCCGGGGGGTGGGGGGGGCTGCGCCCCAAATCCCAGGCCCCGCCTGGACCAGTCCCGAGCGGCGCGCTCCAGGCGCCCAGCGCTTCACCCGCTCCGCCAGGCGCGCCCTGCGGGGGGGGCCGAGACCAGCGGCGTTGCCCGGCGCAGACGCCTGCCCCCGCGGCCAGGTGCGGCAGCCCGCCCGAGCCGGCCGGCCCTTACCGTGGCATCTTCGCCGGCGTAATGGCTGATGACGCGCTCGCCGCCCGGGTGCCTGGCGGCCCACTGGGTGATGTTGTAAACCTTGCGCTCGATCACCAGCCACTTGTCCGTGCGCAGGTTGTGCCGCTGGATCTCCTCCCAGCTGTAGAGCCGGCTCTGCGCCTCCGGCTCCCCTGCCCCCTCGCCCGGCTCCCCGCCTTTCCCCATGGTGCGCCGGGCGCCCACCGGCAGCAGCGAGCAGTTCAGCTCCGGCTGCAATTCAGCGGATGCCCCGTTCTCGCCCCTTCCCGCCTCTCATGTTGAGACTGGCACCTCTTTGTCCGCCCGTCCCTTTGCCGCCGGCTCGGAGGCGCCCCCTAGCCTGCTCGGTCGGCACTGGCGCGCCGCTCCCGACCCGCTCAGCGCCGGAGCCGGGGAACCCCCCTCCCCGCCCCTCCCCCTTCATTCACACGGCCACGGCGATCAGCAGAGCGCCGCCGCCAATCCCCGCTCGCCCCCCTGCGGAGCCGGCGCTGCCATTGGCTGCGCTGGGTCTTACGAAGGGGAGAGCGCTCTGCTGAACTCCCGCAGCCACCCCGAGGAGCCTTGGTTGCGTCCCAGCTGGACCGGAGCCCGCGGCCTCAGGGCTGGGTGGAAGGGAGAATGGCTCCTGTGGTTTGGAGTGCCTGATATTTACCCCTTGGCGCCGGCTTTGGAAAGCCGGTGAGGGCCGGCATCGCACTGGCAGTGAGCTTCGGCTCTGGGGCATGGAGGGAGGAACTGAAAGCAGCATAATTGAGTCGCTTTGATCTTGCTGATTTATGGGCAGAGCTGCCGGTTTCTCCCAGGGCCAGGACCTTCACCTTCCTCCAGAAGTTGTCTAACCTGGGGGGTAGCAACAGGGCAAAGCCCCGTCCGTGGGGTTGTGGTGGAGTGGGGTGTGTAGTGATGAGCTGTTTGAGGATACTGAATAGCACCTAAGCAATGGAATAGTAACAGAGAGGGAGCTGTGCTAGTCTATATACTATCAAAACAAAAAAGCAGTCAAGTAGCACTTTAAAGACTAACAAAATAATTTATTAGGTGATGAGCTTTCGTGGGACAAACCCACTTCTTCAGATCACAGCCACACCAGAACAGACTCGCTATTCAAGGCATAGAGAATGGAAGCAATGGAAGATCCTGCTCGCTGTAACCTAGGCAACCAGGTGACACCTTTGTTCCCCAGGAAACAAACAAAGAGGTGGTGGAGCTTCTCTGGTTTGAACTGGAAAGGGGCAGTTGAAGATGGGTGGTCTTGGGGCTGGAGAGGAACAAAGGAGGCAGGCCCCTGGATTCCGGGGGGGGGCCTTCCAGGCCCCCTCTCCCCAATATAGATTGGACTGACTGTTTCTGGTTGGTCTACTGACAAGTCTGTACTACATGTGTCTCTGTTGATTAATAAACTTTCTCTTCTACCTCCTGAATGCGAGTCACATCTAACTGCAGATGGGGTGCAGGGCCTGGTGCCCCCCACACTCCATAACAGGGGTAGCTCACAGTCCTGGATACAGCTGTCCCCAAGGCTCTTTCCAGCTTTTGTTTAAAGGGGCAGACCTACCCCACCCCTTCTTTGCAAGCTGCCTTGGCAGGAGTGGTGACTGGCAGGAATTGTGTGCCTCTGGTGGCCCCTAGCCCTGCTGCTGCTGCATTGCTATGTGGGAGCAGCAACCCATGTAAATTCAGCTTCCTAGGCAGCTGTTTATGTGCTCTACCCCTAGCTGCAGCCCTGACACCATTCAAGAATGAGTCTGGTTTCCATGCTCAGCCATGCTTCCAGTGTGCAGCAATCCACTCAGACTTGCGTGTGCCACTCTACTCAGTTGCCTCTTTAACATGAATCATTTTCGGTCTGCTTATAGGTATTATTTCAGAATGGCATGTAGTCGCATGCCATTCACTATAACTGCTACCAGCCAAGGTATCTGCTCCCAGACTCTAGAATATCTCTTGGCATTGAAGAATGTAGATCTTGTATTTCTGCAAGTGGAGAATCAAGCTCAGTTGTCTGCATGGTGATGTGCAGAATGATTTCTCAGTAATTGATTCAAGCAGTTTATAGGCCCACTCGAATGTAGTGTGACAATACTGACAACAGTGCCTGCGGCCAAATGCAATTGACTGTAGCTCGATTTCTGTCTTTGTTTGGCATGGATAATTTTGATGTGCCCAACAGCAGCCAATCCTCCTGAAGGGAAACTGCAGCAGGTCCATTGTCAGATGCATCTGACTCTCTGTGACCTGTTGCACTGAGATTCACTTACCCAGCAGAGGGATCTAATAAATCTCAGGGTATATCTACACTACGAGAGTAAGTTAAAATTAGTAAAGTTGGCTTTTTAGCGCTCAGTTTTGTAAAGTTGAGGGTGCATATCCCCAGTGGCATATGAGCTGATGGAATGCATCCCCAGCCAGGCAGGCAGATTCGACTTTGTCAGTAATACACTGTGGGTACTTATCCCAAAGTTTCTGCTGCCCCTTGCACTCTAGGTTATGCTCCCAGTATCTGATGGGACAAAATAGTGTTTTGGGTGAATCTGGGTATGTGTCATCAGGCTCCAATAGTGCACTTATTTCCTCCCCCTTCTGGGGGGAAGGCAACAGCAAACAGTGTTTTCACCCCTGAGTATCCATGCAGACACAATTGCAAAGCTAGCAGGACCTTGTCCAGCTTCAATCTATTGTGGCAAGTGCAGTAAAGTCCCCACATTCGCAAACTTAATGTTCATGAATTCAGTTATTCACAGGTGGCCTGCCTCTGCTTCCCAGGGCTCTGGTGGGGAGTGCCAGCTGCTGCCACTTCCTGGGGCTCTGGGGCTGGAAGCACCAGCTGCTGCTGCTTCCCTGGGCCCCTGGGCAGGAGCGCAAGCAGCCGCTGCTTACCTGGGGCTCTGAGCTCCATCCCATTCGCAAAAATCAACATTCACGAGGGTTCTGAACACAGAACCCTCGTGAATGTTGAGACCCTACTGTACTGAGAACACCTCATATTATGCTGCTGTATGGGCAGAGACTAAACAGCAGCCACCAGAGCTGACCCTGAGGAGGACACAGACATACACAGAGGTGAAACACTGGAAGGGAGGAATCAGCAGATGCTGGCTGCACTTGAGGCTGTGTACACTTTGTACACTGTTGAATGCAGGTTCTCGTGCTGTGAAACAAGCTGAGACTGGTGACCCCACCTTGTTATGTGGGTATGGAACGATCAGCAGTGGCTACAAAACTTTTTTGTGCATAAGGCCCCTTTTGGAATTTTGCAAATTGCTTTCTCTCCACCCGGAAGCTCAGTAATACCAGAATGCGACCTGCTCTTGTTACCCGCACAAATTTTCTCTTCCCTTCCACACTCAGGGATGTACACACCTTTACCCAATCCATAGGGCTCAAGGTGTGACCCTGTAAATTTGAACTCCCACCCTTACCCAATTCCTAGGGCTCAGGGCATAATTCCCTGCGGGTATGCAGGATCTGTGCCACTGAAAAAGCCTTACACAGTAACATTCTTATTCTCTATTTATTTACAATTACCAAGAAAGCAGAATACATGCTAAGCACCCAGTATCATGCTCACCTTTCCTGATAAGGCAGGCAGGCAGACTTCCACTGTTGGGACAGACAAAGTCACTCTCTGGATGTTGGTTGCTGCACCTCAGGGTCTTGGGGGGGCTCTTGAGGGTGAGTCCTTTAGGTGTTCCTTCTTCCCTCCTGTTGGATGTTCTGTTCTTTTTTCCCCCCTTGGACCCCCTTTTTTTTTAAGTAGTGAAACCACTAGTCCTGCTTAGCTATACCTTGACCAATTATTTTAGTACAATTTTACTAACCAATAATAGCCCACAGAAACAGAATTACCTAACCAATTATAACCCACCATCTTAACTGATTTACACTTAACAAAATTAATTATACAGCAGACAGGAGCACTTACAAACCAGACAGAATATACAGAAAACAGTAGAAAAGTGAAGACAATCATCAGAGAATGGTGGTTCCACCTCAGCCATTGATAAGTCGTTGCCTGCCAGACGAAATGCAGTTAATTAAGCTTTCTTTACCCATCTTGTGAGCTGTTGTAACAGTGGGTGGCACTAGGATGTGGTCTTCTTAGCAGCCTGACATGCTACTATTGTGCTGAAATGTAGATGGAATGTGAGTATGTGACTTGTAGCTTCATGGTTAAGGGCTGCTGCTCTTTAGTCTGGCTGCAGACAAGCTATAGGCCTCTCAAAATGACTAGAGAAACCATATTGGTTATACTGTTACACTCCCCTCCTTAATGATGCTTTTACTAAAGCTCATTACTATTCCAGGAGTCCAATACTTAGACTCAGTGAGCTTGGTCTTGCCTCCTGGGTGCTTGCAAACAGGGTGATTGCGAACAAGAGGGAGTTTTGAGAAGGCTGTCCTGGAGAAGGAGGAGGCAAACCACAGCAGCTCGGGGTAAGTGGCTCTCTGTAGTGGCTCTCTGTGGTGTGTGGCTCTTTGTATTTGGGGGTTCTGGGCTTGTGTCTGTCCGTTTGTTTGGAGTTTGGCATGCTGAGCTGTCTGTTTGTTTGAAAGGCCATGTGCTCAGGGTGGCAGTTGGAAGCTGTTAGCCTTGATTAGGTTTGAATCAGAACACTGTGGCCGTGTCTACACTAGCCCCAAACTTCGAAATGGCCACTCAAATGGCCATTTGGCCAAATGGCTTCGAAATTGGCGTGGCTTGTCCTGACGGGGCTCCTTTTCGAAAGAACCCCGCCTACTTCGAAGTCCCCTTATTCCCATGAGCAGATGGGAATAAGGGGACTTCGAAGTAGGCGAGGTCCTTTCGAAAAGGAGCCCCGTCAGGACGAGCCACGCGGTGGCGAGCTGCGTCAATTTCGAAATGCCGCGGCCGCCCGCATGCTAATGAAGCGCTGAATATGCGTTTCAGTGCTTCATTAGTAAACTTCGAAATGGCCATTTGCATGGCCATTTCGAAGTTTGGGGCTAGTGTAGACATAGTCTGTGTGCTGATTGGCTGAGCTGAGCTGTAGTCAGAGGGAGGGGCTATCAGGAAGGCCAGAGCATATAAACCCTGCTGGCAGGCGACCAGGGAGCCTGCGACCTGGTGCTTGTGAACAGGGTGATTGCGAACAGGAGGGACTTTTGAGAGGGGAGTTTACGGGGGAGCTTAGAGGGAGCTAGTTATTCTATTGCCCTTAAACATAAATCTTTACAATAATCCCTATCTGAAGCATTTACTTAAAATCCCCATATATAATTAAATTAAATTAAATCAGAGCAGGCAATGGAGGCAGAAGCCCAGCAGCAGAGCGGGGGCTATCCTGTTTATTGTGTCGAGTGTAATATATATGACTACCTGCCCTGTGGGCGGGTGGCTTATGTGCGCACTCGATGCAAGGAGCTCCTGACCCTCAGAGACCGAGTGCGGGCTTTGGAGGCCAGGGTGGCTGAACTGGAGAAGCTAAGGGAGGCAGAGAGCTATGTTGATGAGGCTTTCCGGGACATAGTAGAGCTGTCCCACCTCCAGCCTGACAGCCCTGATGCTGTTAAGGAGGATGAAAGGCTCGGGGAAGGAGAGCAGTCAATGGGAGCAGAGGGAAACCATCCCATAGTTGGGACCCTCCTTCCAGAGGGTGCTATGTTATCCTCTCGTGCCGAGGATACCTCTCCAGGGGAGGAAACGCCAGTTGTTAGGAAGAGGCAGGTGTTAGTAGTGGGGGATTCGATCATTAGAAATATAGATAGTTGGGTTTGTGATGACCGGGAGAACTGTATGGTGACTTGCCTGCCTGGTGCGAAGGTAGCGGATCTTTCGAGGCATCTAGATAGACTTATATGCAGTGCTGGGGAGGAGCTGGTGGTCGTGGTACATGTAGGTACCAATGACATAGGGAAGGGTAGGAGAGATGTCCTGGAAGCCAAATTTAGGTTGCTAGGAAGGAGACTGAAATCCAGGACCTCTATGGTGGCATTCTCAGAAATGCTTCCGGTTCCACGTGCAGGGCCAGGTAGACAGGCAGAGCTACAGAGTTTCAGTGCGTGGATGAGACGATGGTGTAGGGAGGAAGGGTTTAGAGTTATTAGGAACTGGGGACCCTTTTGGGGTAGGGGGAGCCTATACAGGAACAATGGGCTCCACCTAAAACAAGGTGGATCTAGACTGCTGGCATTAAACATTAAAAAGGTCGTAGAGCAGTTTTTAAACTAAGAGATGGGGGAAAGCCGATTAGTGCAGGGGAGCAGGTGGATCAGACAGAGACTTCTCTTAGACGAGACTCCATTGATAGAGATTACCTAGAACTCAGTCAGAAAGAGAAGATGGGAGATGGTAAAGTATGGACCAGATCAGATGAGAAACAGTCACATGAAAAAAACTAATGCATCAGTGAAGGGCAGACATGTAGATAGTGGTAGTTTTTTAAAGTGCTTTTACACAAATGCTAGAAGTCTGTCTAATAAGATGGGTGAACTAGAGTACCTCATATCAAAGGAGGAGATTGACATAATAGGCATCACGGAAACCTGGTGGAATGAGGACAATCAGGCTACGTCTACACGTGAAGCCTACATCGAAGTAGCCTATTTCGATGTGGCGACATCGAAATAGTCTATTTCGATGAATAACGTCTACACGTCCTCCAAGGCTGGCAACGTCGATGTTCAACATCGATGTTGCGCAGCACCACATCGAAATAGGTGCTGCGAGGGAACGTCTACACGCCTAAGTAGCACACATCGAAATAAGGGTGCCAGGCACAGCTGCAGACAGGGTCACAGGGCGGACTCAACAGCAAGCTGCTCCCTTAAAGGGCCCCTCCCAGACACAGTTGCACTAAACAACACAAGATCCACAGAGCCGACAACTGGTTGCAGACCCTGTGCATGAAGCATGGATCCCCAGCTGCAGCAGCAGCAGCCAGAAGCCCTGGGCTAAGGGCTGCTGCACATGGTGACCATAGAGCCCCGCAGGGGCTGGAGAGAGAGCGTCTCTCAACCCCTCAGCTGATGGCCTCCATGGCAGACCCCGCTATTTCGATGTTGCGGGACGCGCAACGACTACACGGTCCCTACTTCGACGTTCAACTTCGAAGTAGGGCGCTATTCCCATCCCCTCATGGGGTTAGTGGCTTCGACGTCTCGCCGCCTAACGTCGATGTTAACATCGAAATAGCGCCCAACATGTGTAGCCATGACGGGCGCTATTTCGAAGTTAGTGCCACTACTTCGAAGTAGCGTGCACATGTAGACACGGCTTCAGTGGGACACAATCATACCCCGATATAAAATATATCGGAAAGACAGAACGGGTCGTGCAGGTGGTGGAGTGGTACTATATGTGAAAGATAATATAGAGTCAAATGAAGTAAAAATCCTAAATGAATCAAATTGTTCCATAGAATCATTATGGATAGCAATTCCTTCCTCTAATACGACTATGGCACTAGGAATATATTATCGACCACCTAACCAGGACAGTGATAGTGATGCTGAGATGTTAAGGGAGATTAGAGAGGCTATCAAAATAAAAAATTCAGTAATAATAGGCGATTTCAATTATCCCCAAAACTTTGTCCACATATTTATTCTGGGGATACCATCATACTATGTTAGTTACAAGATCAAAGGCACATTCTTGTGCACTTCCAGCAGCATTATATATGCCATTATGTGCCAACAATGCCCTGCCACTATGTACATTGGACAGACTGGGTAAAACCTTCACCAAAGAATAAATGGACACAGAGCAGATGTCAAAAAACTCAATACACATAAGCTGGTCAGTGAACACTTCAATGGAGTGGGCTATTCTGTTTAAGACCTGAGAATTTGTGTCCCAGAGCAAAAAGAGTTTAAAAACAGATTAGAGTGAGAAATTTGTGAACTGGAATTCATATTCAAATTCAACACATTAACATGTGGTATGAACAGAGACATCAGTTACATTATTACATCACTGCAGGGACTGCTTCCCTTCCTTTGATGCTTGTAATTATCTCAGGCAGGACAATTAACATCCCCGCCGCCCCTCATCCCCTCCTTCAGTCCTATGTATTTGGTTTGTCAGTTTTTATTGCAATTTTGTTTTGGTCCTCTGTACTTATAAATGTCAGTCTGTATTGGCAATGAGAGTGATCTAATGAAGTGGGTCTGTCCCACCAAAGCTCATCACCACATAAATCATTTTGTTAGTCTTTAAAGTGCTACATTTCTGCTGGGTTTTTTAGGGAAAGAGAGGCAGTAAAAGGAGAGAGGAGGAGGGCAGGGCAAGGTTGCTGTCAGAGGATCCCTGGGCCAGGACCCAGCGTAGTTTTCAAGTACCTCAAAGAGGTGCTTAGTCCCCCTCCTTCCCTCTTGTACCATATCTAGCCACACGAAACAGTGGCCATTATGAGCTGTGGCTTGCCCCTGAGGGGAGGGGCTAGGTGAAGGCTCCAGCTGTGTATGGTGGTTGGTGCCCTGAGCCAGGACTGCTAAGTCTCCCAGAAAGGGCTAAGAAAGTGTAGGGCACTAACTTAAACTGCTCCTACCATTCTGAGAGGTGATTTGCGAGGTGGCCCTGATCCTGGTGTCCATTGGTTTTCTACAGCAGCCATATTTTGCAAGACTGAAGAGAAGAGGTTGGCTGTGCATGACATAACCAATGTGGATCTGTGCCACCTGTTGATCAATAGGTGCATAGCTCTGTGGAGGTCAGATCCCACCCCCTTGAAAAATGAGTTCCATTCTTGCATTTTCCATTGTGACATTTCTGTTGGGCAAATTCCTATTCTTGTGTCTTTCTGCATAGCACAAAAGCCCTCTCTGCTGTTTTCCTGTGCCCACTTCTGCGTGTCCTACTGTTTTCTTTTCCCTCCTGGGTACATATGCATGTGATCAGTTACACATGATCAACCATTATTACCAGCTGCTGTCAAGCTACTTGTATAGTTCCTTCTGGCTACATTGATTTCTTTCCCTAGCACAGGTCCCTGATTGGGCAGTTTGACTCTAATCTAAAGAGAACTTTTGCGAAAAGCTACAACCTGCATTTTTCTTTAACACCAGTCTGACACCGGTGTCGCTCCATTGACTTTAATGGAGTTATTCCTGGATATTATGCTGTATTGGAGCCTTATCCAATTGACCTGAGTGGTTTAGATTATTAGGCCACAATCAATAGGTGAAGTAGGTTCTATATATCTCCAGGATGGCAGCTCGAGCAGCTTGGCTGAGCATTTGCAGAGGAAGCCTCTTTGGTGGAGAGGGTAGCCACCCCATTGCAGGCAATCATGCATAAACAATAAAAAAGATATTCTGTTGCAGCCAGCTAAAATTTACATATCAATTCTATGCAAATAGTGATTCAAATATAAGGGGGATATGTGTGCCTTTGCATAGCCTCTGTATCATGGGTGAATGTATTCAGATGCATTTTGATAGCTTATCTGTTGCAAAAAAAAAAAATTGCTGAGGTTGGGTTTTTGAGTTTGTTGCAGCTGAGAAGCCTGGGGATGAAAGCAGGGTTGGGCCTGCAAAACATGCTGAGTTATCATAACTAATGGCAATAAAATCTTGGAAAGACTATTAAACTTTGGTCTTCGGGGTTGAGACAATCTAACTATTTGAAAGTGGGTTGAGAGCTATGTGGAGAGTAGATTATCCAACATCTGCCTACTGCTGCATTCTCATACCATTCTCTGCAGTGTCTGGTTCTGGGCATTCCCGGAGAAAGGCTGTTAGATGAGTTGCCCCTTTTTCTGATTGATATAGAATCACAGAACACTAGAACAGGAAGGGACCTTGGGAGGTCATTGAGTCCAGTTCTCTGCCCTTTTGGCAGGACCAAGCACCATCTAGACCATCCTTGATAGGTGTCTGTCTAACATGCTCTTAAAAATCTCCAGCAATGGAAATTCCACAAGCTCCCTGGGTAATTTATTCCAGTGTTTAACCACCTTTACAGTTAGGAAGCTTTTCCTAATGTCTAATCTAAACCTTCCTTGCTGCAGTTTAAGCCCAATGTTTCTTGTCCTATCCTCAAAGGCCAAGGAGAATAATTTTTCTCCCTCCTCTTTGCAACCCTCTTTGAGGTACTTGAAAACTACTATCATGTCCCCTATAAGTCTTCTCTTTTCTAAGCTAAACAAGACCAATTCTTTCAGTCTTTCCTCATAGCTCATGATCTCTAAATCTTTAATGATTCTTGTTGCTCTTCTCTGAACCTTCTCCAATTTTTCCACATCTTTCTTGAAACGTGGTGCCCAGAACTGGACACAATACTCCAACTGAGCTCTAATCAGTGCTGAGTAGAGTAGAAGAATGATTTTTCATGTCTTGCTCATAACACTCCTGTTAATGCATCCCAGAATCATATTTGCATTTTCTTGCAACAGCATCACGCCTGACAGTCCCTGTGTTCCTGTAGCTTACAGAGCTGACTGCATGATCTTTCCTCTTCTTTTCTGGTTTGCACTATTTCTTTTTTTCTGACGATGTCTTAGAGGACATGTATGGTCACTGTCAGAACTCTCACTGGAGTGGGTCTTATGAAAGCTTTTAGAACTGGATCAAGTGCTCGAGTTTTGTGAGTGGGGAGAACCCATATCCAGTGCCTCTCCCTCAAAGTGCATGGGAGTGAAGGAACTGTGCTCTGCACCACCTTCCCCCCATGCTGCAGAAATCTGTTCTAAGTTGCGCAAATCATGCTCTCTCCCTCTGTAGGGAGAGGCTAAATGTGATGGGATGATCACTCCTACACCTTTGTCCCCCTCTAGCAAGTGACCTGCCTGTATGTTTGGAGTGTTACTTCATCCACATAGTGGACCTGGTCTGGAGGAGATGACATTTCTAGTGATGAAAGTCCATAGCTCCAACCCACTGACAGCCCAGGTATATTACGGCTTACGGCTATTCACAAAATCAAACTCTAAGCCTCCAGCTTTTTCTGAATGAACAGATCTTTTCTTAAAATAAACCCTCTGATGAGGAAATAGGTAGGTTTGGAAAGCCATTGACCTGCTCCTGCAGGGTCCCAGCTGCAGCAGCTGTGCTGAGACCCGTCCATTTGTCATGCAGGATGGCTTATGGCAGTAGCTATTTAATGTAATCACAAACAACTGAAAGGTGCCTAGTTGCCATGCAGTAACTGCCAGAAGAACAGCATTGGCACCATTATCCAACTCAGCACTCTGGTGCTGTCAGGAACTATCTGCATCCATCTCCTCCATCAAGACTGTGATATGAATTGCTTTGGGTCGACCAGCACAAAGCAGCTGGGGGAGATGTGAAAGCGAACTATTGATTCTGATCCCAGTTTCAGCAGCCAACTAGGTGAAAGGCTGCTCTCATTGTTGCACAAGCTTGGGAGCTGGGCATGTTAATGACACAAAGGATCCTGTCGAATGCAGGGCAAGGGAAAGTTATAGAGAGAAGGGAGAGGAGGGAAGCCATAAACAGGAAGGAACAAGAGAAAGAAAGGAAGAAAAAGAGGGACGGGAGAAAGAGGCACAGGAACAAGAGGAGAAAGAGACAGTTGAAGAGGCTATTGGATAGACAGAGCAGGGTTGTGTGTGTGTGTGTGAGAGAGAGAGAGAGAGAGATCCCCATGGGAAAGTCTGTCAATTTAATAGAAAATGATCACAGCCTTATAGGTTATTTTTATACCTTCCTTAGAATTTTACATTCTTGTTTGAGCTTTGCTAGGGTTGGGTTTTTTTTATAATCAGAAAGATTTTGCTCCCTATTAATGTCTGTCATTGCTGCAGAATCCTGTTAAATGTCGGTAAAACCCACTGAGTCCATTCCTATGAAATGTGATAAAACGTTTTTCAGATGTGTGAAAATGATCATGAGGAAGAGTCAGAGAAGATGCTCTGGAGTTTAAGTTCACACCTCTGTGACTCATCACTCAGCATGTCAGATTCTGACTCAGTGACACTCCTCAGTAAGCAGGTGTCTCCTATGCAAGCTTACACATCACCTGTAAGTATTGCTCAGTGAATCTAGAGAAGACTAAAGTGGTGTGTGTAGCAAAACCACAGCTTACAGGAGGAAGTAAGCAGGTGTAAATTAAATTAGGGGATGGTAAGGAAGTGTATCAGGTATTGTTCTGAAGTCCTGGTATAAAATATACCTCATGTTCTTCTTGCTGCCTTGGAGGATTTAAAGTGTGCTCAACCAAGCAGCATGAACAAGGGTCAGCAGGTGTATGGCATGAGCTATAACTGGACCAGCTGGTGTTTCCTACAGTGCTGTGAAATAAACAAGGCAGCTCCAGAACAGCTGGCCTAAGGGAGCAGCCATGTGCCTCGCCTATGAGTGTATCTCTGGTTACCAGTTTAGTTAAATCACATTCCTCACAGTCCATCACACCAAGGTGAAATCCCACAAAATATGTGAGCAGCTGGCATGAGCTGTGAGGGTGTGAGATGTTCCCTTTCTGCAGTGGCTCAAACAGGCAGAGGCATGCTCTGGGTTATGCCCTGTTAGCTGAGGATGGGCAGGAGGTTCGGCTGAAGATGGGCCAGATTCCATGGCAGTTGGGCTGGCATTTGGAGGGGGCAGGAGGGAGTGCAAGGGGAGCAGAGGGATGGAAAGATGGGAATAGGCAAAGATATGGTGGGGAGGGGAGGTAAGGAGCTGAGGAATGTGGGGAGGAGGCAAGGCCAGGAATGGGAGTGGGGAGAAAGAATAGGAGACGCACCAGCCCCAGGGAGAAAAGCAGACTGAGGGCCAGATGTCTAAAGGTGTTTAGGTGCCTACAGATGCAGAGAGGCACTTGGTGGGATTTTCAAAACTGCCAAGGTGCCAACTGGCATCTTCAGCTGCCTGAACATCCATATAGCCCTGAGAAACCCACCTGAGAAAGACACCAGATTATTGCTTCTTTCCCTGCAATGGGAGGAGAGGGACTTTGAAGGGCTGATGACTCTGGAGCTAAAAGGGGTTCATTGGGCCAGGTTTGAGGTGGCTGGAATGGCTACCTGATCTGGTGGGATTTGGGGGCGGGGATGGCGGCCTGATCCTGCATTGAGGTGGCTGGAATAGACACATAAGATGGGGGAGGGGAGTTGGGGGCTGGAGTGGCTGCCCAATCCTGAGTCAAGGGGTTTTGCATGACCACCTAACCTGTCTTGTGGTTTTTACCAGCATAAATATGCAAAATTGACCTCCCCACCCCTGTCTCTCAGGCAGCGTTTAATACATTGTGTGGAGGGAAATGGGTTTGAAGGTCCATAGGGCAGCAGGGTACGTGTACCATTGAATTCACAGCCAGGAAGCTATCATGCTGAAGTCACCCTAAAAACACCAAAGACCTTTCACTTTTCTGGCCTGGAGCCCTGTTTTACCTGGGCTGGCTGGCAGCATTTTTTGTAGCCCACAGAAAGGGACACATAATCCATTCAGGGATGATAGCAGAACCTGTCAAAAGGGCAGGGTGAGGCAGCACCTTTTGGGAATATCTCATCACTGTCCATAGGGCTGAAGGGGGGATCCAGTTCTTTTAAGATGGTAGAAGAGAAGGCTTATGTGAGCGTTTGATGATCCTGCCCCATGACAGCCTGAGATCCCCTCTCAGCTTCCTTTCCACCTGGAACATGGGTTAGCATTTCGACTGGGTATTAACACAGCTACTTAGGCATGTTTAAGCCACTACCCCATGTAGCTTTTGTTTCAATAAAAAGTTCACAGGCAACTCAGCCCGCGAAAGCTTGTATAGTATTGATCCCAGTGCTGCTCCATCCAAAGTGTTCTGATGACTACTAGAGCCAAGACCATTGTCCAGATAGCCTCGTTGTTCGCTTACTTTTACTTGTCCTCCCCACTCTACATCCATCTGTTGTGTCTTGTGGTATACTTAGGTTGCAAGCTCTTTGGGAGCGGGAATGGTATTTCTGTTTTTTTTTTTCATGCAGCCTCTAGCACAGAGGGGTGCTGGTCCATGACAAGGATTCCTAGGCATTACATTACATTAATAAAATAATACATGATAAAAGTACATCATAACTAGAGAGAAGGCCAAATTAAAATTTGAGATACAATGACATTTTCTAAACTTTGGAGTGCTGCAATATTTCCAAATCAGCCCTGTCTGAACTCTGGTTGGCCACCTGACTTCTGCACAACTATCTCTGTGAGACCTGCTATGGTTTCATTGTGAATATGTGCTCATTACACGGCATACCTATTTCTGACCGTCTACACACTATGGCTGTGAGCTCCAAAATGAAGTGTGTCCAGGGAGCATGTGAAATTTGAAAATTGGGAAGGGAGGAGCCTAGAAGAAAGGCTGATAGAATATTTGAATCTGTTCAAATGCAATTTGTAAGCTGCTTAGGTGATCAGACTGCCCCCAATGGTGAGATGATTGTGGTAGATAAGTGGTATGGTATAAGTACCTTTGCATGGAGAAAATACCAGGTCATAAAGTGCTATTTCATCTGGCAGAGAAATGCAGAACAAGAACCACTGGCTCAAAGTAACAGCCAGATAAATTTGGAATATGAAATCAGAGACTGAGCCTACGTCTACACTAGCCCAGAAGATTGACTCACTCAGGGTCAGCCTTCTGGGGTTCAACTTCATGCATCTGGTAGGGATGCATGAAATTGACCTCTCAGGGGTCACAGTCGACCCCTGTACTCCTCCCGAAACGTGAGGAGTAAGGGATGCTGACAGGAGAAATTTTGCCATCAACCTTCTTCAGTGAGGGTGGCCAAGTAAGCCGAGCACAGATTTGTTGATTCCAGTTATGCAATTGCTGTATTTAGAATTGTGTATCTGCAGTCGACTTATTTTGATTAGGTTAGACATAGCCTGACTTTTAACAGTGAAGGTGATTTACCATTGAAATAAACAATGAACTCCCAATTTCTTGCAATCTTCACATCAGAACTAGAGGTCTTTCTAGAAGATATACCTTAGCTCAGGCCCACTGGCTGGGGGAAGGGAGGGAAACAAAGGAGGCAATTGCCCCAGGGCCTGGCAATTCAGAATGACCCACGGTTCAAGCCACAGCCCTGCTACTGCAGCAGTAGCAGTGGCTGGAGCCTCAGTCCCTTTAAATCACTGCCAGGAGGCTGCCCAGTGGGGCATGGTACTGACACCAGGCTGCCAAAGCCCCACCCCTTCTATTTGAGGTCCTGCCCCTTCCAGGAACATGGAGCATCCCCCTCCACACCTTGCCCAGAGGCCCAGCTGCTTTAGCCAAAAACAAGTTTTTGGGTTCAGTGCTGGAATAACTGGATGAAATTCTATGGCTTGTACTACACAGGAGGTGAGGTTGATCCATGAAAGGGGAGGAAAGGTTAAGACTTCTTTGTATCTCTATTACATTTAAATGAAACTATAATCAGAAGATGACTGTGCTGGGAAAAATAATTATGGTTCTCCATATTTATATTTTTAGTTATTTTGTATAAACTATGCTCAGCATGTGAAATGGGAGGTTTTCTGTTTCAAATTTATGGGCTATGTAGTGACTCAGCTGCACTTTCAAATGGATATGTAAGCATCTAAAATAGCTATTGGACAGCCCAAGTTTCTGGTGACCATCTGTCCCATATTGGGCAGGACAGCCGTGGATTTCGGGCGCCAAGAAGGCTCCCTGACTTATTTTTTAAAAGGGGCTAATTGCCCTGTATTTGGCCTACCACCGGCTGACCTTTTCCTTCAGCAGCATGTGCAGGCGCAGCTGCTGGCCAGAGAGCAGGTGGCGAGCTTACATGCTCTCAGGCCACAGGAAGAGGGAGCCAGCAGGGGGCCTTCCAAAGATTGGGTAAGTTGGTGCTCCACTTCCCTGCACCTTTGGGAAGCCGTGAGAGCACCCGCAGCTGCTGTGTCCTTCCCAGTTTCTGGAGGGTCAGAGAAACTGGACAAGCACTGGCGTCTTCCACCCCCTTCCTGGCTCCCAGAGGCTCGGGGAGCTGGTGGGAGCACAGATGGCTGCCGCCCACTTCCCGGCTCCCTGAGCTTCGGTGGAGCCAGGAGGAGGTGCTCTTCCCCCACCAGATCTTCCTGTCCTGTATTTGAGACAGAGACATATGGTTGCCCTACCCAAGAGCCTGACTTAAGTACACACTTTAATTTTAAGCATGCGTAGTCCCACTGAGACTACTTATGTGCTTTGCTGAATCCTCTCATTCCAAATACATCATTACAGCCTCTACTTTCAGTGCCAAGGAACTGAGTCTACTCTGGAAACTTACTGCACACCCTGAATAGCATCTCCAGCACAACAGGGAACATCTGTCTTACTCTCATATCAGACCAATGGTCCATCCAGTCCAGTATCCTCTCTGACAGTTGCTGGTTTCAGATTCTTCTTAAGAACTTTAATTCCTTCATACTACGAAATGATGCACTAACATTCCAGAAAGGAAGATTCTTTCTGGCCCTAGAAAGGGGTTTAAATCCCTGGATGGGATTTAATGGCTGGGCACATGTAGCTAATGTTCATCCCAGCTAGAAGCTGAGACTTGGCAGTGGTAGTACTTTTTATCAGGTAGTATCATTTACATATATAGCCCTCACCCTGGATACCAGCTCTGACTGTATACCCCGGGTACCGTGTCTCTGGATGGTAATCTAGCACTTACCCAGGTATCAGGCCTGACTCATTATAGGTTGCTGAGCTAACATATGTTTTGTTGCTTGATTTGAGGACAAAACTAAATCCAATTTATGTGTGATGCCACCAAGCAACATGTTCCAACCCCATGGTAGAAATGTAAATCTGTTGAGTTGGCACTGCTTTCTGCAGACATGGGAAACTGGGCTGCAGCTGAGTAGCTATACAAGCCCAACAAACAGATGGCAGAAAGTCCTATTGTGTTTTCATTTCTGGCCTGAGTTTTACATTCCAAAACAGGCACTGGAAGGGCCATGTGGCTTAAGCAGGGCCAAAGTGCAGGCTGGCTTGGCTCCAAGGGAGCAGAATTTAGTCCCTTGTTTCTCACACATCTGTTTTATGTTTGTGCAGTTTCCTTCCCTTCTTGGACATTTCAAAGAGGTACTGAGCGTGGGGTTTGATTTGTTTTAATGGCTCCTTAATTGAATGGTGGGAACTGAAGAGTGCATCAGATAAATATTTCATTGTAGAACTATTGATGCAAATGACAGAAAATGTTTATCTTATTAACCTTATAGATAGATAGATTAGATAGATAGATAGATAGATCTTTTAAAAGCTGGGATGCCATGTTATAACTACAGGATTGTCAAGTTCTGTTATAACCCAGCTTAGTCCATAGGTGAGACAAATCTTTGCTGTAACCTTGACACTGAAACATTCTAAACCAATGTAAGGAGCAGAGGCTTTTGATTGGAACTAGTCAACATAGCAACAGTTCAGGAATCTTAAAGGAATGGATGTGATAAAAAACACCTATACAATCTCCTCATGAGTATGGGTCCTCAATATAAGCATCTGCTGCCTCTGTTTTGTCTGAGCCGAATGCAAAGTCCTGAAGATGGCTGAGAAGTTTTTGCACGGTATAAGACAAGTGCTACAAAATGGTAAAACTCTGAGAGTAATTTTTCAGAGGCCAGGGAATGAACATGCACTATTGAAGAACCAGGAACACTTGTGCAGTCATAAAAGGGAGACATTGTGCCCCCAATATCTCAGGGACTTCTCCCTCAATTCAGTTGCATGACTAATACCATCTCATTCCTGATCTCTCCAAATTTTTCTTTGTGGTTGTATCACTAAACAGGGGAATGTCCCCTCTCTGTAAAGTCTGGCGAATATACTCCCCCTATTTTAAAAAATTATGACACTAAGGCTGTTTGGAATATTTTCCTTAACTGGAATTGTGGACTATGTCATGGTGATTTCGGTGAGGGAATACCCTGGTTACTGGCAATTGCATCAGATAAAGGTCAGTAGTGATGTAACTATAGAGTAATTGATTAATGAGAATTTCATCTTCCTTATGTGCTGTGAGCATCAGCAGCTGGGACAGGTTTCCCTTGACCCTTAAAACTTTGTTTTGAAATCTGAAAAAACTTAGCAAAATGACCCCAGGCTACTCAGCTTGGTAGTGTTACTGCTGCACTTAAGGTTAACCCTTAGAACCCAGTGAAATACGATATCCATTCTCAGAACTCTTTTTCTCCCCACATTCTTCCCAGACCTGTAGTGTGTCTGCCTCCTAGCTGATGATCTACTCCTCTTCTATTCAAATGACCTGACTCTCACACTCACTAACTTTCCCACAATACCCCAATCCCTGATTCCTTTTCTGTGCCTTCCAGCTGTGCACCTGATGACAGCTCAGATGGTTGTCTTACTAAGGGTATGTCTAAATTACCCAGAAGATCGATCCATTCAAGGTCGATCTTCCAGCTTTCGATTTTGAATGCCTGGTACAGACGCACGAAATCGAACTGTCTGGAGTCTGCAGTCAACCGCTTTATTCCTCCATGTCTCAAGCAGTAAGGGAGCTGAACGGTAGAAACTCTCCCATCGACCTCCCTCTGTGAAGACGGCCAGATAAGTTGACTGCAGATAAGTCAATTGTAGCTATTCTTTTGCAGTCGCTAGAATTGTGTATCTCCTATCGACTTACCTGCCTAATGTAGACCAAGCCAAAGCCCTGCTCATGAATGAGGTCAGGAGCTGCCGTGAGGAAGCAGGCTGTGTCAAGCTGTCCTGCTGTGGTTCAAATGTCTGAGTACCAGCCTCAGGGCAGACCATCAAGAGTCAGTAAACAAGCTCCAAACTGACTTGGAGTTCTATACTTACACTATGTCTACACTACAGGTTTTTTTCAACGTTACTAATTTTGAGGTTGTAATGTCTAAAGATGTCATAAAACCGCAATCACACAGCCACAGCATTGCAAAGGGGAGCGTTCTCTTTTAGAGCTACAGCATTGCAAAAGGAGCCTTCGCATGAGTGGATAATAGCGGATAATATGTTCAGTATCAGGGCCCTGGTACTATTTAATGAGTACAGTAAACCCTTGAAATGTGTGATTGTGAGTCAAGCACAACTCAAAATCCTACTCCGCCCAGCCCTGACTCAACCCCCCACAGCCCCATTTCAGCCCCCCACCCCGGCCCTGGTTCAACCCCACCCCCGCAGCCCAGCTCACCACCCCTGCATGTGGCTCTAGTTCAACCTTCCCCACCCCCCAGCGCAGTTCAGTCCTCACTGCACGTGGCTCCAGTTCAAAGCCCCTGTGGCCCAACTCAACCCCCCCCCACACTGCATGGCTCTGGCTCACCCCCCCACGAGGCACAGGCTCAACTCTACCCCACCCCTACCCCCTGAAGCCCTAACCCACCCCAGGCTTAACCCCCCTACCCCCCCATGGCCCCAACCCCCTGCCAGGCTTAACCCTCCCCAACTACCCCCCGCCCCAACCCCAGGACTTACCTTTCACAAGGAGCTCTGGCTGCAGAATGTGCGTTCCACTGGGGAAAAAAGGCATCCCTCAACTTAGGAGAAATTTGAGTTACAAAGGGTGCATGGGAGCAGAACCCTCGCATAACTCAAGGGACTGCTGTATTTCCATTCTTCCCCAACCATCCAGTCTACAGGGTACCAGAGTTCGTGTTGTATGCTGGGTTCACTCTGTACCACAGAGGGGTGTACCAATGTTTCAGAGGGTGCAGCGCACTCACTAGGATAACAGAGCTCATGTACCACCATGGGCTCACATGGTGCCTCAGAGTAGTCAGTACTAATAACTGGGAAGATCCAGAGCACTCCCCGGATGGGAGGTTTTTTCACACCTAGTGCCAAAAGTTTTCTGAGTGCCACTGTTTTAGAGACAGCACAAAAATTGCCTCTCTGTTTACTATTAGCTCAGAGCCTGTCTGCCTCTGGCTTCTCAGGTGACATGCAGCCCTTGCTGAAGAACAGCTGGGGCAGAGGGCACGGTGCCCTGGGTGCCAAGGGACACACTGGGGAGTCAAATACTTCACTGTATTTTTATTTGTTTGTTTGTAGGTGCATGGAGCTGCAGAGTGGTGGTTCTTCTTCTTCTTTTTCTTCGCTCTGAAGTTTTCCTCCTGTGCATTGGGAGTTTATTTTTCTCCAGTGCCAGGGCTGCAAGCTGTGGGGGAAATCTCGCTCTGCCTGCCGGATCACTCAGAGTTTTTCTCTGGTGCTATGGGCTGCAGGAGGTGAAAAACCCCTCTGCCTGGCCAATCACTCAGGCTGTATCTACACTTGCATTCCTTTTTTGAAAGAGGAATGCAAATGAGGGAAATTGAAAATGCAAATGAGGCACTGATTTACATATCACGTGGCTCATTTCCTTAATCTATTTTTGGAAGAGATTCTTCTGAAAATAAAAAAGCAGTGGAGACGGGGCTCTTTCAAAAGTAAATCCCATCTTCGAAAGAACCCCTTTTCCTGAATTTGCTTTTCCCCCGTGCTGATGTTCTGCTGCTGGTGCAGAGGGCTGCAATGGGGGAGCCCCCACCTTTTAGGAGTCCTCTGAAGTTAAGAGCTCTGGGACAGTCCTTCGGCAGGAGTCCCCTGCAGACTGAAGTGCCTGCTCCATAGGGAGTTTTAACATCAGGCCCCACTTCCTGTGAGACTGCCCTTTTAGCTATAGCAGGTGAGGCACTTTTTGTGAGGCTTCACCAGATGGCAGACACAGTGAGAGTGTCTGGCTTTTACAGGACCACCTCTCCGTGCCTAGTAGTTCCAGCCATGAGTAATGCAGCAGAAAAATTTCCTTCTCTTTCTTTTCTTTCCCTGAAAAAGAAACAACTACTCTTCTAATGGCAGGTGTATGTGTGTGCATGTGTGGGGCGGGGAGGCCACTAGACAGGAGAGAAAAGAAAGTAAGGTTCTGGGGTTTTTTTAAATGCCGAAGGGAGTTAAAATGGGAAATATTAGCTAGCCTGGATGCAGACCACATGGCAGGGAGAGCATGTGCCTGGGCTCAGTGGACACTGCTCCCAAAAATCTCCAAAGGAGGCACATACACTGAGGCTACCTCTACATGACAGAGATCTTTTGAAAGAAGCCCTTCTGAAAGGTCTCTTCTGAAAGACTGTCTTTTGAAAGACAGCATCCATGCACAAAAAAGCAGATGAAAAGAGCGATCTGCTCTTTCAAAAGAGAACGGCTACACGGCCCTCACTCTTTTGAAAGAATGGGCCAGGGTTTGAAATATCAGGCCCCAGGAGGACTGCTTTTTTGAAAAAAAAAAGAAAAAGGGTCTGCAGAGTGTCTACACATGGTTTCATTTGAAAGATGGCGCTCTTCCTGAAACGGGAAAGGCAGAGCGATTTCGAAAGGAGAGCCACATTCTTTTGATTTACTCTCAAAAGAACACTTTTTGGCTACGTCTAAAATAGTGCCTTCCTTTCAGAAGGGGCATGGTAATGAGCGAGTTGGGAATATGCGAATGAGGTGCTACCATGAATATGTAGTGCATCATTAGCATAATGGTGGCTGAGTCATGCACCGCCCGTGTAGACGGTCCCTTTCGAAAGGTTTGGTTTTAGGAAAAAGGGGATTTTGAATTCCGGGGGGGTCCTTTCGAAAAGCACCCATCTACATGGGCAGCACGCAATTCGAAAGAGGTGCTTTCGAAGCACACATGGCCGCCATTATGCTAAAGAGGCACTGCATATTCATAGCAGCGCCTTATTAGCATGTTCTCAGCTAGCTCATTACTAGGCTCCTTCTGAAAGGGGAGGGGTAGTGTAGGTGCAGCCCTGCAGTGGAACACCCATAGGGACACTACTCCATGTGCTTCTACGGTCTGAGGCTGAAGAGGGCTGCAGGAAGGCACAGAGGGACACCAAGAGCTGCCCAGTGCTAGGGGGAAGGGCTGCAAAGGCTGGAAAAAGACATGCTGGATTGCATTGAAGACAATTTTTTATTCCAAAAGGTTGGAAAAGCTACCGGGGGGAAGCTGTTCTAGATTTGATTTTAACAAATAGGAGGCAATTGGTAGAGAACTTGAAAGTGGAAGGCAGCTTGGGTGAAAGTGATCATGAAATCATAGAGTTCACAATTCTAAGGAAGGGTAGAAGGGAAAACAACAAAATAGAGATAATGGATTTCAGGAGGGCAGATTTTGGTAAACTCAGAGAGCTGGTAGGTAAGGTCCCATGGGAAGCAAAACTGAGGGTTAAAACAGCTGAGGAGAGTTGGCAGTTTTTCAAAGGGACATTATTAAGGGCTCAAAAGCAAGCTATCCTGCTGTGTAGGAAAGATAGAAAATATGGCAAAAGACCACCTTGGCTTAACCAGGAGATCTTGCATGATCTCAAAATAAAAAAAGAATCATATAAAAAATGGAAAGAAGGACAAATTACAAAGGGTGAATATAGGCAAACAACACAAGAATGCAGGAGAAGGATTAGAAAGGCTAAGGCACAAAATGAGCTCAAACTAGCTACAGGAATAAAGGGAAACAAGAAGGCTTTTTATAAATGTGTTAGAAACAAGAGGAAGACCAGGGACAGGGTAGGGCCATTGCTCAGTGAGGAGGGAGAAACCGTAACAGGGAACTTGGAAATGGCAGAGATGCTTAATGACTTCTTTGTTTCGGTCTTCACTGATGAACGAATACCTAACATAGTGAATGCTAGTGGGAAAGGGGTTGGGTTAGAAGTTGAAATAAAAAAAGAACAAGTTAAAAATCACTTAGAAAAATTAGATGTCTGCACGTCACCAGGGCCTGATGAAATGCATCCTAGAATACCCAAGGAGCTGATAGAGGAGATATCTGAGCCTTTATCTATCACCTTTGGAAAATCATGGGACACAGGAGAGATTCCAGAAGACTGGAAAAGGGCAAATATAGTGCCCATTTATAAAAAGGGGAAAAAGAATAACCCAGGAAACTACAGGCCAGTCAGCTTAACTTCTGTGCCAGGAAAGATAATGGAGCAGGTAATTAAAGAAATCATCTTCAAGCACTTGGAAGGTGGTAAGGTGACAGGGAACAGCCAGCATAGATTTGTAAAGAACAAATCATGTCAAACTAATCTGATAGCTTTCTTTGATAGGATAACGAGGCTTGTGGATAGGGAAGGTGTGGTACATGTGGTATATCTAGACTTTAGCAAAGCATTTGATACGGTCTCACATGATACTCATAAAAAACTAGGCAAATACAATTTAGGTGAGGCTACTATAAGGTGGGTGCATAACTGGCTGGATAACCATACTCAGAGAATGGTTCTTAATGGTTCTCAATCCTGCTGGAAAAGTATAAGAAGTGGGGTTCTGCAGGGGTCTGTTTTAGGACTGGTTCTGTTCAATATCTTCATCAATGATTTATATATTGGCATAGAAAGTACGCTTATTATGTTTGCAGATGATACCAAGCTGGGAGGGGTTGCAACTGCTTTGGAGGATAGGGTCGTAATTCAAAATGATCTGGATAAACTGGAGAAATGGTCTGAGGTAAACAGGATGAATTTTAATAAGGACAAATGCAAAGTGCTCCATTTGGGAAGGAACAATCAGTTTCACACACACAGAATGGGAACAGACTGTCTAGGAATGACTACAGCAGAAAGGGATCTAGGGGTTATAGTGGACCACAAGCTAAATATGATTCAACAGTGTGCTGCTGTTGCAAAAAAAGCAGATATGATTCTGGGATGCATTAACAGGTGTGTTGTGAACAAGACACGAGCAGTCATTCTGCTCTACTCTGCACTGGTTAGGCCTCCGCTGGAGTATTGTGTCCAGTTCTGGGCACCGCAGTTCAAGAAAGATGTGGAGAAATTAGAGAGGGTCCAGAAAAGAGCGGCAAGAATGATTAAAGGTCTAGAGAATGTGACCTATGAAGAAAGACTGAAAGAACTGGGCTTGTTTAGTTTGGAAAAGAGAACACTGAGGGGCAACATAATAGAGGTTTTCAGGTACCTAAAAGGGTGTCATAAGGAGGAGGGAGAAAACTTGTTCTTTTCGGCCTCTGAGGATAGAACAAGAGGCAATGGGCTTAAACTGCAGCAAGGGAGGTTCAGGTTGGACATTAGGAAAAAGTTCCTAACTGTCGGGATGGTCAATCAGTGGAATAAATTGCCAAGGGAGGTTGTGGAATCTCCATCGCTGGAGACATTTAAGAACAGGTTTGATAGATGCCTATCAGGGATGGTTTAGACAGTACTCGGTCCTGCCATTGGAGCACAGGGCTGGACTTGATGGCCTCTCGGGGTCCCTTCCTGTCCTAGTGTTCTATAACTCTATGGAGCTGCCTCTTCCCGCCAGCAGCGGCGAGGGAAGGGATGCTGACAACCCTGGGCGTTCTCTTGAGAGCAAAGCGAATAGGAAGCACAGGGGCGTTCGGCTGACATGACTGACAAGAAAGTAAACCAATAAGATACTGTGGATGGACCGGAATGACTCACCATCCAATTACATTGCTGATCTCTGTCAGGGTGAGGCTCCCCGGCCTCCAATAGGTGATAGCGGGGTGAGGTACCAGAGCACACAAAGAGCTCGCGAGTAGGCGGGGCTGGGGGAGTCGCCAGCCAATGACCGCCGAGGGATGTGGCCGCGTTCTAACGGACAGAGAATGGCTAGGGTGTTGAGCCGGCGGCCGCTCGCGCTGCTGCAGTTGGATTGAGCGCGGCGCAGCAGCGAGGGACGATGGGGGAGCCCGGGGTGGACGCCTCCGCGCGGCGCTTCACCTGGGAGGAGATCGGGCTCCGCACGGGCCGGGGGCACCCGCTGCAGGAGCGGTGGCTGGTGATCGACAGGAAGGTCTATGACATCAGCCAGTTCTACCGGCGGCACCCGGGGGGCTCCCGCGTCATCAGCCACTACGCGGGGCAGGACGCCACGGTGAGGGGTCGGGGCTGCCCGCTGGCTCAGTGCGGGGATGCGCGGGCGCCCTGGGGGTCGAGAGCCCTAGAAGTTGAGGGCTGGCAGAGATCGAGGAGGCTGTCGAGTCCAGCCCCCTGCTGAAGGTGGGACTCCCAGATGCGTGGCCCCAGGCAGGGCCGTGCCAGCCCTGCGGCACGAGGGGGGGCGGTCCCTGAGTCTCATGTGTTGGATCCACCCAAGCTGGGGTCGGATCAGGTGTGCGGGCATTGCCTGATGGGGGAAGAAGCAACTCTGCATACTGCTTGCTCCCTCTGCCTTGGGCTGGGAGGGGCAGCACAGAGAAGCACCAGAATTGCAGCCAATGGGAACTACTGGGGGGCAGTGCTTGGGAGCAGTGTGTGAGATGGGGCACAGAGCCGCTTGTACCTTTGGGGATCTTCACAGGTAAGTACCCCACTATCGACCTCTGCACTTCCCTGCCTAGATGGCCACCCCCCACCCACTCCTGCACCATTCCCACACCTCCATCCCCCTCCCACTCCCCAGCAACCCTCCTTCTGCATTCTAAGTCCCTCATATTTGGCCCCACCCCAGAGTCTGGGGGGCCTACAAAATCTACTAGCCCTGGGCCCCCAGAAGAGTTAATGTGACCTAAGGGTAGTCCTAAACTGTGGTGTCCTTCCTTGTCTTCCTTCGTGGGCCTGGAGCTTTTTTGCTTGTGGTTTATGTGTGACTCTTGACTGATTTTTCTGTGGGTCATTGGCCTTTACTGGAAAAAGATTCCCCACCCTGCTTTATCAGGCTATGGTTGTCAATATTATCCTCAGCTCCCTCATTTAGGCCCCAATCTAGTAAAGTACTTAACCATATGTCTGCCTTTAAGCAAGAAGTCAGTGGGGTTGCTCACACACTTCAAATGGAGCATGCTCTTACCTGCTTTGGTAGACAAGGCCTTTAAAACACATTTACTTTTCAGGATTTTAGTTCTGATTTATTTTTTATATATAGGGTCCTACTAAATTCATGGCCGTGAAAAATGTGGCCTGGATATGAAATCTGATCTCTATGGAGATTTGAACCTTTATGTACTTTTACCCTATACGACACATATTTCAAGAGGGAGACTGCACTTTCCCAAACTGGTGGCTCTGACTCAAAAAGCAGAGTCACAAAGTAATTGTAGGGGGTTACAGTATTGCCACACTTATGTCTGTGCTGCTGCCTTCAGAGCTGGGCAGCTGGAGAGTGGCAGATACTGGCCAAGGGTCCAGTTCTAAAGGCAGTGCAGACGTAAAGGTAGCACTGTTGTGACTCCCTCTCCCCACCATAACCTTGTGCCCTTTGTGGGTCGGGACCACCATTCTGGGAAACCCTGATCTCCCCAGTGAAATGTGTGTGGTATTTGCAGACCTGTAAATTGTAAGGTTTGATGATGATCCCAAATGGAACTATGAAGGGCGCAATCCCTAGTCTACGTAGACTGAAGGATGCTACTACTACTACTACACTTTTTTTTTATTTTAAATAGTAAGGAAACTCGAAAGGCTATTTTAGTTACGTACTCCATTCCGGATCCAATAGACTACTGCATCCCCAGCCCATAGTACAGTTTACCTCGCCAGGCCTGAGATTCCTCACTTGTAAACTGGGGAGGTGACAACGATAACGTCTACCAAAGAGAACACCCCAAAATACTGAATTTAACATCTGCATGGCCACATGTGGGTATTCCATTTCACATGTTTGGAAACTGAGACTTAGAAAAGGTCAAGATGAACTTTTTTGACTGTGGGTGCCTACTGGTTTCCATCTGTTTAAGTAGTCTTCAAATGACGGATACAAAATTTGTGGAATTATGTGGAATTTATGGCTTTTGGAAATGGTGACCCTAAACCTGTAACACTTCTGCAGATTTAATTTTATTCACCTAAATAGAGTGGTTCCATTGAGATAAGCATTTGCTGTCAAGTTCTTGGGTCTTATCCTCTCTTAGCTGCAGTTTCGTCATCTTTAGTAAGGGGATTGTGAAAAATACCTATTTTATAACTAAATACACATCATAGGAACACTTAAATTTGGCATTTGTTTTTGGTAACAGTAGTATTTGTAGTGTTACTAGATACAACAGATTTGCAAATTTATAAACACCAGAGTTAAGAACTGACCATGCAGCTGCGTATCTTATTTGGAACCAGAAATATGCAATAAGGGAGCAGTAGAAACAAAAAACAAATGGTCAGCAAATAAAGCACAATGCTGTGTTAAATGTAAATGAAGATATACCTATCTTATAACCTGGAAGGGATCTTCAGAGGTCATTGAGTCCAATCCCCTGCCCTCTTGGCAGGACCAAGCACCATCCCTGAGATTTTTTTTTTTTAAATCTACTTGCCTCAGATCCCTAAATGGCCTCCTCAAGGATTGAACGCACAACTATGGGTTTAGCAGGGTAGTGCATAAACCACTGAGCTGTCCAACTTAAGAAAACCCAACCAACCTAGGAGGCAGCATTTTTCTTCTATGCAGTAAAGTTTCAGAAGTTGTAGTAAGTTCAGTTGTAAACTTGTGGAAGGATGACCATAATGTTTTGTTCAGAATTACAGACATATCAGAGTTAACGAACAATCTGTGTTCCTGAGGTGTTCATAAGTCTTTGGTTCTACTGTATTGTCTGCGCTAAGCGAAAGATACTGTGGGTATAAACAACTACTCACAGGAGCAAAAACTATTTAAAGCCGGCATGTGGAACCTACAGCCTGCGTGGGGAGCCCACACTGGCACTCCATCCCCCTCACCCAGCGCTGGCTCACTCCTGCTGGAGGGAGAGGAGCCTTGAGCCTCATGGGCTAGATCCAGGCAAGATGGGTCCAAATTGGCCCACAGGCCCTGCTTGGTGCAGGGGAGGAGGCAGCTCTGTTTGCTGTCATTCTTATTCCTCATCTCTGGCTGGAGAAACAGCAGCTGAGGGATGGACTGGCCTGGAGGCTTTTCAGCTGCTGTTCTTATTGACCAAAATCATGGCCAATGGGAGCAACAGGGGTGGTGCCTGGGAGCAGCAGGGGATGCAGAAGCATGTGTGCCCCTGGGGTGCTGTGAAGGTAATCACCCACACATCGCCTCTCCTGCCCAGCCCCTTCATGCCTATCCCACTCGTTTACCCTGCTTCCCACCCGGACACCACTCCTGGACCCCACTCCTGGACCCCTCCCTGCCCAGACTCTCCCCCAGCCCACTTGTGCCACATCACTCTCACCCAGCGCCCCTATGTTGCTCCTGCATGCTACTTGCTGCCCAGATCCAAACCCCTAACTTCCTCACTCACCCCTCCCACCCATACCTCACACCCCCACCTCGATCCTCCACCCTCCCTCCTGCCCAGACTCTGCACTCCCAGGTTCATCCTGCACCCTTGTCCTACCGCCCAGTCTCCTCATCCTCCTTCCCATCCCACTCCCTGGCAACTCCCTCCTGCACACTGAACCCCTTATTTTTGGCCCTGCACTGAAGCCTAGGGGAAGCCCACAAAAATCTGCTAGTGCCAGAAGAGTTAGTCTGGCCTGGGGGAAGTTGTGAACCTCAGTCCTCAGGGGAGTGAGGTGTCTGTCGGCAGCCACGTAACGAGGGTGGGTTTTTTTTCTTTTTTGTTTTGGTTTTGCTTCCCACTTTTGTGTGGTCTCCAGCTGATTTTTCTGTAGGTCAGTGGCCCTTGATCCAAAAAAGGTTCCCCACCCTGATCTAAGCCAACAGTGGAAGATTTTTAAATGCAATCTCTATAACGGGACTGATTTTCAAAGTTAGATGCCCACTCTTGCACAGATGCATTCAGGGAAGGACAGCTAGGCTACATATGCATATAAATTCTTGACTTGTGTATACAAAGTGCACATTAAGTGTTTGCCTGAATAAATTAAACGTGCAGCTATATGTGCACCATTATATTCCTCTAATTTTGAAAATCTAGCCCAATGTATGGAAAGGTCTATTGAAGTGCAGAGTATTATTAAAGGGAACTGTCAAGTTAAAAATCACCTTAGTGTCAGAAAATATTTCCCCTGCTACTCTTACAAGAAACCATTAAGGTAGAACTGGAAGAATGTGTATAATTGGGATCACCTACATAGTCCTATCACATTCGTTTTTTCCTTCTGTAGTCACTTTCTTTCTGTTGGCTGCCCAGGTCTTTCACGTACAGGGGAGAAAACCTTTTTAAAAAATTGGGTCAGTCAGGTTATAAACCACCAAATTTGGCATGTGGACTTGAGACAGACATAGGACCTGAACCTACTCTTAACTTATTGTGATTAACTACATTTGAATTACATTGTGTCCATTTTAATATTAGACACTGGTAGGGGTAAGAATAGAATTTGGGCCCTGGGGCCTTCCAGGGCTGCTCAGTATGGGCATAGCCAGCAGCCCAAGGCAATGTGCAGACCTTTGCAACGTGCACAAGATCATGTCAATTTCACCCATTTTAAGCCTTGTTCCAGAGAGGGATATATGAGAAATGAGTGAGTCCTAAGGATTACTGGTACCTAGTATTGCCTGTATGTGATATTGGGTGTTAACAGATGGGGGAGCAAACTGTGACAGATATTGGGTCTTCTTTCTGATCCAGCAAAAAGGCAGATCTCTTATCCAAGGATGGAGGGGGGGGGGCGCGCTGGTACTTGGGAGGGGTTTGGGATGTCTTTGGCCCATTCATCATTATCATCAATAACCGTGGGCTCAGCGCCCGTTGGTGTGTGATGCCTCTCTCACTATTTCCTTCCATCTTTCCCTGTCCAGTGCAGAGTGGCTTAGTTTCTGTAGACTAGCTCCGCACCAATCTACTATATTATCTATCCATTCTTTGTGGAGTCTGCCTCTCCTATTCGAACTGTCCATCATGCTGAATACTAGGGTCTTGATTTTTCGTTTGTTGCTCATTCTGCAAATATGTCCAAATAGTTGTAGCTTCTGTTGTATAACCTTCTGCAGCAGGTTCTCTTTCGGCTGTATCTTCCTATATAGTTCCTCACTGGTGACCTTCTGCATCCATCCTATTCTCAGAATCTTTCTATAACAACTTCTTTCGAGCACCAATATTCTTCTTTCCAAATCTTTTGTTATCATCCGTGTCTCACATCCGTACAACATGCTGCTGAATAGACACGTTTTCAAGATGCTCAGCTTTGTTCTTAAACTAATTGCTTTGCTTTTCCAGATCTTATCCACCACTTTCAAACTTGCTCTTGCTTTCGCTATTCTAGCCGCTATTTCCTTCTTACAGTCTAGATCATACATTATGTTGCTCCCCAGATATGTGAACTTCTCTACATTTTCTAGTTCTATACCATTGACACTGATCTTCCTTCCTATTTCTTTATCTCCAAATACCATTGTTTTTGTTTTATCGATGTTCGTAATCAGTCTGTACCGCTTCCCTTCTTTGTTTAACACATGCACCATTTTCTCTAGCTTCTCCTCATCTTCCTCAATGATAACTATATCATCCGTGAACCTCAAGTTGTTAATTCTTTTCCTGTGCACAGATATCCCTTCTACCTCTTCCTTGATCTTGTCCATCGCTGTCTCCAGATGTGCGATGAAGATACTTGGTGATATTGGATCTTGTTGTCTCGTACCTCTACTTGTTTTAAACCAACTTCCCAACTCCCCACATGTTCTCACCGCTGCCTCTGCATTATCACTGATATCCTTCAACAACCGTATCAGTCTGCTGTCCACTCTGTATGACTCCAACACCGCCCAAGTCACTTTCTGATCTATACTGTCAAATGCCTTTTGAAAATAGATGAAGCAAGTGTATATGTTTTTGTTCTTTTGTTGAGCTTTCTTCGCTGTCAGTCCTAGTGCCAATATCTGCTGTATGGTACTTCTATCTTTTCTGAACCCCACTTGCTCGTCTGCTATATGTTCTTCTGTCTGCGATCTTAATCTCTCAGTCAGTATCATCATCAGCACTTTACCTAGATGACTCATTAGGGCAATCGCTCTGTAGTTCTTGCACTCCAGTGTACTTCCTTTCTTGGGTATTCTCACTAGCACAGATCTTGTCTATTCCTTAGGCACCTTCCCTTCTTTCCATGCTATATTACATAGTTGGTGTATTTCCTGAATTGTGCTTTCTCCACCGTATTTGATCGTCTCTCCCATGATCTTATCATTTCCAGGGCTCTTGTTGTTCTTTAGTCGTTTCACGGCTTTTCTACTTCCTCCTTCGAAATATCGGTCTCACTCTCGATGCTCAGAGGAGATATCTCTTTCAGTTCTTCAGTCAGTCTCTCTGAGACACTCGGGTCCAACTGTGCTTCGTATAGATCGGTGCAATATCTCGTCCATCGCTGTACAATCTTCTCCCTGTTCATGAGCACTTCTTTGTTCTCATTTTTGATCTCCATCTGCTTCAGTTGCCCTTTCCTATTAATATTCCTAATTGTCTTATACACCTCCCTGGTCTTACATTTGCCGTGATACCTCTCTATATCTTCACATTGCTCCTCTGACCGTTTGGGGTACTATAAAACTTGGGTTCCTGTTATGAGCAAAGAGTGGTAGAATGAATCACAAATCACTGGAGAGCCCCTGGGTGGACTTTTCAGAGCCCATGTTGGAGCTGGGGTGATCTCTGGTAAGCATATTACCATGCCTGTAGTTCTTTTATTGATTTAAAAAATGTTTTGCCCCTAAGAATTGCAGTCCTGGCTTAAGACGGAGTTGCGTGGTAACCCACAACTGTTGGCAGTTACCTCTGTAGAGAAAGCAGAGCACACATCCTAGCTTGTTGAGGGAGGCTGTTTTGCTAGGGAATAGGAGAGCATAGGCAGGGAAATGTCCAGTCTGGAAATATCCCTTCAGAAGGGAGTGAGAGGCGGCTCTCTGCTCAAGAGACCAATGTCTGGGGAGCCAGAAGCCTAGAGGAGATACAATTGCTGGCCCATAGAGGAGGGAACTGAGGAGCAGTTGCCCTGAAGCGTGACACACACTACAAGCGTTATGCTCTCTGTTACTCTCTGAAGAGACAACTGGCTGAAATTGAAGTGACAGGAACCGGATTGAATCCCAACCTGTTGAATATTTCCATACTGGAAGTCAATTGTCAGATCCTTAGAAAAAAACAAGAGGATAAGAAAGGAGAGGAAAAAGCACTTCCCCTTTAAATGTGTGGTTTGCTGCCTCAGTACCATGGTTCCCAGAAAGTGCATTAATGCCTGATCAATCCCCTTGTCCCCCCTCCCTGCCAGGTTGTACAACTACCATTGTAATGATTGGTCTAAACTTGTGGTACCATCATCTCATGGTCTGCCCAGGTGCCAGCCCCTCATTCGCCCTCTTCCAATAGGAAAACAGAGATGAAATTACCCCTTTCCCCTGTTTAGATAAGCCTGAGCAGGGAGGATGCCCTCTCTTTCTTGATTAAATACAACAAGCCTGAGCTAGAATTGGCTGCATCAGCCACATTTGAAAACGGTTTGTTTCCTGGTTAAGGGCCGTTTAAAGGGCCAGCTCTTTGCAAAAGAACACAAAGCCATGTGGGCAGCTGCAGTGCTTAGAGCAGTGTGCTGGAAACAAAGACAACCAGGAGTGGGGGCAGGGATTCCCTTGAAAGGAAAAAGCAAAGTTAGTCCTGGGAAGACTGTAACTGGAGTGCCAGGACAGACACAGGGAGAGGAAATGTAACATGAGACAAAGAGGGAGACTTTCAATGTGAGAGAGGCACCAAACAAACATGTGTCTCCCTCACCGCCCAAGTGGGTTTGGAATTGAAAGCAAGCTGGACTATGAATATAGTGATATGTGTATATAAACCCCAGCTTGCTTGGTTGGAGCCAACTCTTGTCCAGAGAGTGTACAGGGAACATGCTGCTGCTAAGCGATTGACAATTTTTCCTTGCAGGGCTCTTCCAGGAAGCAGCATGCAGGTGGGGGTGGATTTGGGAGCCCTTTGTCTTGGATGCAGTGGTGGATTAAGTTGAACAGTGGCGCTTGTGTTTGGGAGTCCCCTGGAAAAATAGGTGTCCCATGCTCCTGCTCCCTGGCAGGAGTGCTGGGCAGGTGCGGGAAGCCCCTAAACACTGACTTAGCTCCCTGGCAGGTGCGTTGGAGCGGGACTGCAGGAGGAAGAAGTGGGGAGGGACCCCACAAGCCCCATAGCTGTCTCTGGGTGGATGAACTGTGCTAGTTAGCCTTATGGGGAAGTACACAACATCCAAAGTAGTGATGCCTCTTGGAGGCGCCCGAGCAGTTCCTGTGGTCTGAAGGAGCAATTGCAAAGTGAGCTTTGCTGCCACCGTTAGGCCACTGGACGTGTGAAAAACTGAGGGAATGAGAGTAAGCCATTCCCTGAAATGTTGAGAGGCAAAGGGGAGCAGTAAATAGGTTGTTAGAGAAGCGGTTGGAGTGCAGAAGATTATATGTAAATTCATATGTTGAAAGTGGGGGGTTGGAGCCAGGCAAAGAAATGGCTGGCATCGAATGAAAGGAGAGGAAATGAGGCAGAAGAGAATGACATCCAGAAGACATGATACAGGTTGAACAGGAAAATAAAGGCTTCCAGTTTAGAGATAAGGAGGAAGAGTGAGTGCCCAGCTACCATGGTGACATGCATAAGAAATATCTACCTAGATAGCATCAGAGAGCTTCAACTGCCAGGTATCTGTTTTGGCTTTGAGAAGATTGCCAAAATATTGGCCAGGGCAAGAAGAAGGTTTTGGCAGGTGCAGCTCTGGATTAATTCCTGTTGGACTGGGGCTGTTCACATAGCATCTTTCCTGCTTCCCTACCCCAGTGTGTGATTTATCTAATCCCATTCCCTTGTCTATATTCTAGGATCCCTTCACAGCATTCCATCTTGACAAGACTGTAGTGAGAAAGTACATGAGATCACTGCTGATTGGAGAACTGGCACCAGATCAACCCAGCTTTGAGCCCAGCAAAAATGTGAGTGCCTTAAAAGCTGGACGTTGCGCTGGGATTGTGGCAGGAGTGGGAATGTATTGATATCTCTCACTGGTGACCAGAATTCTTAGTAAATGGAAAAGCACGTTGTTTCTTGGGTTCATGCCTGTTCAAAGCTTCCCCGTGGTGTCATGGGAATACTAGCTTGGAAAAACAGGATCTATTGGTCTAAGGTTCTTCCTGTGTTACTGCAACCCTTGGGCGGGGACTGGGGGAGCCGAATGGATTAGCTGCAGACTCCCCTCAGTAATTTAGAGATGCAGGCCTAATAGGACAGCTCTTATTGGCAAGGGATCCCTTTGGTGTCAGAGGGACCTTAACCTTAGGGTGGGAGTGAGGAGGACAGATCCAGTCAGCCATAGGGTCTCCCCTCTGTCACAGAGACTCTTCAGCCACCCAAGAGTCAGAGCATGTCAGCTGCATACTATTCCCGATGTCATGGCTGATGCCTCTTCTGGGATCCCTAACCTTCCAGAGCTGCTGCAGTGATCCCTCTGGAACTCCCAGGGCTCCTGAGGCTGCTGTCCTGCATTCCCAGGGCAGAGTTCTGGATGTTGGGTCTTCCTGCAGAAATTGCTGGTAGAAGATTTCCGGGAGCTGCGTGCCACCGTCGAGAGGATGGGACTCCTTCTCCCCAACCACCTCTTCTTCTTCCTGCTTCTCTTTCACATCCTGCTACTGGATGTTGCTGCCTGGCTCACCATGTGGTACTTTGGGTCGTCCTTCCTGCCTTTCCTCTTCTCTGCATTGCTGCTGGGCACTGTCCAGGTAAACTCCTTGCGGACCATCCTGTTCTTCCACAAGCTCAGGAGCAATGACTTGTCTCCAGGTGCTTCAGTCAGTACCCATCAGGCTCTTGTACTCAGTGATCCAAGGAAAAATAAACTTGAAAATGCTTCAGCAATGCTGGGCGTGGGGAGCTGAAAGCAACTGCATTTTTAGTCTCTTCTAGAAGGAGAAGTATTAAAGTTCTGCATGTGCAGAGCTCACAGCTTCTTCTTTCCCTGCCTGTCCTAACAGGAAGGTCAGAGCAGTTGTTGGGGGAAGCTTCCAGTTATTTTTGACGCAGCCTCTCTTAAGAAGAGGGACTGTTGGAAGTATGCCAGAAGCTCTGGGTGTGTCAGGATCACAAAAATTCCAGTTCCCTCCCTTCCTTTCCAGAGTGGGATTGAAGGGAGGGGATGCTGTCCCTTGACACGTGCTTTTTTAGTGATTGGAGTTAGAATGAGTATCCTACGTATCTTGTCCCCATAGTCTGCACGAGTGCTTTGTTTGCTCTGGCCTTTTTGTGGCAGCAAGGCTGTACTTCTGTGGTTTATGTGAACTTTGAGAGATACTAGACAGAAGCCACGCCTTCCTTGTGTTCTTGTTCCATCAGAGGAGCTGTGGGCATAGCACTTCTGAAAGCCCCAGTTATTCCTCCTCTGCCCAGGTGGTCCCTCTGGAATTACATACACTTGGAAGAGGCAGCCTTCTCCTCAAAGGCTACTTTGTTGCAGCGCTCTGGCCAGTTTGAAGAGTAAATGTCCTGATTCTTAGGTCCATAGCCTTTTCTTCATCATCCTCCTTTCCCCACAGAAATCACTCGCCAGTGCCTTGTAACTTTACCCGGTCTGGGCTGCAGTCTAGTGGCTGTACAGCGAGGGAGTGATGTTTGGGATAGTGTATACAGAAAGGAAATGTCTCACTGTGATGAATACAGGGTTCTCCTGTCTGCTTGAGGTGAACAGTCAAGAGAGCAGGAATGTTGTTCCTATCACTGTACTCGTGCAGAATGAATTCTGTTGAGAAGGTCATGGAGTTGAGGCTGTTTTCTCTGTGATCTCTTTTGTCTTCCAGGCCCAGGCTGGGTGGCTCCAGCATGACTTTGGGCACCTTTCGGTGTTCAGCAAATCCAAATGGAACCACTTGGTGCACAAGTTTGTGATTGGCCATCTGAAGGTAAGTGTTCAGTGTTGAGAACAATCCCCCAGAGTTCTCACAGGATTCATGAGCAAGGGAGTTCCACAGGTTCTCTGAATGTGATAGGGAGGGGAATGTGGTGCGGCTCTTGGAAAGGGCCAAAGAGTAAATAAGTGGTGGAGGAGTTGACCTATTTTTGGCAGCATTGACATTTGAATCCTCTGATGTGGTTTGTTCCTGCAGGGTGCACCAGCAAGCTGGTGGAATCATCTGCACTTCCAGCACCATGCCAAACCTAACTGCTTCCGCAAGGACCCTGATGTTAACATGCATCCCTTATTGTTTGCTTTGGGAAAGACATTGTCTGTGGAGGTGAGTCTGGGGGCAGGTTGGGTCACTGGATGGATGCAGTGCTAAAAGGAGCCAAAATCAGGAAGAAGCATCAAGCTAGGGAGCCTATGGAGCCTGGCTAGCTCAGTCGGTAGCACATCAGACTTTTAATTGGAGGGCCTAGGGTTCAAGTCCTGATCAGGCAAGGCCTCCTCTCCTGCTTGTGGAAGCTGAGGGTGTGGCTCCATGGAGCTGGCCCTTCTCCTGCTTGTTGCTTTGAGGGGAGGGATAGCTCAGTGGCCTGCTAAACCTGGGCTTGTGAATTCAATCCTTCAGAAGGCTATGTAGGGAGTGGGGCGAATAGATATCAGGGATGGTGCTTAGTCCTGCCAAGAGGGCAGGGGACTGGATTAGATGCCCTCCCAAGGTCCTTTCCAGTTCTAGGAGATACATATCTCCAACTATTAAATTAAATTATTATGCAGAGCTGCAGAACAGCTGTGCTGCCTTTGCATTTCAGGCATTCTGGGAAGGAGTTGGGCAGGACAGACCTTTTGCTTAAAATCCAATTTTCTGTGAGAGATCCTGAAGTGTCAGTAGCTCCCTGTAGCTGCGGTTGTAACCAGCTTCCATTATTTTTTAAAGATTGATTTAGCTTGAGATTTTCCATATTTGCTCATGTGGCCAAAGAGAGATTATTAAACTGCTTTTGAATCCATTTAAAAATTACTCACATTTGACATTTTGTGCTATATTTAATATTCCACATAGCTTGTTACAACTTCAGTAAACTTTTCATAGATTTAAACTTCTTTAAAAGTAGCTGTTTTGCTACGTTTTAGAATGTTAAAGATTGTTTCATAATTCTAAGTCCGTATTCGTTTCCTCACCTGGCGGAGGACTGTGACAAGATACAGATGTGGATACAAGTTGCTTCGTTTGTTAATTTTTAGGTTGGTTTGTCTAATTTTAGCATTCTGGGAAACACCAGCTAGCAAATAAGAGTGGTTCAAGACTCTTATGCGTTTCATCCAAAACACTAGCTAATTCAGTGCTGGACCCCATGGCCCACTGAAATCAATGGGAATCTGCCAGTCAGTTTCAGTGAGCTATGGAATGGGCCGCAGAAGGAGTGAGAATGCATCTCTGGTATAACACTCCTAGAAATGGTTTTGGCAGTTGGGTTTTTTTAAACATGAACCAAAATGAATACAGTGACTGGCTTGGACATTCTGATTTTTCCCCTCTGGAACTGAGGAATTGTTAGTTTAGTCAGAGCAGAGAAGCAGTACATGTGATATATCTGGACTTTAGAAATGCTTATATGATAACAGTACTATAGTATGGAGATGTGCATCTCATAGAACTGGAAGGGACCACAGGAGGCATCAAGTCCAGTCCCTTGCCCTCTTGGCAGGACCAAGCACCATCCCTGACAGATTTTTTTTTTAAATCTGTTTGCCCCAGAGCCCTAAGTGGCTTTTCTCGAGGACTGAGCTCACGACTCTGGGTTTAGCAGGCCAGTGCTCAAACCATGGAGTGATACCTCCTCCGACAGTGCCACCATGTTGTTCTTGTAGGAAAACTAGGGTAGCTGGTCTTGATGAAATTAGTGCAGAACTGATTAAAAGACTAGTCTCAAAGGTAGTTAATGGTGGCTCACTAGCACAACCTTAGGGTATATCCAGTGGGAGCTACAGGGACCTATACTGGTACTATTCAGTATTTTCCTTAATGGCTGGAGTAATGGGGTAGAGAGCATGCTTATAAAATTTGTGGATGATACGTGGCTGGGAGAGGTTACAAGCTCTTTGGAGGACAGGGTTAGAATTCAAAGTGATCTGTTGGAGGATTGATCTGAAATCAGTATGATGGAATTCAATAAAAGCAAGTGCAAAATACCCAATTTAGAAAGCATGAATTAAATGCAAAATTCAAAATGAGAAATAAGTTGCTAGGCAGCAGTACTGGAGAAAAGGATCTGCAGGTTATAAGGGATCACAAATTGAACACAAGTGAAGAGTGTGGTGCTGCTGAGAAAAAGGCAAAATATCATTTTGGAACGTATAAACAAGAATGTCATAGGTCAGACTCGGGAGGTAAGTCTTCCACTCTGCTCAGCTCTGGTGAGGCCTCAGATGGAGCGTTGTGTGTCCTGATTTAGGCACCACCCTTTGAGAGATATTGACAAATTGGAGAGAGTCCAGAGGAGAATGACAGAAATTATTTGAGGATTATCAAAATCTGACCTGTGAAGAGAGGTTTAAGAAAAAACCCTGGGCACTTGGGAGTGTAACGAAAAGAAGGCTGATGGGGAACGTAACAGGCTTCAGATGTTAAAGGCTGTTCTAAAGAAGACAGTGATTAATTGTTCGCCTTGTCCCCACAAGGGTAGGATAAAAAGTAATCAGCTTAGTTTGCAGCAAGGGAGATAGGTATTAGGAAATAAGTAATTAGGAACAAGATATAAATTAGATATTAGGGAAAACTTTACAATTAGCACTACAGCAGCTTACCTCAGGAGGTTGTGGAATCCCCACTACTGGACATTTTAAAGAACAAATTAGGCAAACTCCTGTCAGGGATGTCAAGGTCCTATGTGGGTTTACACTGGCACGAGGGACTACGCTAGATGACTTCTCCAAGTTACTTCCAGCCTCAGGTTTCTATGATTCAGTATATGTGGAGCTAATGGAGTTGTTTGAGGATGGCAATGAAATAGTCTCATTTATTTATACATAGGGCACTGAAAATCAAGCATCTCCAAGACAGGAGAATGTATTCACGCTTGTTTCTATGGAGATTGTCTACAGCAGAGGTGGTTATCTGTCTCTGCTTTGGAGGCTAATCTGATGTGGGTGGACGTTCTAAACACTGCTACATACATTAATAATATCATGTTTTATTTTGGTTTCTGATGTTTTGCACAGCATACGAATTATGCTGTGTACCACGTGCATTTTTCCAGTTCTAGGAAATGTATTAAGCAGTTGTACTAGACACTACAACCCTAGATGATGTCAGCTTCTGCTACCAATAGCAAGTTAGAGTAGAGAGTAAGATCCCAGTCCAGCATATGCTTAACTTCAAGCACATGACTAGTCCCACTAGGCTTCAACAGGACTAGTCGCATGAGTATTGTTGGTGGTACAGATGAGTCCATTGCAGATCCAGGACTCTCCTGCTCTCTCGTTTATTCCAAAGCATTACAGAAGGCAAAATTCAACTGTGGGTCACTATGTTGGCTTATCTGTGTTATCCAGAGGATAAGCTCACTCATGGTGGGAGCTTTCTGGATTAGAATCACCCACTTGGAGACATTTTGCTGATCTTCATTGGAGGAAAGATGGAGCAGAAGAGGACCATTCATCCCTTCTCTACAAAGGTGACCGCTCTAATCAGAGCCTGCTTCTGATTTTCCTTATTAGCTTAGAAGTAAAAGGTGGATGAGGTAATACCTTTTATTGGACCAACTTTGTTATTGAAAGAAAGAAGCAGTTGAGCTACACCAAAGTTGTTCTTCAGTTCCCTCTGTGTAGCTCAGAATCTTCTCTCTTTCACCAACAGTAGCTGGTCCGCTACAGATATTATCTCATGCATCTTGTCTCTCTGATATCTGGGGACCATCATGGCTGCAACAACACTGCAAATATTAATAATTTAGGGTACACAGCAAAGCATTCATATTTTCTGAGCCGTAGGGACTCTGAGTTGAGGGATACCAATTGGGTGATGGTGAGAGGCATGTGTGTGTGTCTGACATCTTAACAGTCTTCTCCTGGCTAACAGGCTGAGTATATGGCTTGTTGTTAGGTTATTAACTGCCAGTGAGAAGCACAGTCAGGAAAATAATTCAGATACTTCCCTGATGGATTGTTTTTTCTAGTGGACACCATACCCTATATTCTCAGTTACTGAGGGCCAGGCTTCACTCAGTGAAGATTTCCACAACCAGCTCTCTGTATAACGTTTCATGAATAGTGTAGCCAAATGACTAGATGCCACTATCCAAACATTATTGTAAAATATGTTCGCCTAACTTTGGGTTATTGCTGATTATGTATATGTATCATACAACTTTTAAACCAGACTGTGAATAATCTAAGCAGTATACTCAAACTCACTTTTCTTAAACTGTGTGTCACTGCGTGTAGGTTTTTTAACAAGAGCATTGATGCAATTTAATATCAAGTGGCATTTTTTGTCTTTGTGGCTGTTATCAGCTCTGTGGTCTCTAGAGAGCGCTTGTGATAAAATAAAATCTTGGTAGTGATTGTAATAAATAGAATTACATTTGTGTGGCTTCAGCACCCTGTGTGGGTGGGGAGAGCTTGTGCATGTCAACATTCACATTTCAAGAGCCTAGACTAGACCGTTGTGCATCAGAGACCATGCAGGGAAGGGTCTCCCTAGGAAAGATAATATAGATATAAAATAGGAATAAGTAGTGTTGTGGGGATATAGGCATGAAGAGACAACTAGTGGGTATCTGCCACAGCCTGTCTCTGGGAGGTGTCTAAGCAGGTGTTTCTCCTCACAGAGTTGGTAGGGCTATGTGAATCCTCTCCCTTGCTCAAGGAGGGCAATGAAAGTACCTGTATAAGTGTGTCTGTAGCCTAGATAACCTGCAACATTCTTTTTTCCTTTCACAGCTTGGGATGGAGAAGAAGAAGTTTATGCCTTACAATCACCAGCACAAATACTTCTTCATCAGTGAGTGTCTCCAGTCCCATGCATTACCAGTAATCACCAGAATCCTTCAATAAATGCTACATGTGTCTTCATTCTTCTTTTTCTCTCCCCTAGTTGGCCCCCCGGCCCTGGTGCCCCTCTACTTCCAGTGGTACATATTCTACTTTGTAGTGCAGCGCAGACAGTGGGTGGTGAGTATTTCCTGTTTTGCTGTGCCTGGTGGCGCCTCCCTCTAGTTTTGTGGATAAAGCTTGGTGTAGCAGGCCACCAGGCTCCTGCTTTACAGCCCAGCATGAGAGAGCATCTAGAGCAGTGCTAGGCCCTTGTGGCAAAGATCTGCTCACATCTGCCACTTCTCCCTGCCCCCAAAAGCTTTGTTAGCCCCTACTTTACACTGCTCAGCCTTCTCAGTGACCTTGAATCCAGCCCCGCAGAAGCACAGAGTGGACTGGACAAGGGAGAATATGGGAGGGGGGAAATTCATGAGCTGTTAGGGAAGGAGCATGGTGGGAAGGGGGTTTTGCTAGGACAAGGAGGGATAATTGGGGCTGGCAGGCAAATCCAGAAAAGGAAGAGCTCTTAGCTGAAATTTAGATGCAAAGAGATCTGATTCTTGATGTAGAAAAGCAGGTGAGAGAGGATGTATGCAGGAAAGAGAATAAGCTCTAGAGAAAAGCCCACAGGACAGTGAAGAGGAACAAGTACTGGTGGGAGGGAATGAGGCCGAACCAGGCTGTCTAGAGCTGCTGCTGCTGCTTTTTCCTTTCCACTTTGTGAGTCTCTCTTGTCTGTCCTCACTGCCCATTCAGGCTTCAGAGGTGACCCAGAAACGGCCCTTCAGCAGGCGCCTTCTTTTGGTCTGTGGTCCAGATAAGGCTGATTGGCTACGTCTACACTGGCACACTACATCGAAGTAGCCTATTTGAATGTAGCGATGGAGAACATTGAAAGGAGCCGCCCTGGAAGGAAATGTGGAGTGTCCACACACACAAGAGCTCCCCGTCGAAATAAGGGGCCAGCAAAGCCCCAAGCCGCTCCCTTAAAGGGCCCCTCCCAGACATACTCGCCCTGCACAGCACGAGAGCCACAGAGCCAACAACCAGTTGCAGACCCCGTGCACACAGCATGGACCCCCAGCTGCAGCAGCAGCCAGAAGCCCTGGGCTAAGGGCTGCTGCACGTGGCGAGCATAGAGCCCTGCAGGGGCTGGACAGGGCATCTCTCAACCCCTCAGCTGATGGCCGCCATGAAGGACCCCGCTATTTCGACATAGCGGGACACGGATCATCTACACGTGACCTACTTCGGCGTTGAACGTCAAAGTAGGGCGCTATTACCATCTTTGGATAGGAATAGTGATTTCAACATCTCGCCACCTAACGTTGATTTCAACATTGAAATAGCTCACAGCACGTGTAGACGCTACGCATACTATTTCGACGTTGTGCCAGATACTTTTAAGTAGCCGGCTAGTGTAGACGCACCCATTATGTTGTAGGGAGTTAAAGCATATGGGCAGTAAGGTCAGGAGGAGGGGGGATGTCTTCAGGGCTGCATTTCAGATAGTTTATGCTGCAGGTGGGGAGGAGATACTGGGTATTATAGTGGTGGTTCTGTGGCTGCCAGTGCAGGTTTCTCTTTGTCTCCTCTCTGACAGGACCTGGCCTGGATGCTGACCTTCTACATCCGATTCTTCCTCACCTACTTGCCATTACTGGGGGTGAAAGGACTGCTGGGGCTCTTTCTCCTGGTCAGGTATCACTCACCCTCCTATCCCCTGTGGCTGCTTCAGCTCATAGCTGTTCTCGATCCCTCTGCTCCTTCACCCTTCCCATCACCCTTCCCAGCTCTCCTTTTAATCTCGCTCACTCTTCTGCCCACTGGGACTTCCTATGACCTGACCAGGGAGAATATTGCCCCTGTTGTCATCACCTGTATAGGCCTATGGCTGTCCCGTTGGTTGGAGTCTATGGGAGGGTTTTATGGAGCAGTTACTACTTTGTCCCAGTATAAATGTTTGTTCCTGGGCTGTCACAGGCTGAGTCGGGCATGCAGGGAGTGACCACTTGGTGTGTGTTTGTCACACAGGTTCATAGAGAGTAACTGGTTTGTCTGGGTGACGCAAATGAACCACATCCCCATGCACATAGATTACGATAAGAACGTGGACTGGTTCTCTACTCAGGTAAGAATCTCTTTTTCCTTAGGAGCTAAAGGCACGTGGGAGTAAACTTAAAACCAGGTGGCACTTTGCCATTGGTGCTAGAGCTCAGCAGGGAGCCCAGAGGGTGTTACTGGCTTCAGTAGGGACAGGTCTTGCGATCACTCTGGAATTTGCGGTAATGGGGTGGGAACCTGCACCTCAGTAGGGCTGACATGGTGATCTGGGATTTTACGTGGAGTTCTGCCTGTGAAAAAGGCTCCTATGTCCTTCTCTTTCCTTGTTCCTGAACCTTGTGCCTATAAGTGTGAGGAGGTCTCCATAGAGGAGAGTTGGGGTAGATTAGGTCTAATCCTTTTGGTGAGACCAGTTCAGTATTGGTTAGGAATATGATCCCATATCACAGCATGCTGTTCGCACTCCCAGCCTGGTGTCACTGTCCTCAAGAGCAAGAGCTTTCACCCCTATCCTCAACTGGCTCTGTTCAGGCAAGATCAAAGTGAGGATGACAGATTGACTCAAGGTTATCCCAGTGTTCAGGCAAATGGTAGATGAGCATTCATGGAACCCCACTCACTGCTCCTCTTCTTCCCACAGCTCCAGGCAACATGTAATGTAAACCAGTCTCTGTTCAATGACTGGTTTACTGGACACCTGAACTTCCAGATTGAACATCAGTGAGTATGGGTACATGGGTGAGGAAAGGTACTTTAACAAACATCAGTCACTGTGCGCACTAGTGGTGAGCCCGGGACCCTGTGGAGCATCAATAAATACAGGCACAAAGGACCAGAAAGCTGTGGGGCCGCAAGACATGGAAGAAGAGTGGGAACTGTATTGGGAACCAGATGGAAGGGCAGGAACTCTCTTGAGGCCCCAGTGCCTACATCCATTGAGGGAGATAGAGTGGGAGCTGTGTGGGGTATCCGTGAGTACAGGAACCGTGTTGAGAGAGAGGGACACTAATAGGGTGCGATATGGTGACAATAAGGCATCTGTGAAGTTTACTTCTTGAGGGAGGCCAGGAAGCCTATGAAGCACTGAGTGAGGGGCCAGCTGTCTTGCAGGTTTAAACTGGTGTTATTGGTGGATTCTTTGCAACCTGAAGTCTAATAATTTTTGGGGATGCCACTAACGCAGCCAGAGGCTAGGGTTCTATTACAGAAATGGGTGGATTAGGTTCTGTGTCCAGTAGAGAATGTGCAGGTCAGACTAGGTGATCACAATGGTCCTTTTTGTCTTCAAGTTCTTGAGATCTCGCTGAAATATCTTCCCTCTCTTTCCACAGCCTTTTCCCCACAATGCCACGACACAACTACTGGAAGGTGGTCCCCCTGGTGAAGTCCCTGTGTGCCAAGCATGGCATCGAGTACCAGTGCAAGCCTCTGTTCACTGCCTTTGCAGACATTGTATAGTAGGTATCAGCCAATGTAAATATGTTGTGCAGTAGCCCTTGGCAAGATGGGGACACTGAGCCTGTGGGAAAAGAAGTCTGCTAGAGATGTGGGGAGGGAGGGCTACAGCTGAACCGAAGAGATGCAGTAGAAATAGGGTTAGATGGTTCAGGGCTCTGAAAATGGAATCTGGGCCCTTTTGTATGTTGCCACTGGTTTCAATCAGATGCAGAATAGCTAGTGTGGAGATTCTAGTGGAGAACCCTCTGCTAGCAGCCTCTTCTCCCAGCTCAGGTGCCTCCCCTACTGTAATTCTATAATTTTATGTCGGTTTGTGTGTGGGGGGGGTCTCCTAGACAGGCCTGTCTCAAGCCTCATTCATTCCTTCGTTCTCTTTTTGTAGCTTTTATTGTGGTCTTGAATCCTAACCTGTCCATGTCTTCTCCTTTGCTTGCCTCCTTCCTTGTCATCTCCTGGGGTTGTTTCTTGAACCCTTGGATCATACAGCAGTTCCTTGTGACTCCATAGTGACTTGTCATGTGCCTTTCCCAGGATCTATAGCGTTTATTACTGTGTCTTTGAGGGTCTCCCTGAAGTGTTCCATATAAGAGACTTGACTATTGCGCTAGATTTCATTGTCCTCACCCTCAAACTTGCTTCTTGATCTTTAATTTCCCTATGCTGCTGTATTTCATCATTTTGTTGCTAAACTAATCAGACTCCCTCTCTCTGTCCCCTGCAGCTCTCTGAAGGATTCTGGGCAGCTCTGGTTAGATGCTTATCTACATAAATAAGCGGCAGCAGCTCCACACGGAGGTATTCCCCACCCTCGCTGCCTCCCAGAAGACCTAGCACGGAGGGCAGAGATCTGGCAGAGCCAGAGGTGTGCAGTTGGGCAAGCTTAATTCCAGTAAAGAGTGTGGGGTTTTAAATGTGTGTACTTAGTCCTTCTCATGCTTCTTCTACTCCTCCTTTGGTACTGAATAATAGAGAGGATATCACCTGTGTGGTAGGAGGAGCCTGTAGGTCAGGAAATTAACACCCTTCAATCTGGTGGCATTTCACTTGCTGTGTCTGTAGGAGAGAAACCTTTCATCTAACATAGCTATTTCTGAGATGTCTGGCACCTTGGTAGCTAACTCCTGCCATGCTCCTTCCCCAGAAACTGGCACAGTCCGAGGTTAATGAAGATAAGGGGTGGGTGGGAAGAGGGAGAAATGCAAGCATGGGAAAGAGCTGTGTAAGGGCCATGTTTAGCATCATTGTGCATTTAAGAATGGCAACCCAAGTCCAAACCTTGGCGAAGCAGGGAAGAGAAAAGGTCAGACTGCTGGGGAAGGGCTTAGACAACTTCATAGGGATGAGTTCGAGAAGAGAGACCAAACCACAGGGCAAGAACAGCTGGGCTGACAGAGCTGTTCCCTAGAGGTGGATGTATTCTGAGCCAAATGAGAGTGTTGTAACTTACATGCCTTAAGTGCTATTTTTTTTTTTTTTTGAACCCCCTGGATCCTTAGTGCAAAGGGAGCCTCTCATCTCCCCGAATAGCTGCTACAATGCCCCTACCAGTTTAGATTAGGAATAAAAAGACAGCGTAAGCAATCCATAGCCCCTTACTCTCGTAGTTCAAACATTATGCTGCACATGGTGGCCACTGAGGATTTTGTGAATAGGGAGAGAACTCAGGATTTTCTACATCTAAAGCACAGGATGTTCCTGTGTGAGCTACAGGCAAATCTTTTTCCATTGCTGAGGCACTAGTGTTCAGGACACCACTGGAACTTGTTTGACACTGCAGCCAGCAGAGGGCAGTGGGAGCACACATTACATGCACACAGGCCAGAGTACCTCTGGTCTCTATGGGTATGTATGTCTGTGCTGCAGTAAAAGGCCCACAGCACTCAGTCAGCTGACGCGAGTATGGGGGGCTTGGGCTGTAGGGCTAAATGTAGATGTAGATGTTTGAGCCATGTAGCCAGAGCCCTGTAGATGTTTGAGCTCAGACAGGAGCCCAGGCTCCAAGACCCTTCCTGCAAGATCCATCCCTGGGTCTTTGACTGCAGAGCACACACCTTATTAGGTAGTGTGCACCCAAGATCCTCTGGCAGGGTGTGTGCTTCACTGAAATGTTGCCAGAATATTAATTAGCTTTACGATGGTTGCTGATACTGCCTACAAGGCCAAATGCCCCAACTGCCAAAGTACCTGTAGCACCTCACCTGACTTCTCTACAGGCTGCAGTTTGATCACTCAAACCCGCCATATCTTTTTGTTTGAGCCTCCCCTGTCCAAAGGGCCAACCTCGATCCTTCTCTCTTTGAGTTTTTTAAATGGATGAGTGTGAGGTGAGGACATGACCAGTCTTCCCTGCCCTCCCCTCACTCCTCTATGGTACCTACTTCAGCCAGCCAGCAACTTTTCCCAGCAAATCATTCAGGCTATTCAACAGACTTCTGCTGTCACGGCAATACGAAGTGTAATTAAAAAAAAAAATCTGTAGTGCAGCCACAGCTATACCAGCAGAACTGGGGTTTCCTTAGGCTTGGTCTGTACTAGGCAGGTAAGTTGATTGCAGATACACAGTTCTAGCTACGTCAGTTGCATAGCTAGAATCGACATATCTGCAATCAACTTTACCTGGCTATCCTTATGGAGGTTCTCCTGTCGACCTCCCTTACTCTCCCAATATGGTGGAGTACAGGGGACGACTGCTGACCTGAGAGAGTTTGATTTCACGTGTCTCTACCAGGTGTGTGAAATCTAACTCCAGAAGATCGACCCTGATTAGGTCAATTTTCTGTGTAGGTCTAGACATACTGTCAGATAGCTGGTTTTGCCTGAGGATAGGCAGAAAAGGCTGGAATAAGCTATACCATTACAAAGCCTGGTGTTGTCCATATAGCTGTAGCCATGCCTAGGAAGCTTGGCCAGCAGAGTTTTCTGCTGTCATTATCCCAGCAAAGTGCACCTAGTGTAGACATGGTTATAGTACTTAAAAAGGAATTTCTGCTCTCTGGCCATCTTCCAAAAGATTGGTGGGCCTGTGAAGTGGGGGTGGTGTCACCTCACAGTTGACAACGGCTGGGATGAGAATTCATTTTTTTTAATGGAATTGAATTCCCATTAAATTGTAGATTTGAAACATTAAATGTAAGTTAAATTAAATCCTCTGGGTTCCTATGGTTCTTTTCTCTCTGTCCCTTTTGTTTTCCATCATTGTCTTTCATGTGGGAGACTAGTAAGAAACCCTCCTGTTTGCCCCCATCCCTTCCAACAGAAGGGTAAATCTCATCTGTGCAGGGGATGTGGCTTTCTGGGCACTGGTATACAACTGTAGAGTGAGCTCCCACAGGAACTAAAGGTCATTGCATACCTTGCTACCCTCTGCTCCAAGTTCAAGGCGCACTTCTTCAAGTCGGCCCTCTCTGGCGTAAACACAGAGTAGGACAATTATAATTTTATGTGTGACTGTCTTCTAGGTTGGGGCCTTTCCTAGAACTTTTCTTGTAACTCTCTGTATTTTCTCCCTCTGTCTCATTGAAAAAAAAATGTCCACAGTGCAGCTCCCCAGCAGGCAGAGGGAGAGGTGGAAAAGCTGAGGGGAAGCCTTAAAATGCAAAAGGAAATTGAGTCAAGGCCAGAAATGTTGCATTTGCTGATTCTGCTCCAAGTTACCCATCTGTACAGTGATCCTAAAGCGGAAAGTGTGATAGTTTCACCTTTCTGTAGCAGCTTCCATCATTTTGGGCTTCAGAATCCACAAAAGCAAGTAATGTTGAGACTTTAAATGTCACTGTTCAGACACAGCCTCAGTTTCAAAGTATTTTTCCATTGGGTCATTCATGTCTTTAAAGATGCCTGGGACACGTTATCTTGGTATGCCATACGTTCCAGAAGAATTCTGGGGATTTTTGGTATCCTTGGCTTCCCAGAATTATTGAAGTCAGCATGCTGATTTCAGCTGATAAGGCACAAGTAGGTGGCGGTAATATATTTTACTGGACCAACTTCTGTCGGTGAAAAAGACAAACTTTTAAGATACTCTGAGCTCTTTCTCAGGTCAGTCCAGACCTCAAGATCTCTGTGTAGCTTGAAGGCATCTCTTTCACCAGCAGAAGTTGGTTCAATAAAAATACTACCTCATCTTGCCCGTCCCAGAATAATGCAGTCTGGAACTTTTCTAGTGAATCCAGAAAAGTCACTGACCTTTCAGAGGCTGAAATTTCCACTCACACAGAACTGCTACAGGGTTTCTTCTATACATACTTGAGATGGTTCAGAAGGAAAATTAAAATGTATTCACCTGATTATCCTGATGGTGAAGTTTAAATGAGCATATAGAACTGTTGTCCTTTCAGCTGTGGAGGTCACTGGTAACACAGCCTTAAATGAATAACATGAAATGGCCACGCAGTAGTAACAGGAAGGAGAGGAATTTGGAATCCCTTACAGTATACTTAAGATACACAGATGAATGCTTAAAGGGTCAGAACTTTGTTCGAAAAAGCAGTAATCAAAGCACAGTTCAAAACGTGCTTTTGCTAATGTGAGAAAAGAATTCCTAAAACGTGCTGAACACTGTTAAGTGGGAGAGATCAGAATATGTATGAATGCATTGAAATAACCCTTTACTGGAAGAATGAATAGCTTAGGGGTCTTTCACATTTGCATCACTACATCTAATTCCATTTAGATCAACAGTGAATAAAAGTGATTATAAAGGAATATTTTGTACCCAATGCATATTTGATGTGCATACAAATCCATTTGAAAGGTATCTCGAGTTCCAGCCTATGCTGCTAACGTGTTTGTATAACGAGACCCTCCAGGACAATCGGCGCAGCAGCCCTGGGGGTGCCGATGTGACATCCAAATGGCAACATCTGAGGGATACAGTTTACAACACGGCCTTGTCAGTGTTTGGAAGAAGAGCTAGAAACACAAACGACTGGTTTGAAGCTAACTCCGAGATGATTCCAGTAATTGAAAAGAAGCATGCGCTGCACTCCTGGAGTACAAACGCTCACCGAGCCAGAGTACCCAGGAAGCACTTAGAGAGGCCAGAAGAACAGTACAGCAGACAGCCAGGCACTGTGCCAACAACCACTGGCTCCAGCTATGCAGCAGCATCCAGACCTGTGCTGACTTTGGTAATCTCAGAGGAATATACGAGGGTATGAGGAAGGCAGTAGGACCCACCCAGAACAAGATGGTACCTCTGAAATCCAAATCTGGTGAAGTCATTGCTGACAAAGCCAAACAGCTGGAGCGCTGGGTTGAGCACTACTCCGAACTGTACTTATGCGAGAACGTTGTGGTTGACGCAGCCCTCGATGCCGTCGAGCTCCTACCAGTAATGGACGAACTGGATCAAGAACCGACTGTGGATTAACTGAAGAGAGCCATCGACAGCATTGCAGCAGGAAAGGCCCCTGGTCAGGATGGTATATCACCAGAGGTAATCAAATGTGCCGCGGACACACTCCTGGAACCCCTACATGAGCTACTGTGCCTGTGCTGGAAAGAGGGTGAGGTCCCACAGGATATGCGCAACGCTAACATTGTATCGTTGTATAAGAACAAAGGAGACAGAAGCGACTGCAACAACTACCGTGGAATTTCCCTCCTAAGCGTCACTGGTAAATTGTTCGCTCGCGTCATCCTTGGCAGACTCCAAAAGATTGCTGAGAGGGTGTACCCCGAATCGCACTGCGGACTCCACGCAGAGAGGTCTACCATTGACACGGTCTTCTCTCTAAGACAGCTGCAGGAGAAGTGCAGGGAGCAGAGAAAGCCACTCTACATAGCCTTCATCGACCTGACCAAGGCCTTTGACTTGGTCAGCAGGGATGGTCTGTTCAAACTGCTCCACAAGATAGACTGTCCTCCACGGTTACTCAAGATGATCCAGTCGTTCCACAAAGACATGAGAGGAACCATCCAATATGACGGCGCATTATCGGATGCTTTCAGAATCAGGAGCGGCATCAAACAAGGATGCGTGCTTGCTCCGACATTGTTCGGGATCTTCTTCTCACTCCTCCTGAAGCATGCCTTTGGATCTTCAACAGAGGGCATCTTGCTGCACACAAGATCTGATGGGAAACTGTTTAACCTTGCAAGGCTGAAAGCTAAGTCTAAGGTGCGGGAAGTCCTCATCAGAGACATGCTGTTCGCAGACGATACTGCTGTAGTGTCTCACACAGAAGACCAGCTTCAAAAACTACTGGATCAGTTCTCCAAAGCGTGCAAGGACTTTGGGCTTACCATCAGCCTAAAGAAGACAAACGTACTTGGTCAGGATGTTGCTGAATCCCCATCAATCAGCATTGACAACTATATGTTAGAGGTCATCCACGAGTTCATTTACCTCGGGTCCACCATCACTGACACCCTGTCGTTGGACACTGAGCTAAATAGGAGGATTGGAAAAGCAGCCACAACTCTGTCCAGACTCAGCAAGAGAGTGTGGAATAACAACAAGCTGTACACTCACACCAAAATGCAAGTCTACAGAGCCTGCATCCTCAGCATCCTCCTTTATGGCAGCGAGACTTGGACCCTGTATGCCCGCCAGGAAAAGAGGCTGAACGTCTTCCACTTGCGCTGCCTCAGGCGCATCCTTGGAATATCATGGAAGGACAGAGTGACCAACACCGCCGTCCTCGAGCAAGCTGGAATCCCAGCCATGCACACCCTCCTCAGGCAGCGTCGACTCCACTGGCTTGGCCACGTCCACAGGATGAATGATGGAAGGATTCCAAAAGACATCCTGTATGGTGAGCTAGCCTCTGGCAAAAGACCTCTCGGACGCCCCCAGTTGCGCTACAAAGATGTCTGCAAGAGAGACCTCAGAGAGGTAGACATCGAGCTGGACAACTGGGAAGAACTAGCAGACGACCGCAGCAGATGGAGGCAGGGGTTACACAAGGGCCTTCAGAAGGGCGAGATGAAGATCAGACAGCTAGCAGAGGAGAAGCGAGCGCACAGAAAGCACAATAAGGACTTACCAGACACCCACTACATCTGCAAGAGATGCAGCAAGGACTGTCACTCTCGTGTGGGTCTTCATAGTCACAATAGACGCTGTAAATGAAGCCCTCAATTGAAACTTTAAAGGGCGCGATACATAGTCTATACAGACTGAAGGATGCCTACTACTACTACTATATTACACAGTGCATTGGAAAATCCACAGTCCTGAGTGATGCAATTATACTGACCCAAGACTTCCTATAGACAGCACTGTGTCAACAAGAGGGCTTCTCCCATTGACATACACCTTCGGGGAGGAGGGGTACCTACACTGATGGGAGAAGCTCTTCCGTTGGCATGGGTAGTGTCTTCTCTTTGCTACAGTCTGGGAAAGACTGTCTAGGAATGACTACAGCAGAAAGGGATCTAGGGATTATAGTGGACCACAAGCTAAATATGAGTCAACAGTGTGATGCTGTTGCAAAAAAAGCAAACATGATTCTGGGATGCATTAACAGGTGTGTTGTGAGCAAGACACGAGAAGTCATTCTTCCGCTCTACTCTGCACTGGTTAGGCCTCAGCTGGAGTATTGTGTCCAGTCTGGGCACCGCAGTTCAAAAAAGATGTGGAGAAACTAGAGAGGGTCCAGAAAAGAGCGACAAGAATGATTAAAGGTCTAGAGAATGTGACTTATGAAAAAAGGTTGAAAGAATTGGGCTTGTTTAGTTTGGAAAAGAGAAGATTGAGGGGAGACATGATAGTGGTTTTCAGGTATCTAAAAGGGAGTCATAAGGAGGAAGGAGAAAACTTGTTCTTCTTGGCCTCTGAGGATAGAACAAGAGGCAACGGGCTTAAACTGCAGCAAGGGAGGTTTAGGTTGGACATTAGGAAAAAGTTCCTAACTGTCAGGGCGGTCAAACAGTGGCATAAATTGCCAAGGGAGGTTGTGGAATCTCCATCTCTGGAGATATTTAAGAACAGGTTAGATAGATGTCTATCAGGGATGGTTTAGATAGTACTTGGTCCTGCCATTGGGGCAGGGGGCTGGACTCGATGGCCTCTCAAGATCCCTTCCAGTCCTAGTGTTCTATGATTCTATGTAGATGAGGGAGCGAAGACTAAGGCGGTGGCTTTGATAGGTTTGCCAAATTTCTAATTGCAAAAAAAGTGAACACCCTTGCCCTGCCCCCGTTTTCTCCCTTCCCTCACTCGCTCTGGGGCAGCCTGACTCACGTTCACCAGGCAGGGGCAGGAGGTTTGGGGTGGGTGAGAGGGTGAGGGCTCTGGCTGGGGATGTGGGTCTAGGGCGGAGCCATGAATGAGGATTTTGAGGTACAGGGGGCATCAGGCTGAAGCTGAGGGGTTCACAGTGGGAGGGGACAAAGGGCTTGAGCAAGAGGTTGGGGTGCAGGCTCTAAGGGAGAGTTTGGGCACAGGAGGGGGCTGAGGGCTCAAGCAGGGAGTTGGGGTTCAGGCTCTGGGAGGCAGTTAGGATGGGGGAGTGGTTCCAAACTAGGGCAGAGGATTGTGATGGTGAAGGGAGTTTGGGGTGTCAAGTCAGCAGTGCAGCAGGGCTAAGGCAGGCTACCTTAAATAAAATACGTTGTCTGCCATTACAGGCTTTTTCTGATTATAACTCCTGACAAGAGCTCACATGCCCCAGTTTGAAAACCGTTGCTTTAGCGAATCTAAGAGCATCTCAACTTTCATGGAGGCTGGAAGGAACTTCAGTAACTGCAGCTAGATTGGTTAATGATTAGTTTTAAAGGAAATGTGCTATGTTCACTCAATAGTCAGGAAGGGGAAGGGTCTAGGAGCCTTTATAATAAGGGAGAAACACTGTAAATAAGTCACAGTTTATTTAAGAGAACAGTTTTCTATAAATAATAGAAGACAGTGGCTATGCACTGAGTCTTTCCTGCAGACACCATCACTGCCTTCCCTGGTGTGTGACAGTCTGCAAAGTTAGATACCTCTTTCTACCTCGGTTTTCCAGGTGCTAGACTACCTCGTTTCCCTGAAGCAGCAAGGCATTGCTTCTTCCTCCATGAAGGTTCAGCTGGTTGCCATCTTGGGCTTCCATCCAGGGGAGGGAGGGCGCTCTGTTTTTGTGCGTCCTGTGGTGGGGGCTTTTTCAAGGGCATCGACCATCTTCACCCACCAGTTGCTCACTGGTCCTGGCTTGGGGCCTTAACCTAGTGCTTTGGGTGCTCATGCCCTCCGCCACTCCTTTGAACCTCTGGCCACTTGTTCTCTCCTTTACCTATCCTGGAAAGTGGCCTTCCTGATGGCTACTACCTCTGCCAGAAGGATGTCAAAACTTGGGCCCTCATGTTGGAGCCCCTGTACGCAGTGTTCCGTAAGGACAAGGTCCTGCTCCACCATCATCTGACATTCCTGCCAAAAGTGGTCACCAGATTCCATACTAGCCAGGACATTTTCCTGCCTGTTTTCTATCCTAACAGACGTACCGAGATATCCCAAAATTGCTCTGCTGTGTAGACAACCAGAGAGAGTAAGGGAGATGAAAAGTGGGATTGGGAATGCTGAAGGGTGCTAAGGGTGGGGCAGGGTGCAGAGAGTGAGGTGATGCTACCTCAAAGGTAAAAGAAGGAAACAGGCAACTTGTTGGAAGGCAGAGAAGGAGGCCCTTCTCCACTCCCATTTTTAGATCTGCATTTCCTGTTTGTTTCAGGATGAATTTTCATCCAGAGACAGGTGCAAACCAGGAGTCAGGCGGATGTCAGAGTGACTAGAGACAAAAAGGGCCAAATAAATGGCATGATTTTATGTAAAGATGTGTACTTGTGAGAGTGTGATTGTTCTCATTTCTTATAACTGGCAATTCTGTCAGGCTGGATAACTGAAAAAGGCTCTTACAAAATCCATGTTGTAAGAACAGTGCATTCTTTAGAAATATCTGATGTGTGTGCCTGTCTAGCCTAGTATATTTGGGCCTGCTTCAGCATAGGGATTCTGATTAGATAACTTCACAGGATCCCTTGCAACCCTGCACTTCGATGATTCTGTAGCTAACAAAATGGCATGCTTGCTGCAGTAGAGATGCATGCATTCATAGACCTTTGTGGCCTAAATACCAAACCATAAATGTAATCCTACTAAGAATAAACAAAGAGAAAAATTAAGTAACTCACAGCTTTGGCAAGTTACAGCCTGCTATCTCCACTGAGCTCTTGCAAGCCCAGCTGAGACGCTAATGAATGTATTGCTACATTAAAAACAACTAGGTACAAAATGCAAGAAGCTGCCCACCCAGAAGATAGATGAAAGAGTTCTGGCATCAAAATAGTGCAAGAAGTAATCAGCTTGCAATCTTGTGAGCATGAGATGAGTTTCTGGTAGGTCAGGCTGAATTTGAAAAAATTAATAATGGTGCCTTATCCTTCATAGGTTACCGAAAAAACCAAAAACCTCTTAACTGTCAAGTCCTTGTTTGCTAGAGAGAAATTGAATTCAGACCTGTATGCAGGAATTTCTGGGGTGTGTGCATTTTTCCCTTTCCACTCACCACATTCCTCTTCACTGTTGCGGCTAGAGAACAAACATTTGAATAGGAGGGAGATGGTGGTTGTACACCAGGATTGCATACCTTTCCCAGAGTCTCCTGCATCTTCGTCATTTTCTCAGGGTAAGTCGGATCATGCAAGCAGTGCTTAATGGGGACTGCTGGGGCATTAAACCATTTTAGCACGCCTTACAGGTTATCATACATGAATTTGCACCATAATAAGCTGGCAGCCAGCTGCACTATCATATTTTATCAAGATGTGCTAACAGCCTAAACATCATTGTATAATGCTGCAGTTTGCCCAAAAGCAAACTCAAATGTGGCATCAAAATAAGAAGGCTGAGCACAGGGGAGGTCAGGAAAACGAGGAGAGTATAGAAATAGTCTCAAAAACCACGTTCAGCCCTGAGGACTGGGAATTATTGCTGAACGTGGTTTGCTGAAGGCATGAGCTTATGCTGTGAACAGTTACTCAAATGGAGCTGCAAGGTGTGTGGGTGTGTGAATATGGAAAAGAAATGCTCACACAATTTATTACCCCACTCTGCCAGATTAATATGGCCTGCCCTCACAAGCTGCACAAGAAAGAAAGGTTCAGAGAGATACAGCAGAAGTAAGAAAGCAGTGCAGATGTCTGTGCAACCTGGCAGTTTTCAAAACAGAAGTTGGGGTACAATGAAATTAGCAGAGAGTTAGTGAGCAGCACAGAGCAGAGGTGCTCCCAAGTCAGTTGCATAGAATCATAGAATCCTAGGTCTGGAAGAGACCTCAGGAGGGCACCAAATCTAGCTCCATGCCCAAAGCAGAGCCAATCCCAACTGCATCATCCCAGCCAGGACTTTGTCAAGCTGGGACTTAAAAACCTCTAGGGATGAAGATTCCATCAACTTGCTAGGTAACCCATTCACCATTCTTCTAGGGAAATAGTTTTTTCTAATATCCAACCTAGACCTCACCCACTGCAACTTGGGGCCATTGCTCCTTTTTCTGCCATCCATCACTATTGAGAACACTATCTCTCCATCCTCTTTAGAACCCACCTTCCACTGCCCTTCAGGAAGTTGCAGGCTCTGCCAGATGGCACCTTTAGGAGGATGCTTCCATACCCATTTGCAGTTTTGGTCTCAGGGAGGGGCTTCCATTTTTAACCAGGTAGGTAGTTGAACAGCCCCGAGGTGCCTGCACTTGATGGGCACTGCCCAGGTGCCAGATTTGGCAGGACTAGGTGGGGTCACCCTAGCTAGCCTCATGCTGTGGGAAAGAAGCAGGGCAGGGCAGATGGCGCCTTCTAGGCAGCTGCAAATGGTCTTGATGTGCCCAGCAATAGGTAAGAGGCTGGGCACCTAATAATGCTCCAGAGAGACTTGGGGCAGGGAACAGGGTGAGAGTGAATGGGTGCACCCCTTTCTTCTCACACCCCTCAGCCTCCCTCCACCCCCTGCCTTTTGCTGTCCTTAGCAATGCCAGTGTTTCCCATGGTGGTGGTAGCAAATGGGGCACAGCAAATGACTCGTGGGAACCTCTGATGCAAAGGATAAAAAGTAGTTGTGTTCCTGTCTTTTGCATCCCCCATCCCTAGAGGGCAAAAGTCTGTGGGGACCAAGAATAGATAAGGCTAGCAACACAGAGAAATACCTGGATTCTATGAAGGGCAGGTGTGCCTCAATATATGTACGAAATAAATGACTACGCCTTTCCGTTAGCAATATTTAAGTTCAGGTTTGGTAACAGAAGATGAGCATGTGTCAAAAGACATTTTCTTGGAACTGTGACTTCACCTTCCAAATGCTTTGCAATATGTATTACTCACTGAGCTTCCATTCAAGTTATATGTCTCCTGTTGGCTGCCATTGAAGCAGACATAACTTTAATGGAAGGCCAGTGAGCTCCATCATGAAGGGCACGTTTCTGTGCCAGGGTTGATCACAGAGCTAGTACAAAATGCTCCCCATTTGCTAAAAGAAATAAAGTTAATGTACCCAAACGTATCTCCCAGCCTTCAAAGCTGCCAACATACTGCACAAGCAGTCCAAACAAGTGACCAACCCTTGAAAAGCAGATCATGTATTTTATTGTACATCACTCTAAAACTGACAGGTTATAATCATTGTGTAAGCCTAAAATTATAGGGTTTAGCTTTGCAAGTTGTTACAGATGAGGGGCGGGGGCTTGTCCTTACTGAGATTGTGTGCAGACAATGTATTTTTGGGAGGAGAGAGGCCAGCCCTGGGTGACCACTCCCCTGTATGCAATTAATGTAATTAACGTAGAAGTCATGTAATCAGGTAGGGCAACTCTATCTGAAAAATACTGGGCTTTAAAGACAAGAGTGTGGTTTCTTACATCAATGGTTTCCGATACAGCTATCTGCAATGATGACACCCAGAGAGAAACCTATGAGTAAATGCACTTGGAACTTAATGATTCTGGCCCCTAATAGTTTCTCTCCTGGCTGGAGCCTGACTTTTCTCTCCACTAGGATCACTCTGTGCTGCTGTTTCTAAGAAAATTCTGGAGGCAGTTCAGACATGTTCTGAGGCTCCAGGGTTTGGCCACAATTCCTTTGCCCACACAGCTGATTATCTGCCTGCATGTGCAAACAGAGCATCAGTTCTCACTTTATGTATTTCCAAACTTGCTTTTCATGCTAATTTTGAGGTAACAGCAATCAAAAATAATAAAAAAATAATTTCCCTCCCTCACTTTACAATTTGTAATGGGGCTGTGCTCTGTTTTCTTGTCCCCAGCATGGTGAAGCAGAATTTATAGAGTATGCTGTTGGTCAGAAGATGCTCCTTTTGGGAGGAGGCCATCTCAGAAGTTCTAAATGGAACCTTTGCTATTGGCTACTCCAAACCATGGTCCCTCAGGTTATTCTGGTTCAGAATCTGGATGGCATGTAGGGGGCTCTGCATCCCCCCACACCAACTAAGACTCCTATGAAAACATCTCTATAAAATTAGACACATACTCTCTAATATAATGAGAAGTCCCGTGACACCTTATAGACTGACAGATTTTTGGAGCATAGCCCATGAAAGCTTATGCTCCAAAAATCTGTTAGTCTATAAGGTGCCACAGATGTCTCGGTTTTGCAGATTCAGACTAGCATTGCTACCCCCTCTGATTCCTCTCTAATATCACTAAACAAGCCAGAGTACCATGTTCATCAAGACATTATCTGGAGTAACCCCTAAGTTTTCTTTTAACTCCAGGAAGGTCAATCCATTTCTATGGGTTAAAATTAGGGTCTTGTTTCACGTGCTTAAATCACCTTCCATCTGACTCCCCTTCTTCACAAGAGAAACAGCTGAGCCTGTACAGTGATGTACCTCAACTTCTTCAGTTACATATGCAGATGACTGAGGACTAAAGGCCCTGGGATTAAGAAGTAGAACCAAACCAGCCGCAGGGAGAGACTTAAACAGAACAGGAAATTAAGAAAGTCAGAAAGGCCTGGAACCACATGTGAACCTAAAAAAGCATCTCAGCACCTCTTCTTTATTCATTATGACCAGCTCTTCTCCTGAGGAAAAATGCTCCTCAGACTACAGATTCCCATACCACAACCCCACAGTAGCCTTTCGCCTTCGTTCCCCTGTGAACAAGGGTCCTTTCAGCGTACTGGGGCAGACCACTTGTTCCTGTGTCTATGAAAGTCCACAATCAGATCAAAGACATTTATACTGGTCAAATGCCCAGTCCAGTTTATTTATGATGTAGATTCCCACCAGCCTTATACAGCCTTACGGTGCCATCTGCACCTGATGTGAGCAGAAAAATATATATATTTATGTATATATTATATTATATTTATATAAATATAATTATGATCAGTCTCTCACATTCCCCCCACTTCTTTCCTGTATCTTTTTGCATTCTCTTCCCAGTGGCTTCATTAGCCCTCCAGCTCTTCTCCAGAGGTCCACCCACCAATTAGGCACAGTTCTTCTTAATAAGGTCAGTTCTGCAGGATTTAATTGCTTGTGACCAGAGTTCTGGCTCAAGTGTGGTTGCCCAGGACTCTGTCATGCACACCCCTTCCCTTTACTAAACCCCCTTAAGGTTTTTGTCAGAGGCTATGGAACTCCCAGTATCCAGGGATACATTATGGGGTTTCATCTCCAGCATGAGACGGGGAGAGGAGTGCTGTTTGCCTTTCAGGAAAAGAGGCTTCCTGCCGCTTTTCTCACGGGTACTGTCTCTTGCTATGCTGTTATCCCTCCAGCTGTTCAGCCTGCCCGTGCTGCATTGTGATCTCTTAGCCCAGCTACTGACAATTGCAGCAGTACACTTGCTGGGCTGGAGACACCTTGCTGCTGCAGCATGTCTCACCACCAGACTGCCACCAGCTCCAAAGCCAGGATGTTTTTTGAAGCTCCGCCGCTTTACCTAGGTCTTAGAGATAGCAGCTCTTGTAGTGTCACTGGACTGCTCTTGCCACCCGGTCAGTCTGCACATGAAAGTAATGCCGGGGATGAAATCTCGTCCCTCCAGCCCTTCAAATAGGTGGGGTGGAATGTTGGGGCTGGAAGGTTCTGTACCAGTTGGGATTGGCAGTTGGAGGGTAGGAGCCACTGGAAGTAAGTGCAGAGCAGCAGCAGCTAGGCAGGGAGAGCATGCGAGACCCACCTGCCCTAGAGGAAGGGAGAACAAGGAGCAGGAAACAGGCTGAGGAACCACCCGTGGAAGACAAGGTTCCTGGTTATGTCTCGGTACAGTGCTGCTGGGAGGCTGCCCAGCCCAGCTCCTCCTGTTCACTGAAGTTCCACCTGCCGTGTGTATTTAAAAGGTGAGCAGCAGGGTGTGCTGGCCCTTTATCTTGCCTGTTCTGATGTCAGATGAAACCCAAGGTGCATCCTGGGGGTTGTTCCCATAGGCATCAAGTAGGCTGCAGCAAGGAATCCTGGGAAAAGGGCAGGGATTTAAATACCTGCCTTGGTCTCCTCATAACAACTGAGAGGTTGCCACTGGCAAGCTCATGGAGAAAGTACATGGCTGTGGGCTCTCTGCAAATCAGCTGGGCAGCATTTGAATCTCTCCTGGGTGCTCAGCTTACAGGCAGCAATGACCTTTTTTAACCCACCAGCTGCAAGGGCAGAAACACTGGCAAGAGCAATGGATATCTGTTAAAATTCCCAACCCCTCCCTTGTCACTGACCCCTGAATCTACCCACCTCATTTTGATTTGCTCTGTTGTCTGAGGCCGCTGTTGAACTGGTTCTGGACTGGGCAAGGGCTTTACGCAGCCAGCCAGTATCACTGGGGCCTTTGTGCTAGGCATTTTTGCAGCTGTGGTGCAACACAGATGATGGTATGCAGTGTCAATAAATGCCCCACTGACTAGGGTCACCAGTGGTCCAGAAGAACTGCATGATGCCACCCAAGATGCCATCACGTGGCTAGATGACTATGTACCTGTTAAATAAAAATACTGACCCCCAACCAGCTCCTCTAAAACCAGCTTGTCACTAGAGGGAACTGAGGCAGTAATTGCATTAGGACAGCAACAAGGTAAGAGCCTTTCACCAGAGCCCAGTCACCTGTGTCTGGGTGTTCTCTGGGCTAGTGGGTCTCCGACTGCTCTGGCTGAATACTCTGAGAGCCCAGTATGACTTGGCTATGAGCAGCTGTTAATGCCTCTGACCACAGGATGTTACTGACCCTCCTGAAAACGTGGCAGGGGGGTGAATGTTGTTGGGCAGTGCTTCAGATCCATTTTTTCTGACACATCTGAAGAAGGTGTGGAGCTGGTCACAGTCTTTGTTTGAAGGTGGGTTGATTTAAATCAAGGCAGTTCAAATCACAAGCAGATACTGGTTCAAATAACTTGTCTTAATGAACTGTTTCACTTACACTTCCATTCTCTTCAATAGAATGATGCATTTTCATTGGTTGATGTAACCATTTAACTAAGGGTTGTCAGCATCCTAACTGCACAAAACCAAATGCCCTTATCGCTCCCTCCAGCTCACATTTCTCCATCGCTCATGCTTCCCCAGCCTCATTCACTTTCATTGGGCTGGGGCATCCTGCTGGGGTGTGGGAGGAGGTAAGAGCTTCAGCTGGTTGTGGAGGCTCTGTGGTGAGGCTAGGAATGAGGGATTTGGAGTGCAGGAGGGGGGTTCTGGGATGGGGATAAGAGGTTCAGAGAGCAGGAGCAGGCTCCAGGCTGGGGTGCAGGGGGCTGGAATGCCAGAGAGGGCTCCAGGCTAGGATCCACATGTTTGGGATGCATGAGGGGACTCTGGGCTGGGGACAAGGGGTTTGGGATGCAGGAGGGTGCCCTGGGGGCTGGAACTAAGGGATTTAGGGTGAAGGGCAGTGCTCTACAACTGGTGCAGGGAGTTTGGGGTGCAGGATAGTGCTCTGGACCTGGGGCAGGGAGTTTGGGATACAAGAGGGCGCTTGGCCTGAGGCAGGGAGTTTGGGATGCAGTAGAGAGCTCTGGGCAGGGGTTTTGGGGTGCAGGACAGTGCTCTGAGCCTGAGGCAGAGAGTTTGGGATGCAGTAGAGAGCCTTGGGCAGGGGTTTGGGGTGCAGGCCCTGGCAGGTCCTTACCTCAGGTGACTCCGGTTGGCAGCACAGTGTGGCTAAGGCAGGTTCCGTGCTTGCCCTGGCTCCACACAGCTCCTGTCCAGCCCTTAGTTGGAGGCACAAGCAGGTGGCTCCACACTGTGTGTGTGTTGCCCATGCATGCAGGCCTTGCTGCCACAGCTCCCATTGGCCACAGTTTCTCTTAGTAGTTTGGCTGTGTAGTCTTAGGCATATGTGCACAGAACATCCAGCCTTCTAAGACAGAGGACTCAGATCATGATTTTAAAGACGATTTTTACATAGAAATCCCCAGATCTGGAGAAACATTGCTTGGTTGCTAGGTGTTACAGAGCAAATGAAAAAAGGATTAAAAACACAGAGACTTGCTTCCCTGGGACTCTGCTTGGAAAGTTACAATGTGAGAGGCTGGTTACTTGTGCTCAGCACAGAGAAGTCCACAATAAAGAAAATCACCTGATTGTGTGTGACTAAACATTCCCTTTTCCACTCACAGAGCTGTAGTTTCAAGACTTGTCTTTCCTTAGACATGGATGTCAGTGGGCTCTCCATGCCTGACTCCCTAGCTCCTTATGGGTTCTTTTAGAGGCTCTGCTCTGGCCACACTCAAACAGGGCTGTCATGCCCTGTGCCTGCACTTCCTGGAGCTGCCATGGGGCTCCAGCCTCAGTCCCACACTGCCCCCAGCTGAGCTGCTGATGGTGTTGCCCCTGACCTCAGCTGGCCCTCCTGCCATTAAGCTTCTAGGCTTTCTGGTCCAGCAGCATCTGTGGTCCTACTGAACCAGAGATGTTGCTGAACCAGAGAATGATGGATTTAGGTGGTGCAACCTGTACTGGGAAAAAAGACTTTAGCTGACTGAATGGCTGGAAGTCCAGAAAATGGTGGTAGCCCACCTCCACCATTCACCACATCCTGACTGAGCAATGTTCTCTTGGATAGGATGCCTCAGATAGGGGCTTGTCCACATGGGAAAATAGACCTAAGTAGCTACTGTTGAATTAAGCTTTGGAAGTGGGCTAAACTAAACCACAAAAAGACACAATGGCTACATCTACACGTGCAGCCAACATCGAAATAGTCTATTTCGATGAATAACGTCTACACGTCCTCCAGGGCCGGCAACGTCGATGTTCAACTTCGACGTTGCTCAGCCCAACATCGAAATAGGCGCAGCAAGGGAAGGTCTACACGTCAAAGTAGCACACATCGAAATAGGGATGCCAGGCACAGCTGCAGACAGGGTCACAGGGCGGACTCAACAGCCAGCCGCTCCCTTAAAGGGCCCCTCCCAGACACACTTGCACTAAACAACACAAGATACACAGAGCTGACAACTGGTTGCAGACCCTGTGCCTGCAGCATAGATCCCCAGCTGCCGCAGAAGCAGCCAGAAGCCCTGGGCTAAGGGCTGCTGCCCACGGTGACCATAGAGCCCCGCAGGGGCTGGAGAGAGAGCATCTCTCAACCCCCCAGCTGATGGCCGCCATGGAGGACCCAGCAATTTCGACGTTGCGGGACGTGGATCGTCTACACGGTCCCTACTTCGACGTTGAACGTCGAAGTAGGGCGCTATTCCTATCTCCTCATGAGGTTAGCGACTTCGACGTCTCACCGCCTAACGTCGAAGTTAACTTCGAAATAGCGCCCGACGCGTGTAGACGCGACGGGCACTATTTCGAAGTTGGTGCCGCTACTTCGAAGTAGCGTGCACGTGTAGACGCAGCTAATAAGATTAACCACATAGGGAGTTACTGCCAAATAGCTATTGCAGGTGACATTCACATCCTTGAATAATTCAGAATCACTTCCCTGTAGAGACAAGTCTTGATCACAGAAGTATTGGTCTAACAAAAGAAAATGAAACTCTCCATTCATGTATAGTTGTCACAGCTTTGTGCGGTTTGGTTCTGTGCCCTGAGCGCTCTTCACAGAAAATCAAGGCGTGTCAAAAATGGGTTATTAAATATAGGTTTATATGTCCATGTTTAAGCATCTAAATAAGAGAACTGATCTGAGCACTTAGTAGTTTCCTCTGCCTTTCAGATAGGAGTACCAAATAGCAATGAGTTTTACACAACTCTGGCTTTATGTACAGATGCTTACACAATGTACCAACCAGTAATCAAAGGAAGGATTCATAAAATAGGGCAATAGAACAGTTCCTGTGTGTCTTTGAATCACACCTCTTTGCTTCACAGACACAAACTATTTTTTCTCTTGTTGGGTGAAATTTTGGCTCAACTAACATGAATTGCGAAATGCCCATTAACTTCAATCAGGTAAGAATTTCAACTGTTCTCTTAGTGGTGTGAAGTTGGCTATAGGGAAACCTGCTGGAGATCACTTTTATTTTGAACATCATTAAAAACTGTTACTTCACTTCAGCTGCAAAAATCCTGATCCTCAAAGATGTTGTAAGACAAAAAGAATTTAAATAAAGTCCTGGATGGAGTTTCAGTGGTATCAACAGCTAGCAAAATCACCTCTTACTATGGAGAGTAAATGTATCTGATTTGGAATCAGATTATACCCCAATGTTATCATTACTGTATATCCTTATGGCTGGATTTGTTTCCATGCAGAGATCAGAAATTCAGAAATCCTGTTGCATTAGACTTCACGGAATCTTTTAGCTCTAGTGCTGTTTCCCCCATATCTCCCACCTAATCTACTTTTCCTAACTGGTTTTCACTCTGGTGTTCTTGTACACCATCACTTGTCATCCCGTCATGTTTTACAAATTCCTGTTTCTTGGCCCTCTTTCATTTCCAGTCATCACTGTTAAAATTGCTCTAGAGAGCTGTTCAGGAAATTAGAGACAACTAAGACTTGGTCTCTGAGCTTGGTAGTCAAAACAATAATAAAAATAGAATTGAAAAACACCTAGTAAATCACACTATAAAAGGTCTTGACTAGTGTGGTTTCTGCTAAGGATGCTTGTACGTCACTGACCTATTAGAATTTTTCAAACACACTCATGCACAAAACCCTCATTAATGTGGCCCCCTGACTGAGACACCTCATTCCTGTCACACTCCAGCAGTCCAGTGGGGTGGAGAAGAGGACATTGAGGTTCAGGGCTTCCCCCAGGCCAGAATAACTCTTCTGGGGGCCCAGAGTGGGACCAAAAATTGGGAGGGGGGTTCAGGGCTCAGTGTGTGGGAAGCAGCAGCTGGGGAACAGGTGTGGGGTCTGGGCGGGAGGGGGTATGCAAGGATCAGGTTCAGTGTTTGGGGACTGGGTGGGAGGGAGGGTGCAGGAGTTTGGGTGGGTAGGTGCAGTAACAAGCTGAGGGTAGGATCTGAGTGGGAGGGAGGGTGAAGGAGCAGGATGGGCATGGGGGATCTGTGGGAGGGAAGGTGCGGGAGGAGGATGGGAGTGTTTGGGTAGGAGGGGCATGCAGAAGCAGAGTGGGGAGTGTGGGTGTGAAGGGATGCAGGACTAGGGGGACATTTACCTCCATGTGCTTTTGCTGATGTCACTCCCTCCCCTAGCTGGTGGAACAGCAGCATGGAAAAGCTTCTTGGAGAGGCTCTTGAGGTCCTTTTCAGTTCAATGAGATGTGTATGTATATCTTCACCTGTACTTCCAGCCACCACCCCACCATCCATTGCTCTGATTGGTCAGAATTCCAGCCAATCAGCGTGGTCAGGGAAAGCCTCTTTTCAGTTAGGGCTATGCTGCTGTTCCCCCAGTCGGTGGTGGGGATGGGGGAAGAGAAGCACACGGCAGAGCCACTTCCTGTCCCCATCTGGCAGAGCCCAGGGCCTGTATCTGGTCTGAGCATGCCTGACTCCAGCCTGCAAGACTAGGAGCTCTGCAGAGGGGCTGGTTCAGGGCAAGCTGCAGTTTGGATCTGGACTGCAGACTGACAGTTCCCCACAGCAATGTAAACTAATGGATAAAGAATAACTGGCTGACAAAATTTAAAGTTCCAAAAGTCAACATAACCAAGTATAACACTAGTGCTGGAATGAGACACAAAGTGTTGCCATGGGTCAAAACCCATGGCGCAGATATCAAAAGCATTAACAAATGGTAAAGTTTCATCACGATAAAAGGTTAACAGTGACACAAAGCTCTGTTCTGTAACTGACACTGCTTAAAACATTATTGGTGCTGTTTCTGACACTAATGTCCTCTTCTGACACAGTGTTAACCCACTGCTATGCAATAGCAGATGTCTAGGGCCTTATATTGGTGTCTCACTAAAGGCGAAATCAGCGCTGGGGAGTGTGAATGCAGTCAAAATGCAACTTACTTTATTTGCATCTGTATACCAGTCCTGAAAATAGGCAACCCCTTCTTCCAGGAATCTGAGTCCAATGCTAAAGGCTGGTTTCCAGATAGCAACTCTACTTCAAGAATTGACTCGTATCAGAGCCCATCTCAGATAGAAAACACTTCTGTGGGTTGTACTGTACAGTTCTCCTTCTCCTGAAGATGTCTTTGCCAGCAATCTTACATAAACAGAAACTACCCAAGCACGTCTTCCCAAGAATCAAAACTTGGGAAGCTAAAAAAAAAATGCTTGGAAGACAATGTTTAAAGAGGCATCTAGTGATGTCTGCTATTCCACTAGTAGTGACCTGGAAAAGCTGGAGAGCTGGGTGATGACATAATTTGCAGGTGATACAAAAAGTGTATTAGTCAAGACTGGAGATGAGTATGAAGAACCACAAAGTCTGAATGGTCAACACAGATAAAATTCAGTGTCAATTACAGTAATGTAATGCACATTGGAAGGAACCATAAGAGCTACGTACACCACTTTCTGAGAGTTACACTGTCTAGAATGGGTCACACCCATGAGTGCCAGCTTCAGGGCAGACTGCCAACCAGCAGGGCAGAGACCGCAAATTAGCCGTGTGTTCTATAATTAAATATCATTAACCCTGTAGCAAGTGGGAATACACAAGCACGGTAAAAATGTTACCATGGAGTTCAAACAGGCCCCATGGGCACTCCAGTCTATCTTACCACTGAGGCAAATTGGACTTAGTGATCAATGGTTTGCTTCACACTAAAAATCACAATGGTCCTTTGAGACTGGAAGAAACCTGAATACTAGTTACTTACCCCAGATCAATAACATAGAGAAAGCCATGCTAGTCTATATACTATCAAAACAAAAATGCAGTCAAGTAGCACTTTAAAGACTAACAAAATAATTTATTAGGTCAGCTTTCATGGGAGCTGTCCCATGAAAGCTCACCTAATAAAGTATTTTGTTAGTCTTTAAAGTGCTGCTTGAGAACTTTTTGTTTTTACCCCAGATCAATTTGCCTCTTCGCTCTCACACCAGAGACACTTCTAGTCAATCCTATAATAAACTATCAAAGGGGTTAACAACCAGCTAATTTCTTTTCCCACACAAATTGAAAGGAGGCAAGCATACCTAACAAATGAGTTAGTCTACGCTTTTAAAATCTGACAGGATTGTAGTCGTCTGTCAGCTCTGAATGCCTTTTATGGCTAACTTAGGTTGACCCTTGGGATCACTACTCCAGTGTTTTAACTCTGTCCCTGTGAAAGTCCAACCAGCAAAAGAGATGAAAAATTTTCTTGTCAGCTATTTTTATTTCACTCTTTAATTCCTGAGGCGAACAGAGGCAGACAGTGCACAGCTGCTATTGGCATCCTGATGTAACCCCAGGTTATAGGCTGGTAGCCTACGTACTGCAATGATGCCTGCTGAAATAATTGCTGAGTAGCATGGGAAAGTGTCCTGCTGGGTGGAAGAAATAAGGCAGCCCTCCTCTTTGGCAGAGGATTGCAGAGGATCTGCATGAAAGTTTAGTCAAGATCTGTACAGAAGATTCACAGGACAACCTGGTTCACATAAATCAAATACGCTGCTTGTGCAGATGAGCACCACAAATAAAAACATGTGCTGCCTACTATGGGTGGCTGTGGGCACTCTGCTAGTCACTCTGGGTGGCACTTGAGTCCTTCGTGGGTGGCCACCCAAGCACTTAGCTTACAGGGAACATTGGAGTAAGACCTCTTTGATCCCCAAGTCCCTGGAGACACTTTTATACCAGTCAGAGAAGCCAGAGGCTGTGATCAGTTATTTGTTATGTCCATGGAAGGTCAGACAGGAAGGGATGGTGTGAATATGAAGCAAGGAAGCTCTAGGTTAGATATTAGGAAATTCTTTCTGACTCTCAGGGGAGTTGAGCTGTGGAGCAGGCTCCCAAGGTGGTTGTGGAATCCCCATCACTGGAGGTTTTGAAGACCAAGCTGGACAAACACCTTCCCAGGATAGTCTAAGTTTACTCGGTCCTGCCACAATGCAGTGGGTTGGCCTTGTTGACTTCTCAAGATTCCTCTGCATCTGGATGCACAGACCCATCCTGTGCCTTACTCAGCTCTTGTTAGGACAAGCAGAAGAGCATTCAGGGCAGTGGGTCTCCACAGGGCAACTGGCAACAGCTGGCACAGGAAATGTTTGCATCACTGTCTTGGATTCCCTTGCTCTGCTGCTGCGTCCTCCTCTTCTTTCTTTATAAACATCATAATCATCATCTTAGAGAGCAGGAATGCTCCCATGTGAGGTGGGCAGCTGCAAATACCTTGCAAGCCTCTCAGTAGGCTGAGACTTGCCAAGTAACTGTGCCTTTGCTGGGAGATTCTGCATGACTGAGATCTGTCCAAATCAGAACCTGTTTGCAGACAGTCTATGAGCCAAGAAAAAACGACTAAAGTCATAGGATGATGGATTGACTCTGGCACATTCTCCTTTCTTAGACTACACCAGTACCAAAATTCTGCCAGAGACTATCAAAGCTGGGATACAAGTATTTTTCTAGCCCTGAACATCTGCTCGCCCTATGTCCCTCACCTACTCCACCTCTTTCTCGGAGACGATGCTCCCCTTCCCAAACATCTCAAGAACCTTAGTCTGGAGGGAAGATGGCTGTCTTGGGGTAACACACAGCAGGAGGGTAGGTTGGGGAGAGAGTTGCTTAGGGTCTTGGCCATTCTCCACCTGCCACTGGAGGATCAGCTCTAACTACTGAAATGTTTTTGTTTTGTTCAGGAAAAACCATCTACATCACTGCAGCATGTATCACTACCTGTTGCTTCAGGTCCTGTGTCCAAGGAAACTATACTTTGGCCATGGCTACACTAGCCCCCTCCTTTTGAAAGGGGTATGCTAATGAGCCACTTTGGCAGATGGTAATGAGGTGCTGCCATGAATATTCTTCCCATTTGGTTTTGGGAAGAAGGGGCTTTTGAAATCTGGGGGGGCCCTTTCAAAAGGCCCCTGTATACATTGGCAACGTGTGTTTCAAAAGCAGCACTTTTGAAACGCACGTGGCTGCCATTATGCTAATGAGGCACTGCATATTCATGGACAATGCCTCATTAGCATCTGCCAAAGTGGCTCATTAGCATACCCCTTTTGAAAGGCGGGGACTCGTGTAGCCACAGCCTTTGTGTTTCTGGCACCACAACTAGTGGTCCCCAAGCACTAATTGACAAAAAGACGTTTGCTGACCTGGCCAAGAAGTAGGAAGGAAGCCCTCCAAGTATTCACAAATTCTGTTATTGTGCAGCTTGCAGATTTCTGTACAAAAAAAAGGTTTGAGATGAAACTGAGAAAGATCAGTAGAATTTAGAAATGTCATTGAGTGGAATATCTAAACTTCCTCAAACTTCTCCAAATATCACTAGCAGACATGGTACAAATACAGAGTTTGGGACATGTGGAAATACACTCTCCCTCCCTTTTTTCACTGGTATCTGATATGCTATCAAAAAGTCTCTTGAAATATGAATGTATGGTAAACTTGCACCAACTCAAACAATCCATGTGCATCCTGCTTAGTGGAGACAGTGTTGTACAGTGAGTAGAGCAGGCGTTTTCTCAAAAGTGTTGATTGGGCTAAGTTATTGTGCATTTTACCTGCTCACCTCCAGAGGAACATGGATCTGCACCCTCAACCTCTGCTCCTACACACTGCCCTCCGCTGCTCCAATTGGCTGGAATTCTAGCCAATCAGAGCCATGGTATGAAGCCTCCAAGCAGCTCCACTGAGGCCTCAACTGCTCCCCCTCTCCTTCCTCCAGCTGGGGGAACAACAGTGAGCAGCAGTACCGCTGTGCAGAGCCACCTCCTGATCTACTCCACTCCCCCCAGCAGAGCCTGTGGTCTGCATCCATCCCTGGCTTGCCTGCTCTGGCCTGCCAGGCTTGGGGCTCCTCACCCCCAACACTGCTAAAATACACCAAAAAAGAGAAAAGCAACACAGGTCAATATCTAGTAGCCACAGGAAGAGAGAAGGAGGGAGTCTTAGGACTAGATTACGTAGTCCACACCCATTCAGTGTGGTTCTCTTGTCCCTCCATGGTCATGGCCCTGGCACAAGTGGAAGCTTGCCAACCCATCTACTCCATGGCCAATTCTGACAGCACAACTGGGTCAAGAGCTCTGGTTTGATGGTCTGGGGCAAGTGGCAGACTGCTCCCTCCCCACATGCTTTGTGCCATCCTGCAGGGCAGTGTTTTGCAAAATGTGGTACATGTACCACCAGTAGTAAGCGAAAGAATTTCAAGGGGGTACACGGCAGAAAATAAATTACTAAAAATCAGGAGATAACTACTGGACGGCACGGGGAAAAGGGGGTATGCTGATAAGGCCAAAGTCCTGAAAGGGGTACATGAATGTTTTAAGTTTGGGAAACACTGCTACAGGGTGTGATCCATTGCTAAACACTGCTGTAGGGTGTGGATCCATTGCTCTATCTGGGTGTTTATTTTTCTGCCACCAATCCTGCCCCATTGGAGGACTGGAAGTGGCATGTCTGACCAGTTGCAGAGGTGGATGGGGCTGTGGGGAAGGGACTGATTCAACCAAATGCTCCTGTCCATGCTCTGGCATCAGTTCAACAGCCCAAGCCCACCTCCAGGACTCTTTGCCAACTTCTGACAAAGGTCCTGGAGTTTTGCTGGCCAGGGCTACGCTGGGTCTCTGCATGTATTTTGAGCTTCCTGCCAAGGGAGGGTGGAAAAGGCCTGGCCTACATCCAGAGCCAGGTCCACTCATTCCAGCTCCTTACCCTTCAGTGGTTCCTTTATAGAGCAGGAAGTGCGGCATAGTCTTCTCCCTCTTCTGCCACTCCCAGCCTTGCTGCTGCCAGCCCTATCCCCACAGCCATTGGCATTGGCTCTGGCCCCAGCTCCACTGCGGCCCGCTCCTGCCTGGACTCTTTGGACCAGGAGCATCTGTGGTCCAGCAGGACCATGGATATTGTCTGCTGAGAGACTCCTGAAAAGGCCCACAGTCAAGGATCACCAGCCATTTCCCCAGTCAGCAATTCCTTTATCCAGGATAAAGGAAGCTCAGAGTTACCTTTCTGCTTCTTCAGAGTGTCCCCTTGCACTGAGAAGGGATTCTCCCTTTCAAAGGACCCATCCATCTCCATGCTTTACAAGTGCATTGGGTTGAGGCAGATTTTGCCCAAAGGTGCTTCAACTCCTTCCTGACTGGGATGAAGTGGAGATCTGTCTTACTACATTATGAAACAAGGAGTCACGAAGATTATTTTGTTTGACTACAAACTCCATTATTCCATGACTTTCCAGTAAAGTCATCAGACCTCAAAACATCCAGGAAGGCATTCAACAGAGCAGCAAAGCAATGCACCATCGGAAACCTGACCAGAGCACCGAACATTTGTGAAATACAGCTGTGAACATAAGAACATAAGAACATAAGAATGGCCATACTGGGTCAGACCAAAGGTCCATCGAGCCCAGCATCCCATCTGCCGACGGTGGCCAATGCCAGGTGCCCCAGAGAAGGAGAACAGAAGACAATGATCAAGTGATTTATCTCCTGCCATCCATCTCCTGCCCTTGTTATGAAGGCTGGGGCACCATACTTTATCCCTGGCTAATAGCCATTTATGGACCTAACCTGCAAAAATTTATCAAGCTCTTTTTTAAACCCTAATAGAGTCCTGGCCTTCACAGCCTCCTCGGGCAAGGAGTTCCACAGGTTGACTGTGCGCTGTGTGAAGAAAAATTTCCTTTTATTAGTTTTGAACCTACTACCCATCAATTTCATTTGGTGTCCCCTAGTTCTTGTATTATGGGAAAAGGTAAATAATTTTTCTATATTCACTTTCTCCACACCATTCATGATTTTATATACCTCTATCATATCGCCCCTCAATCGCCTTTTTTCCAAACTGAAAAGTCCCAGTCTCTCTAGCCTCTCCCCATATGGGACCCTTTCCAAGCCCCTAATCATCTTAGTCGCCCTTTTCTGAACCTTTTCTAATGCCAATATATCTTTTTTGAGGTGAGGAGACCACATCTGCACGCAGTACTCGAGATGTGGGCGTACCATAGTTTTATATAGAGGAAGTATGATCTCTTTTGTCTTATTATTGATCCCTTTTTTAATAATTCCTAACATCCTATTTGCCTTACTAACTGCCGCTGCACACTGCATGGATGTCTTCAGAGAACTATCCACTATAACTCCAAGATCCCTTTCCTGATCTGTCGTAGCTAAATTTGACCCCATCATGTAGTACGTGTAATTTGGGTTATTTTTTCCAACATGCATTACCTTACACTTACCCACATTAAATTTCATTTGCCATTTTGCTGCCCAATCACTCAGTTTGCTGAGATCTTTTTGTAGTTCTTCACAATCCCTTTTGCTTTTGACTGTCCTGAACAACTTGGTGTCATCTGCAAACTTTGCCACCTCACTGCTTACACCATTTTCTAGATCATTGATGAACAAGCTGTGCTCCTTGGCCTCAAAGATAAAATGGCAACATTAACTCGGTCACAAGATAACAATGTGATGGGTATGAGCTGATTGTGCAAATGTTATTGCGGATCACTTACCACAGAAAAACAAAAGCTGTGCCAAGTTCAAAGCGTTGACACGCCCCACATCTGAATGCTGTGTTCTGGCAACCTCATGGATATGGAACTTTATTCTGGCTTACAAAACAGGAGTATCCTGAGAAAACCTACAGGCTGCTGGTACCGGTATTGGTATATTGGGCAAGTGTTCCACAGCAGACAGCTCCTTATGCAATCATGTTATATACACAAATGTGGATTGACTCAGCTTGTGTTCTCTTATTGTTCCCAATCAGGGCATTTGCCATCAGTTTTATTTGCCTCTTGGGATGGGTTGCATTTATGGCTCTTAGCCTGTGTGTATAGCGGTCTGTCTATGTCAAAGAAACATGTTAAAGGTTGAACCTCTGTAATCTGGAACTTTCTTGTCCGGCTACATCCGTAATCTAGCATGATTTTAGTTAGGTGGATGTCCACTTAGCAGAGTGCGGCCAAATTTCATGCGGTCCCATAAAGTTTGTTTACAGCCACCATACCTCATGCTGTCTTCTCTGCTAGAACAAAACAGCAGTCGTAGCACTTTAAAGACTAACTCTGCTGTTATTCATCTGTAGTTTACCACTAAGTGTCTTCTAAGAGGAAATCAGTGGAAGTGTTGATAATGCCGCTAGACAATATTGACCTCAGCAATGGTCAGGTCCTGAAAGTGATGGATTAGAAAGGTTTAGCCTGTATTTGATATAGTGGGTGATCACTGGCACACAATGCTCTTTCAATGTTTTTCAGTGACTAGTCCATAGACCAACGCTAGTCCATGGCTACCTCCTTACCAGTGCCTGAGATGTCCATGACATAGAATAGTAATATCTACAGTGTAAAGGTTTTTTATATTGCATTTTACATGACTGTATTCATTAAATTATTTCTGAACATAAAAAATAAATTGACTGGATTAACATGTTGTGGCAACTGGAGGAGATCCTGGGCGACTGAATAAGGAAATGTAGTACTCATCTTTAAAAAAGGGAAAAGGAAGATCTGGGGAATGACAGACCTGTCACCTTCATCTCAGTCCCTGGAAAAAAATCATGGAGCTGGGCCTCAAGGAATCCATTCTGAAACACTCAGAGGAGAGAAAGGTGATCTGGAACAGTCACCAAGGAGTCACCAAGGCCAAGTCATGCCTGATCAACAGACGTGATGCATGGGGGGGGGGCAAGGAGGCATGTGACCCCCAAATGCTGTAGGTGGGTTTGGAAAAGGGCCAGATGCTCTGGGTGGCGTGGGGGAATAGTGGGACAGCCTGGCACCCACAACAGGGGTTGTGTCCCCTGTATTCATCAGCAGTGGCAGAGGAAAGCGACCAACACAGCTCCACTCCCATGGCTCCCAGCCACATCTCTTGGGGGAGGGGTGGAACTGGTGGTGAATGTGCGTGGGCCAGACCATGCCTGCCAGAGCCAGAGCCAGAGCCAGCCCCACACTAGTCCCCTGGACTGCATTGCTTGTGGAAGGGTGCTTCGGGAAAGAGGAAGGATGGAGTAGAGTTTGGGTGGGGCAGAGAACAGCTAGGGAGAAGGGCGCAGGGAGCAGAGACATGGCCTGAAACAGAGGGATTGCTGTCCCAGCCCTCCCCTAAATTAGGGGTGGTACATGGAGGAGTTGTGTGTGGGGGGGGGGGGTCACGTAGCTGGTGCCCCCTCAAGTCCTTCCTCACATTCGCCCCTACTGACCAACCCAATTGCCTGCTGGTGAGATAGCTGGTTTTGTGGATATGAGGAAAGCAGTGGATGTGATATACCTTGATTTTAGGAAAACTTTTGATACGGTCTTTCAACAGTGTTCCTGCAAGCAGGTTAAAGAAGAAAGGCTTGGGTGAATGGACTGGAAGGTGGATAGAAAGCTGGCTAGATCACTGGGCTCAACAGGTAGTGATCAACAGTTTGATTTCTAGTTAGCAGCTGGTATTAAGGTGAGTGCCCTAGGAGTAGGTCTTGATGATGGGATGGATTGCACACTCAGTAAGTTTGTGCATGACACGAAGGTAGGGGGAGAGGTAGATACACTGGAGGATAGGGATAAGGTCCAAAGAGACCTAGACAAAATGGGGGATTGGGCCAAAAGAAATCTGATGATTGAGGACATCATAACACACCTGTCTACAGATCCATCCAGGCTCATCTTTTGTCCCGACTATCCCCTTTTTACCATGCACAGTCCCATGTCACCATAAACTATAGAACACTCAGCATAATAGAGAGGCCATACTTCATTTAATCCTGTATTCTCCCACCTCCACTTCCTCATCCCTCTTCAGGGACCCATCCCACAAGCAACTCCTAATACAGGAGATGCAATGCCTCCTACTTCTAGGAGCAATGGAGAAGATTCCTCAGGAACACAGAGGCAGAAGGAGTTTATTCTTGGTATTTCATAGTAGCGAAAGCCAAGAGAGGTCTCAGGCCCATCGTACACCTGCAGGAACTGAACAAATTCATAGAGAAACACAAATTATTTTCCCTGACCTCCATTATTCCTTCTCTGCATCCAGCAGCCTGGTATGCCACCCGTGACTTAAAGGATGTATATTTTATATAGTGATCACTCAGTCCCATGGGAAATATCTAAGGTTTGTGGTGAATGGTATCCACCACCAGTTCACAGTGCTACCATTCAGCCTTTCTGCAGCTCCCTGTTCACCAAACACATGGCAGTAATAGCTGCGTTTCTCTGCAGACATCAGTTCCCATACTTCGATGACTGGCTGATCAAGGGTCACTCCAGTGCTCAGCTGAAAGTTCAGCTCACATTTATTTGGGCCACTTTCAACTATCTAGGTCTCCTGAATGAAGCAAAGTCCCCTCTGCTCCCAGTTCAGAGAACAGAGTTTATAGGGGCTGCCCTGGACTCAATATAAGCTAGAGTGTTCCTGCCATAGTTGAGGGTCAAGGTTCTGACTGATCTCATCCAAAGTCTTCAACAATGTCCCACCATGGCAAGAAACTGCCTCCAGCTCCTCAGACACATGTCCACTTCTGTGGATATGGTGCAACATGCCAGGCTCAGACTTGGGCTACTGCAGTCATGCCTTGTGTCACTCTATCGCACAGCCAGGGATGGCTTAGACAAGAAAATAACTCCGCCTCATCCAGTTCTCAGTTCCCTTTTCTGGTAGTTAGATTTGCAAGAGATCTGCAGAGGGGTTCCCTTTGCAACATCATAACCATCAGAGTTGCTAGTCACAGATGCCTCAGACTCAGGATGGGGGGTTCATTTGTGGGACCTCAAGACACAAGGTCTCTGATGTCTAGTTGACCTGACTCCCAACATCAATGTTAGGGAGATAAGGGCAGTTCTCCTAGCTTGTCAGGCCTTCCAGTCTTACTTGACAGGACATTGCACATCAGTGATGTACTTACGTAGCTCATAACACTTTATTAAAATATTAAAGAGCAATGATAGACACATTCAATAACTAGAATATGAAAGAAGTGTATAAACATGCTGCAAATTGCTTCCTTCCAAAACCTGCAGAGCTGCCCTCCACCCCAAAAACATTAGCTCTCCTAAAGCACCCACCAGCAAACACAAACGTCACTGCCTATGCCTACAAGGTGCATTGCATGAAGATCTGCTGTGCTATGAAGAACTTTCGCAAAACACAACAGGTGCAGTAAACTTCTGGGTCCTAAATGAGTATGTATCAGGACATAGATCTCAGTGGTACTGTGTCGTGATGTACACACTGGGACAGTGAATGTTGCCATTACCCTAGCAGATTGGGGAAAGGAGGAGATGGTCTGGGCATGGCAGAGCAGCTTGTGCTTTCCACCTGGCAGCTCTCTCGGGCACCAATGGCCTCCCACCCTGCTGGGTCCATGAAAATTTCCATTCCCCTAGCAGCCTGGGGAAGGAAGAGGGGTGGTTCAGGTATAGCAGAGCAGCTTGTGCTATCATAGTGTAGCTTAATGCTCCTACCCTGCTTCCTCTAGGCTGTAAAAAGAGATATTAGTCTGCTTAGAATAAGAAAAATCGATAAGGAATAGATGCTGACTCAATGTGGGCACAAGGCCAGTCGTAATGCTGAACTGCTCTGTGGTGCCATGTCTTCAGATTACTTACTGGTGGCTTGGTTTGGAAAGGTGTCATATTAGGAGGTAAGAATAAGGCAGGTGTCCCCACAAACCTTGTGAGATGGATTAAAGAGTACCCATCTGAGAGCTTTGTGGAGATGTGCAGGGAGGATCAGCGTTCTGTCCCCAGACACATTAACAAGTTGTTCCAGGTTCCTGGGCTGTGTAGGTACAACAGCCACCGCAGATCACACCCACTTGCCTTCACCCACTTGTAGCATTATTAAAAATGAGACCTCACCAAAGTGCCCTCCCAGCCATCAGGGTCCAGCTGCAAAACGTCCTGGGAGGAGGGGATGAGATCCAATGTTAGAAAAAGTTCCTGGCTGTCAGTGAGATCAGCTGCTTCATTCACCTGCTGACCATTGTCCTCCTCATCCATGTCTTCCTTGCTGTTGCCAGAGGCTTCCTGGGAAATCTCTTCAGAGGTATCCCCATACTGATGGGGACGGTAGTTGGGTCACTCCCTAGAATCCCATGCAGCTGCTCATGGAAGCAGCATGTTTGTGGTGATGACAAAGAATGTCCGTTTGTTTCCTTTGTTTTATGTTACGCCTGCCTGAGCTCCTTTATTTTTACACAGCACTGTTGGGCATCCCTGTATACTTTTTCCTCCATGATCTTGGCATATATGTCTACTTTTCTTTGCCTGCTTCATAGTTTTCACAGCACAGATTCATCTCTCCTCCTTCCCCCACCCAGCAATGAGGTTATGGAGCTCCTGTACTGTCCAATCTGGAGATCATCTGCAACTCTGGGATTCACTGCCAGGAATGCTGCCAAGGTGTGCTGCCTGCTCTGCTCACCACACTGGCCGAACATGAAATAACATTCAAATTTTCCCGGGCTGTTTCCTGCACACCAGGGCTACGTCTACATGTGAAGCCAACATCGAAATAGCTTATTTCGATGTAGCAACATCGAAATAGGCTATTTCGATGAATAACGTCTACACGTCCTCCAGGGCTGGCAACGTCGATGTTCAACTTCGACGTTGCGCGGCACCACATCGAAATAGGCGTTGCGAGGGAACGTCTACACGCCAAAGTAGCACACATCGAAATAAGGGTGCCAGGCACAGCTGCAGACAGGGTAACAGGGCAGACTCAACAGCAAGCTGCTCCCTTAAAGGGCCCCTCCCAGACACACTTGCACTAAACAACACAAGATACACAGAGCCGACAACTGGTTGCAGACCCTGTGCCTGCAGCATGGATCCCCAGCTGCAGCAGCACCAGCCAGAAGCCCTGGGCTAAGGGCTGCTGCCCACAGTGACCATAGAGCCCCGCAGGGGCTGGAGAGAGAGCATCTCTCAACCCCCCAGCTGATGGCCGCCATGGAGGACCCGGCAATTTCGACATTGCGGGACGCGGATCGTCTACACGGTCCCTACTTCGACGTTGAACGTCGAAGTAGGGCGCTATTCCGATCCCCTCATGAGGTTAGCGACTTCGACGTCTCGCCGCCTAACGTCGAAGTTAACTTCGAAATAGCACCTGACGCGTGTAGCCGTGACGGGCGCTATTTCGAAGTTAGTGCCGCTACTTCGAAGTAGCGTGCACGTGTAGACACAGCTCAGGAGAGCAGTGGAGCTGAATGTGTTGGACAGAGTGGTCACACTGGGGCACTGGAGGACACCTCCAGGAGGCTAAGAAATGACCCTCAGGTTGATGATGCAAGTTTGAATTTCGTGTTACTCTTTGTGAAAAGCAGGAGTACAAATGTCAACCTTAGGAGCCCTTAAAGTTGACAGAACAGACCCTAAATTCAAATTAATTTCCAAGGCTGTGTCTACATTAGCAAGTTCTTTGGAAAGATTTTTTGAAAGAAGGGGGCTTTTCAAAAGATCCCGCGGCGTGTCTACCCACAAAAAGCCTTCTTTCAAAAGTAAACCAAAAGAGCATGGCACTCCTTTCGAAAGAGCTCTTCCTCTCCCATTTCAGGAGGAGCGCCTTCTTTTGAAAGCTTCTTTAGCAAGAAAACACGTAGACAATCTGTGGGCCCATTTTTTTCAAAACAACAGGCCTCATTGGACTTGATTTTTCAATCCCTGTCCCGTTCTTTCCAAAGAGCGGGGGCTGTGTGGATGTGCTCTTTCGAAAGAGCAGCTCACTCTTTTGATCTGCTTTTTTTGTGTGAAGACGAGCTCTTTTGAAAGTTCTTTTGGAAGAGATCTTCCGGAAGGGCTTCTTTCGAAAGATCACTGTAGTGTAGACATAGCCCTAATGTAGACCATGCCTCAGCGAGGTTGATGGGAGCCTGTGATCTCCTGGACTTCCTGTACTCCTAACGGGGGTAGGAATACCAAGGCCAATGGGCTTGCGGGGAGTGTGCCCTGTAAATTCGATTTAGCCTATCCCCACTTGGTGCGCTAAATCAAACTTTGGAGGATCCACCGCTTCCTTAAGGTCTACATCAATGTGTCTTAAACTCTGTTCCGTGGAGTACTGGTGTTCTGTGAACCACTCACAGGTGTGCCGAGAACATTTGGAAAAAGGCACTGATGGGCTATATTTTCTGTTACTAAAACCAGATACAGTGTTACTTCTTCATGGCTAGGATTACATAACTGATTAAATTCCTGCAGCATGGTTTTGCCCTACATGCTGCTGTTTGGGTTTTGGTTTGATTTGGTTTTCGTTTTGGTCCGACAACAAGTATTTTTTAAGAACATTCCCATTGGCATTTCACAGACAAACATACTCTTGTTTAGTGTTCTGGGGTCTCATAGGCTGTATCTACACTAGAAGCATCTGGCTACAGAAGTTATGTTGGAAGAGATGTTCCGACAAAACTTCTGTCAACACATCATATCTACACATAAAAGTAACCGAGAGTCTGTTAGTCTGTACGCCAACAAAACAAAGCAGCAGAAATGTAGCACTTTAAAGACTAACAAAATGATTAATTCGGTGATGAGCTTTCTTGGGGCAGACTCACTTCTTCAGAACCAGTTAAGTGGGTCTGTCCCACACATAAAAGTAGATCATCTTGGCTGGATCTACACTAGAGAATTTTGTTGACAGAAGGGGCCTTCTGTCGACATAACACAGGGAACGTCTCCACGCTTAAAGCATTCTGTCCACAGATTCTCAACAGGACACTGCATTGCCTCAAAAGTATTATCCCTCAACAATTTCAGGCATAATAATCTCTCAACAGAGCACTGTCGACAGCAATACAGTGTGGACACTGCTGTCAACAGAGGGCTGCAGTCTGGCAGTACTGTGTCGACAGAGTAAGTTGCGTGTAGCTGCAATCTACTGATCAAGGTTCCCTCGAGATTTCCCTGTCCACAGTAACGTCTGTCGACAGATGCTTCTAATGTAGATATAGTCCTTTTGACCAGCTCTGTCGACGAAAGGGCCCTGGGAGCATCTACACGGCTTTCTTTTCCAGTTTCTGTTGACAATACATCTTTTGGGCGTGGCTACGCTAGCACCGCCCTTTACAAAGGACCCCCCTGGATTTCAAAAGCCCCTTCTTCCCAAAACCAAATGAGAAGAAGGGGCTTTTGAAATCCGGGAGGTCCTTTCGACAGGTCCCCGTCTTCAGTGGCAGCAGGCCTTTCGAAAGCGGCACTTTCTAAAGGCGCTGCTGCCATTACGCTAATCAGGCACTGCATATGCAAAGCAGCGCCTCAGGAGCATCTGCCCAAGTGGATCATTAGCATCCCCCTTTCGGAAGGCGGGAGCTAGTGTGGCCTCGGCCGTTGTGTGTAGACGCTCTGCAAGTTCTGTTGAGAAAACTCTCTAGTGTAGACGTAGCCCAAAAGTTTAACAAACACAGGCTGCGCTGCGCTGCCCTGGGGCGCGGAAGGCCGGTGCCTTCCCCCTGCGGCCCGGGGTGGACTCGCCCTGTCCCCCTGGTGCCGGATGGTCCCAGCTGTCTCGGCTCAGCGGGGCTGGCCCTGGCTGGTCTCACTTGCCAGCCTGTCCTGCAACAGGCCGCTGGGGCCTGGTCCGGACTAGCGCCCCTGGGGGGGCAGAGGCAGCGCCGAGGCCCCTTTAACTAACGACAGCCGCGGCCGGGAGCGCTCGGCTTTCCCACCACATGGTGGCGGGCAGGCGGCCAGGGGCGCGGCAGCCGCTGGCTTCAGGGGCAGGGCGTAGCCTTCGGGGCGGGCTCCCGGGCCCACGCGGGCGGAGCAGCTGGTACGGTTCCTCCCAGGACGCCGAGTTAGCGGAGAGTGGGCCCTGCTGCGCAGCTAGCTGGCTCCTGCTCCGGCTCCGGCTCCGCGCTTGGCATGGCCCCGGCACGCGGTCTCCAGGAGGCCGGGGTGGGCGCTTCCGCGCGGCGCTTCACCTGGGAGGAGATTGGGCTCCGCACGGGCCGGGGGCACCCGCAGCAGGAGCGGTGGCTGGTGATCGACAGGAAGGTCTATGACATCAGCCAGTTCTACCGGCGGCACCCGGGGGGCTCCCGCGTCATCAGCAGCTACGCGGGGCAGGACGCCACGGTGAGGGGCCGGGGAGAGGCGCCCGGTTGTTCGTGGGCTCCCCGGGGGGGAGGGAGGTTAGCAGTCATCGGGAGGAGCTGGCTGGGGGCCGGAGTGTCTTGGAGCTCTGCAGCCCCCGGCTGATCTCCAAGCCTGAGAAGGGCTCCGAGCTGCAGGCTGAGGGGAAAGGCCTGTGTCACATCAGGGAGCTGGGTGTCTGCAGTCACACTAAACCACATCAAGACAAAAAGCAGTCAAATAGCACTTTAAAGACTAGCAAAATAGTTTATTAGGTGAGCTTTCGTGGGACAGACCCCCTTCTTCAGACCCTGTCCCACGAAAGCTCACCTAAGAAACTATTTTGCTAGTCTTTAAAGTGCTACTTGACTGCTTTTTGTTTTGGTAGCGTATAGACTAGCACGGCTTCCTCTCTGTTACTAAACCACATGCGCTCGCCAAGCCTTCGCTTTATGCCACTGACATCACTAGCCCTCAAAAATTCCCTAAACAGTCTGCTGTGGGTCCCACAGACACTTGCACCACTTCCCCTTGGAGTTGTGTGGCAGAGGGCAAGTGGCTGGAGGTAGAAATAAAAGTTTTTTTGCAGCCCTCTTCCTCCTTCGGGTCAGAGGGGTTCTGCTCAGAGAAAGAACAACTGGCTGCAACATTCTCTGCTCATTTGGGGAACGAGGAGTCAGCAGTTACTGAGAGATGTTTCCTGTTTCTGTGGGTGGACATGAATCCAACTCTTGGCATGGTCCCTAGTATGGAAAGAAATCCCTAGGTAGGTGACCAAAGCCAAAATCCATTATTCCACAGGCCGGCCTTCCTGCACTCAGTCCCCCTGCTCAGCTGTGAATTTCCTTTTAGAAGCCTTTTTAAGTCAGGGTTAGATATTCAGTTCCTGTTACCAGTGCATGCTGGTAGCCTGCAAACATACCAGGGTGTCCTCCTGTTTTAGGGACCTCCAGTCTGATGCCACCCTCTGTGATTTGAACAGCCAGCTAGTGTCCAGCATGAAACAAAGTTTTTACTTGCAGAGGGTATCATTCTAAATTGTTTTCAGTTTATCCATCATCTTTACCCAAATGTTTTGCCTGTGACTGAAAATGTAGCTTCATCTTACAACCTATGGTCCCATTGGGCTACATTGCTGGGTTTCATTTAAATTCTTTTTGGTATTACTGCTCAGCTTTCTTTATATTAATTTCTTGTTCATCTTTGGAGTGGCTATTACCTCCTTTATTCACTTTCTCCTTTTGGTAGTTTAACACAGAGAACTTCACTTCCACCTTTTCCTTAAATGGTTACTCATTCATTTTTGATGTTCAGTGAAACAATAACAACTGCTGGGGAACTTGGGAAAGAAGAGGTATTGTTTGGAAAGCTGCTAAAGATATCTGCAGTGTAATTGGTTCTCCTGCCTCTTAACTGTGTTTTGGTAACAAATCTCCAGGACAGCAAAATCAACAGGTGAAAATGGTGTTCTTCCTGCTTCCTTTACCAATCTTCCTATAAATAAAAAGAACTGAACATTGAGTTCCCACACATAAGTCGCAGCTGGTGTTTGGGATATGCTAGCCAAGCCATAGTTAGCGCTGGGATGTCATTTTTGATAGATGTCAGAATGTAAACTTCCAATTATGTAGCACTTTAGAACACCATTTGCACCTGCCTATCTTGAAAGCTGATCCATAAACCTTCTTATCAGCAGGGCAGTACTAGTTGATTTCACAGCAAAATGCTGCCAGGTGTAGTGGGAGTCACACAGTGGTACTGGAACTAGCAGTGGCAGCGGTAGTTATGTACAGGTCTTACCATTTGCTTAAATGGCTCTCCTTCACTAATAATTGTTCCAGCAGCCCTGGAATTGCATTGAGGGCAGCAAGAGAAATGTGAAAGGAAGAGGAGCATTGCTGATTTGAAGAAATATTCCTTTGAAAATGTAATGGACTAAAAATCAGGACATACTGTAGATCTCAGCCTTATTTCAGAACTGGATGTCACCTGCCCTACCCCCAATTTTGTGTGTGTCCTTCCCTTGTCCTTCTCATGCAAATTCCTGAGGCTTTCACCGTGCAGGGACGTGTATAGGGAGCTCCCTGCCTGCTCTCAGATAAAGTGGAATCAAGAGGAAGGAGGGAACAAGCTGATTTAGTCTGTGAGGAAGTTGAGTGGCTCTGTGATTTGCTGATTGCCTTGTTCACAGAGTGGGTTTTCTCCAAAGGAGGTAGTGAAGCTAGGAATTCATGAGGAGGCTGTTTTGCTTTTTCCTCATTTCAACTGGAATGTTTGCTCATAGTTTTTTTTTATGAAAACAAACTGAGCTTAATGTACTTACTTAACATTTCTTTCTCCACAGCAACACTAGTACTGCTGGCCAGAGGTCATGTGGAACTCTAAAATCAGTATCTTTCACCAAAAATAGTTCATGGTCCTTCTAAGATTTGAGACATGAGTCTTCTTTGTTAGCATTGTCATTTCCAAAATCTGCAGTAGAGACTTCACCTAGGCCACTTTACAGCCACCAGATGGTGCCCCAGGAGCTAGGGCGGAGCCTGGATATGTGAACCAGGCATTCCCAAACCCGCTGTCTCATATTCCTTGTGAGGCACAGGGCAAGTCACCTAATTGCTCAGTGAGGAAGTCTCCCATCTCTTAAATGGGAGAATAACACTTCCTTAACATTATGGGGCTGGCATATGGATATATAGAAAGATTGAGGCAATCTGATACTATGTGTCTAAAGTAAAGATCTAGCCACTAGGTAGGATAGGAATAATAATCCTATTTTAGGGTAATGTCTTTCACCTGAAGCTCTTGCAGCATTTGATGAGTGTGAGCAAGGCTCTTATTTTTACCCCAACTTGCAAATCAGGTGGTCTGCATGAAACAAATGTCCTCAGTGTGCAACATCTCCCATGCTCCTGTGTGCTTCAAGGTTCTTTGCATATTCACAGTTGTTGTGAGTCAGCACTTACCATCCAGTTTTTTCCTCTGGCTTGTCCTGTGCAATGGAAAATATTGGAAGTAGGTGGGAATCAGGAATGGGATGATAATAGAAGGAATGAGGAGACCATAGGGGTATTATTAATCACACGATTGTCTTTCTGATCATGGGACATGTTAATTTCTTGGCCCAAATGAATGTATGGCTCAACTTCTTCTGTTTGGTCTCACTTCATTATGGTTTGGCAAGGCACCAGACCACGTACATTTTGTGTTAGGGTGGTTCACTTTCAGCCCAGCTTGCCTGCATTTTTGTGTTGCGTTCTCATAGCATTCTATGTACAGTAGCTGGATAGTGCAATCAATATGATATCACCTGTGAATATGAGAGAGTTTAACTGCTCTCCATCAACGCTATTTCCACCGTTCTGGTTTGTCCACCTCATTACCATTTTGAGGCAGGCTGTGGTCTCTTGGCGTCATGCCTTTTATAACACGGATGTGAAGGGAAGTGTCAGACCGAGTACGTAGTACAATCTAGCAGAGGAGTTTGCTACCTTTAGTAGTGTGATGTAGTTGGCATCGACATCCTGTTCTGCAAAGGCTTTCGGCACTGCATTCATCTCAGCTAGGAGAAAGAGTTTGAGAGTGTCGATGAAGGTAATGAACAAATCCATTAATTCCCTTCACGCTACAGTGTCTGAAACTGCAGGGGCCAAGGATAATGTTGATGGAGAAGAGACTCATTAAAATGGGTAAAGGAGAGTAATTACGGATATGAGTGACAGAATCTTCTTAAGTGAATGTCTCTCATACTGTAGATCGGGGGTCAGCATGGGAGCTAAGAATGGCGTGCAAACCCATTTTCATCAGCACGCAAGGTGGGAGCTCAGCCCTGCCCCTACTTCCCCATGCAGACGGGAGCTTGCTCACAGCCCTGTCGCCTGTGGATTAACAAAAGACCAGCAAATGCTACCAACCACCACCTACAGAGTAAAGCTCTGCATCTTCATTTATTTATCAATGAAGCTGCTGTAAGTAGCACTATTAGGGGATGTCTGTGCAGTGGTGTTATTCTGAAATAAGCTATTCCAGAATAGTTTTTCAAAATAACCCTGTTACACACACAATGCATTTCAAAATAGCACTTACTATTTCGAAATACTGCATCTACACACAATAGAGCCTGTTTTGAAATAGAGCCATTGGATGCACTATGGTTTATTTCAAAGTAGGCACCATTCCCTGTCTAAACTGCTGTTTCAAAATAGGTGCTATTACTTGTGCAATGAGGTTAACCTATTTCAAAATAAGCCAACTGTTATTTTGAAATTGTTTTATTTTTAAAATAAATGTTGACATTATTTTGAAATATCAGTTGTGTTGCGTAGACACTAGGAAAGTTATTTTGAAATAACTTTGCTGTTTAGGCTGATCCTCAGTGACTTTAAAAAGTATCACCAGCACTCGGACTGTACATAGATGTTAAAAGTGAGATTATGTATTTTTGGCTCTGAACATGATGTCTAAACAGCTGAGTGCTTTTAGAGAATGTGCAGCTACAAATCCTGACTCCAGCATTGGTAGCATAGACTTGCATTTGATAAATATACCTTTAAACTGATGCTAAGGGCACCTTTGGTTCAAAGCAACACATGCAGGTTCCAACGGTTACTGCTTCTTCTGGCAGTTGTGCTACTTATTAGCTTCCACGCAAGTAATGCTAGGAATTTTGACTCCTCTTTGGGGCTTCAGACCCTGACCCTGTGCTGCTGCGGAGCGGACAGGGGCTCTGGTTCTGTTCCTGCACTACTGCAGGACAGATGGGGCTCCAATTCTGGTACTGCACTGCTGTGGGGCAGGTGGGGGGTCCAGGTTCACCCCCCGCCACATGCTTCCACAGGGCAGGCAGGAGCTCTGGTCTCTGGCCCCACACTTCTGCGGGGAAGATGGGGCCTCTGGTCCCAGCCCGGCAAACCCGTAGGTGATGTTCTGGCCCCAGCCTTAGGACTCTCTGGTCCTGGAACATCAGTGGTCCAGTAGGACCATGAATGTTGCCAGATGAGAGAGTTCTGAAGTTAAAAGGTGCAACCTGTAGATTGAATGTGCAGGTAGAGTGAAGAATTTTTTTAGTTTGAGACAAAATTATTATTTGTCACGAAGATTTCAGTGATTATTTTTCTGTAATAGGAACATCTCTTTCAGATGCGTGATATGAAGCAAGATGGTTTACATTCATCTAAGATTGTACAAACTACTGCGGAGAATGACTCTCTTATCTTTTAAACCCCTTTATTGCCACCTCTCTGGTTATCTCAGGAGTAAATGTACATATATGTTGAAATAAATTCAGTATAAGATGCAAGTATACATGGGTATCAGGCACGCTCAGTTTACTGTATTATAAAGTGATGTTTTTTATTAATATTTTAATGCATTGATTTCTGATACAGAATAGAATAGGATACATACATTATTGTACTGAATTTTAGAACTGAGTTGATTCCTTCTGAGTTGGGACATATTTTTTCTCCTGCTAACTTAATATCTTCTTAATAAGATGTTAGCTTAATGTCTCCTGGGATTTTTCCTCACTCCATTCACTGGTATGTATTTTTTTTTCAGGACCCCTTTGAGGCATTTCACATCGATAAGAAGCTGGTGAAAAAATATATGAGCTCACTATTAATTGGGGAGCTGGAACCGGATCAACCCAGCTTTGAGCCCAGCAAAAACGTGAGTCTGTCCAAAAACCCAGAAACCTAACAGGTTCTGGAAAGGGACAATGCTGCGAGAAAATGCATATCCAAATGTCTGTTTATGTATTTGTTACCCCATATTTTTCCCAGTAATATTACTGTGATGTAATTCATTATGACATAATTTGGGGAGAGAGCCTGTGAGTGTCATTGAAAGTGCTGTGATTTACCAAGTATGATTATCTTGGTTGTATGCATGTATTTTTTAATCTTAAGGTAGGATATTGACTATAAATCTGTGTTGCCAATTTGTTTACAGTAGTGCTGACAGCCCACGCAGACCCAGGGGCAAGGTAGGAGGGAGCTCTGGCTCCCTGCCAGGGGTGGAACCAAGGGCAGAAGGGCATGGGGCTTAGGGTAGTCAGCCCTGGGTAACCTGCCCACTACCACCACCACCACCACACATGGAGTGGTGGCACAGCGCTTTGCGGCATTTCAAAGGGGCCCAGAGCTCTGGGTCCTTCTGAAATGCCAGGCCTAGGGGCAACTGCCCCCATTGTCCCGCCACCCTCTGTTGGCAGGCCTGTGATTTGTGATAGTGATTGTGATTGTGGTTACATCCAAGCAAAGTCCCACAAGGAAGCATGCAATCACTCTAGATGGCTGGCTGGGAAAGGCCATAAGAGAAGACAGTAGGCCCTAAAAGATGCTAATGTCCCATGGGGACCCTTCCTGAGGGTGTCATAAAAATCTCCATGTTATGGCTACTGTGACCCTACAACAGCATGTGGTGAAATCACCAGATCCGGGACTCCTCTTAGAATACTAGTGTTTTCACACTGACTGTGTGTGAGAACCAAGATAGGAGACAGACTTCCTGCCACATGTAAAAACTAAGACAGGAGAGTGACATCATTATGGTTTGACACTGACTTCCGGCCCAAAGAGACTCCTGGGAACACCTGGGGAAGGAGGAATGAACTGTGGGAAGTGCTGGACCCAGGATAGGCTACATGGGTCTTTTGCCTGTGAAAGGAATACCTCAGGTTTTAAGGCGCCTGTAAGCAAATCGGCCCCTCCAGAATCTCTGCAGACTCTTAAATAATTATTTAGGGCGAGACTTTGTTATTTACATCTAATCTCTTCACTATACTAAGTTTTATGTTGTGTTTTTGTTTATTGGCTAGGACTTTAGGTAATCTACGTTGATATGTTGGCTACCCCTTATAATCACTTGAAAACTATCTGTTGTAGCTAATAAACTTGGTTTTATTTTGTGTAAAACGGTGATGTGGGAGTCATAATTTGGGGCAGAAAGCTGCGTATATTCCTCTCTGCATGGAGGGAGGGTGTGACCTCATGAACTTATGCCATGCAGTTCTCTGTACAGCACAAGACGGTATAATTTTGGTTTTACCCTCCAGAGAAGGGTAATGCGCCTTAGCTGTGTCTTCCATGCAGGGACTGGTTAAAGAATCTGCATGTATGTAGTCTCACCTGGGTGCATTCCTACCTGTATGTATTCTGGTAAAAGTGTAGGCTGAAGCCTGGAGGGCTTGGCAGCTTGTGGCCCCTTGGTGGTGGAAGGGAAGAACCCATCACAGTATTGTCTGTTGTACTCCCCAGTGTCCTTCACATTGGTATTGTAATTACAGCGCCTGGTGGAGGAAGGCTGAAGAGACTCTGCCTGAAGTCTTCCCCAAGGGTGAATCTATATTTATGCGAAGATTGACACACTATGTTTGATCTTCTGGGGTTCGATTTTGTGCGTCTGGTATAGAAGCAGCAAAATCGACCTCTGTAGGCTTGGCCGTTGGTCCCTGTACTGCATATTATTGTTTGGGGCAAGGGACATCAGTGCAAGCCTAAAGAGGCCCAGACTACACTAAGGGAGAAAGTCGATTCTGCCATGTCGGTTCTAGCTACGCTAATGGTGCAGCTAGAACTGCATCACAATAATCCCCATGGGGAATGGCAGGTCCAGCCTGTCACAGATTTCACCCCATGGCACAATTTGACAGTTTGGAAGAATGTGTCAGCCACAGGGTCGATCCTCAGTGCTACAAATACACTCAGAGCTTATCAGGTGTCCCCAAGTGCCGCTGCAATGTCCCCTTTCAGAGGGAACAGAACCTGGGAGTGAAGGTTTCCCTCCCTGGCATGGTGGTCCTTCTGTGGAGCAGGAGCAGAGTAAACCTGCCAGCTCTTTAGGCAGCTGTTTTGCCAAGCCAGAGTGAGCAGCACTGTGCTGTTGGGTCTCCCCACAGAAATTGCTGACAGAAGACTTCCAGGAACTGCGCACCACCGTCGAGCGGATGGGACTCTTCAACCCCAGTCACCTCTTCTTCTTCCTGCTTCTCTTACACATTCTGCTGCTGGATGCTGCTGGCTGGTTTGTTCTTTGGTTTTTTGGGACATCCTTCGTGCCTTTCCTCACCGCTGCAGTGCTGCTTACCATTGCTCAGGTAAATCCTTCAACTCACAGAATGTTGTTTGGGATCAGCTTTTCCCTTCATGCTCAGGGCCAGCTACATCTTCCTATTCTGCAGCTATTCCCCCTATCTTTGCTGTGACTTTTCACCTGACTAGCAGGGTGCTATTTCTTCACAATGGTTATGTGAATACCAAAGAGGAAAGGCTCAGGAAGAAGTACTCAGAGGATTACAAATGCAGTTGGAATAGTGGGTTGGGTTAGTTCACAGACACGGCAGTGCTTGTCTTTCTTAGCTTGAGGCTCCTATGAAAATGTAGGAGTGATGGATGCAGGGAGCTCACAATTACTTAACTCCTCAGTTGCCTCCAGCTTAGAGATACAGTAAGCGATGATGCAGAAGTTCTGATTTTAAGGGGCTCACAGCAGCTGCAGTAGCAGCCTCTTCCAAGAAGTTAGCTAAAGATAGAGAAGTTGCATACATTGAACTCAACCTCATTGAATGTCTTTCTTTGTTTATTTTATTCTGACTGAGTAAATGAAGTCAGAACTGTCAGTATATGTCTTGTTCCCATAGTCTGTTAGAACCAGTGGGCCTCGCAAGACAATTTTTGATGGCTTCAGAGTGGTGTCACCAACTCTTAATGGTGGCTGCTCTAGCAATTTTTACTAAAATACTCCAGGAAAAAATAAATATGCACATACACATGTCCGAATCGTTGTAATTTATTTATGCCGAGTGTTTATATTTATTATTGAGTCTGGAGAAAAAATAAAGTAATTTTGTCTCCGTTCCTTACAGCAGTTTCACAGAATAGAAACCAAATAATGTGCTTTGCATTTTCTTGTCTTTTTGTTAGTTTTTTTTGATGAGTTGCTAGCTAGTAAGTCTGCTGCTATGAAAATTGTTATCTGGATGTTTGTTAATGTTACATTTCACAGCACACTTAGGGCAGGCCTGAACTACAAGGGAAGGATGAATTGAGATACACAATTCCAGCTACCTTAAATATGTAGCTAAAGTCAGTGTACCTTCATTCGGGGTTCTGCACCATCTCCACTAAGGGAGGTTGATGGGAGTCTGCACGCCTGTCAACTTCCCTTACTTCTAACTGGGGTCAGGAGTACTGCACTTGATCAGGGTTCCCTGTGTGTTTGATTTAGCTTACTATTCCCTGTAGTGAAGAGGAGCCCTTACTCAGCCCCAGCAAGCTGGGGGACAAATTAAGCCCTGGATGGAAAGGTGGGTAGAGAACCAGTGGGGGCCAGGGATGATGGGTGAAGAGTGAGCACATGGCTTGAGCCTGAAGCCCTGGGGTTGTGGGATAGAGCCCAAAGCCCCATGGCCAGAATCTGCCACCCACCACCCCGGGGTGAAACTGGAAGCTTGAGCCCCATCACTCCTGGGTTGGTGGGGCTCTTGCATCACCTGCTTGTTCTTCTGGCGTTTGCAGTGCCAGAAAGGGGCAGGGCCAACCCCTGCTGGTAGCAGCTGGGAAGAGGCACCACTGCTCTGCCCCTGTGTTACTGCCTGGGAGATTGTGGCTGCAAGAAAAAGCCCTGGTGGCCACATGCAGCCTAGGTGGCGGTGTATGAGAAATGCTGGGCACCCCACTCCACCCAGTCATCTTCTCACAACAAAAGCATTGCTTCTGCCCTTTGATTTTTATGGGTATGTCTGAACATTGGGACACAGGGCACAAGAAAAAGTCTGGCTCATTCACAGACTAAGGGGAGCATGAGGTTCCCTGGAGCTGAGGGGACACAAGGACTGAAAGATTCACTCATTCTTCCTGTGTCTGATGGTTCTCCGCCACTACTAATGTGCACAGGAGATGGCAGCTGGCTTCTGCTCAAATGAATGGCCATCTTCTACCAAGTTCTGTAGCATTAGTTCCAATCTTTGTCGTCTCTCCTCTCACCAAAGCAGCTGGCAGTGTATGTGGGGGAGGAGAAATGCTCTGCCGAGACCAGGCACACATTTTAACCAGTCTGGGTTGAATGCTGATAGTGAGCACGGAATGTATTCCCTCGAGTTCATTGAATGGCATCTCCACAGATTGCAGGCAGGTGACATGGCAAGCAGAGGAGCATCTTAGCACAGGATATATTGAGAATACAAATGTTTTCCTTCATACAAACTGAGGGCACTCTCATCAGGTTGACTTGCATTGACGGAACAGGGAGAGAATACCCCCATAGAGAATGGACATCTCTCTGCTACCTGTGGAACCCACACACCTAAGGGTGTGGTTCACTGTCCCCTGTAGTGGCACCTAGACAACTCACCGAGAAAGAATGAGTCTCCTCTACAGCCTTTGCTGAGAGCCAGCTGGCTTTTGGCTCAAACTGTAGAGGCTCCTGCACTAAGCTCCAGAGGTCCCGGGTTCGAGTCTTCCTGTGGGCAGTCACACTGGGAAGAGAAGAGCTGAGAGCTTTGGTGAGCACTGACATCCCAGTTTCACAGACTCAGTAGGACTGAGCATACCCCTGCTGCGGCCAGCAATCAGGCAGGTACTAAAACCCATCCTTGTTTACTGAATGGGCCTTACTCTTTTTCAGTCCCAGGCTGGCTTTCTGCAGCACGATTTGGGGCACCTGTCAGTTTTCAGCAGTACCAAATGGAACCACTTGGTTCACGAGTTTGTGATGAGCCATTTGAAGGTAAGTGCCTGACACTGGGCACGTTCCCCAGGCTTTGGCAGAACTGATCAAGCTTGGGGGTGATGGTGCCCTCTTTCAGATCCAGTAGCGTTCTGCTCGCGTGATGCACTCCACACATCTAGAAGGTAATTAGAAGAATGTGGTGCAGCAATGGGAAGACTGTCAGTACATGACATATGAGGTGATTTTAATATTTCTCGTCTGATTCTTGTGGGTTCTTCCTTTATTGCAGGGACTTTCAGCACACTGGTGGTCTCTGCACCACTCCCAGCACCACGCCAAGCCCAACTGCTTCCATAAAGACCCTGATATTTCAATGCACCCCTTCTTGTTTGCCTTGGGAAAGATACTTTCTGTGGAGGTGAGTGTGATGGTGCTGGCGGGCTAGGAATTCTTTAGACTTCTGAAAAGATATGTGCTAAACACACCTGGAATCAGGAGGCTGTGTATTTGGAAACAAGCTAATCCATGGACCGGGGAAGGGGAAGGATAGGACACAGATCTGCTGTCCAAAATCTCTTTGGATTCTGTTGGAAATAGAAGGAGAGAGAGAGAGGGACATCCTAGAAGATGAAAGGAAAACAATGAGAGCAAAAGGCAACATGCAAATAAGGGAATGCTTTCACTGTGGTCTTCATTTGCCCAATTGCCTATCTCAAATGCATCAGGATGGGCTGATTCTTGTTATCCTAGTTTACACTAGACATCACCCTAGGGTTATACTCATCTGGTTTTATCAAATGTCACTGTAGGGTTAAACTAAAGGGGATTGAGCTGTCACACCAACACACATTCATCATCATCATCATCATCATCATCATCATCATCAGTAACCGTGGGCTCAGTGCCCGTTGGTGTCTGATGCCTCTCTCAGCTATTTCCCTCCATCTTTGCCTGTCCAGTGCGGAGCGGCTTAGTTTCTGTAGACTAGCTCTGCACCAATCTAGTATATCATCTACCCATTCTCTGTGGGGTCTGCCTCTCCTATGCAAACTGTCCATTATGATGAATACCAGGGTCTTGATTTTTCATTCGTCGTTCATTCTGCAAATATGCCCAAATAGTTGTAGCTTCCGTTTTATAACCTTCTGCAGCAGGTTTTCTTTCAGTTGTATCTTTCTATATAATTCCTCATTGGTGACCTTCTGCTTCCATCTGATTCTCAGGATCTTTCTATAACAACTCCTTTCAAACGCCAATATTCTTCTCTTCAAATCTTTTGTTGTCATCTGTGTCTCACTTCCGTACAACATGCTGCTGAATACACACATTTTCAAGAGGCTCAGCTTCTTTCTTAAGCTAATTGCTTTGCTTTTCCAGATCTTATCCATCACCTTCAAACTTGCTCTTGCTTTTGCTATTCTAGTCGCTATTTCCTTTGTAGTCTAGATCTGACGTTATGTTGCTCCCCAGATATGTGAACTTCTCTACATTTTCTAGTTCTATACCATTGACACTGATCTTCCTTCCTATTTCCTTATCTCCAAATACCATTGTTTTCATTTTATTGATGTTCATAATCAGTCCGTACCGCTTCCCTTCTTCATTTAACACCTGCACCATTTTCACTAGCTTCTCCTCATCTTCCTCAATGACAACTATATCATCCACAAACCTCAAGTTGTATCATGGACCTTGTTTATCCAGGCTATGTCCAAGGCGGCATCTTTTATCATTTAGTTGTAGTGGCATCAGATTTCATTCGTATTGTTGTTTGACGGTCCGCGCATCTGACCAACCCTCCTCCTTCATCCTGGCTTGGGACTGGCATGGAGCTCATAGAGGCTTCATGGTGGTGTTCGTGCACACTCACACACATTTATTCATGCCCTCAGGCACTCACACGCTTCTGCAGGCAAAGGGGCTGCCGAGAAAGTGAATAGCCATGGCGTTGTAAATCTGGAGTGTCTTCCTGCAGTCATGGACCCTGCTTGGCAAGCTGATCATAAAGAGACCTTCTGCCAAGCGCTCTCTCCTTTTTATTGGAACTGAGCGGCTCCTGTCGCGTATGCAGGGTCCTTCCTCTGCATCCATCATTGAGGAACATGCCCAGACCTCTTAGGAGTCCTTTGTTTAGAGCAGCATGTCTCTTTGATTGTTTTAATGAGGGAATGTCTGTACTTATGGGTGGGGGCGGGAGGGGAGTTGCCATGCTGTGGTCATTCTTCCAGGAATTGATTTTGCCGTATGTGTGAAGATGAGGCAAAATCAATCTCTCTGGGCTTGGCCGTTGACCCTGGTACTCCTCGTTGATATGTGAAGTAACGGCTGTCAGCACGGGCCCAAAGATCCTTGATCTACACTAGGGAACGAAGTTGATCCTGACATGTTGATTCTAGCATGGCGAGAATTGCATATCTGGGATCAACTTTGATCCCTAGTGTATACCAGGCCTCAGTCATCTCCTGGCTCCAGCAGTTCTTAGACTTGCTGTCATTCACCACCAGACACACTCACTCTATCACCACATAGCTCTCCCTTATTGCAGGCTTAAACTAAGTTATAGAACTTAAAAATAGAGTGGCTGAAAATTACAAAGATTACAAAGTTGCAGAACTCAACAATCTTGCAATAGCTACAGAACTTAAAAGGCAAAGCAGCTGAGAAATACAAAGAACCAATTTATGGGATAATAGCTCAGGCAGCAGCTTTACATAGCAACTCTCAATGTGTCTCCTTAACATACCAGAGTAACTTCCCTTTTCCACTTCCTCTCTGACATGCCTGGAGTACAATCTAGACTGAGCAGCTGTCACCTCAGCCCTCTGACTTGGGGTCTCCTTTAGACCGTTTTGCTGCAGTAGTTATTGTGACACTGTGCCCCATATTCATCATAGTATTATGATAATTATGGCATAATTATGATGCATTTTGTACAAGATGGGTCATGTAAGGTGTCACTGGAAAATTTATAATGCTGCTGGATATGATTACCTTGTTTGCGTACATTAACATTTTTGTATCAGAACTTTATAAATATTGATGATGGATCTATGCTTCAAATATGCTTGCTTTGGAAAACATCCAGTGCCAGTGTTTCAGGGACAAACAATGAATGGACCAGATATTGCTAATGGCTCATCAGCAAAGACCATGGGCTATGGAATGGCTCAGACTTTCTGAGACTGTTCAGGTCAGCCTATAAGTAATGGCTGCTGTGACTGCATGGACCTGTAACCAGATCACATAACTCTGCATTCCTGTATCTGTCCATAAGCTGGTCTGGGAACCCAATTTAAAACAAAGGGTTCCCACCATCTGAAAAAGCTACGCAAGACAGAGGGTGACAGAATTGTTCTTTTTCACAATTGTTCAAGAGCTCCTGGAAACACTGAAGGACAAAAGACGGCACTGGAGGAAGGCTGGATGCAGGCTAGGTGGTTATCTAGCTTATGTCTGGAAAACCTGGGGATCCCAAGCTGCAAAGCAAGTGGAGCTTGCCCTTTGAGAATCTGCATGCCTGCTCGTATCATCGGGGTAGAGACTGGGCAGGGTTTAGCAGTTTAGTGCGTATGTTAAGTTTAGCTTGTGTCTTTGTTTGCAAGGTGATTTGTTAGCTGTCTTTTGTAGGTACGCTGGTTTAGGTAAAGCAGAAAACAAGTAAGCTTGGAGTGAAGTGCTTGGAAATCTTAGCTCAAAGGACGGAGGCTGTTGCATTTCCTCTCCCCATTGCAGGGGAGGCCAACCTGATGATAAATTCAGGCAGGTCAGGGTTTTGACCAGGGCTGGACAGCTCAGATCTGGGGTCCCAGGTGGGGAAGCTGGTGGTTATTTTGATGGTAGCCTCTGTTGTTGATTCAGGCAGTGGCTTGTCTGCCTGTATGTAACTGCATCCAGGTGTGTCCCCACCTGTGCAAATGCTGCTGGGGGCATGAAAAACAGCAGTGTATTCAGGGTAACACAGGCAGCTGCCTGAGCATGAACTTCCCTGAATTCCTTGGGTATGCAAACAGGTAGCCCTAGCCGCTGCCCACAGCAGCACTGCTACTTTTAGCTTGAGCACAGGAAGTCTGTCTGTACATTGAGAAGCTTGCTCCAGCAGCAGCAGTAGTGTGGAGGCACATTTCTTAGCCCCAAAGAACAAGATTATTCTCAGCAGAAGGGGAGGAGATCTGCCGATATCCATTATGTGCATTAATTGTGATGAACCATCTGAGATCTGCACGTGGGGAATCCCCTCCACATTTAAAACTCATCCTGTTCGGCCAACCCGGGTCCTCCTGAGATCAGTGGGTGAAGTCAGGTACACCATAGTCGCAGCAACTTTGCTGAGAAAGTGGTAGATGGATACTGCAGTGACTTATTCATGGAGCTCCCCCTGTGCAGAAATTGTAGCCTTTCTTCTAGAAAACTTGGGTGGTGTTGGGGCAGGGGCCCCACAGGTCCCTAGCACAGATGTTGAGGGCTACCAGTAAATCTCCAATTTCTGAGCCTCCAGTTTCTTCTGGTGGGATGGTGAGCCCTGCTCAATAGGGGAAGAATTTGGAGAAAACTCAACTGGAATGTTGTGGTGTATTCCTCCCAGGTGGTGTCTCCCCTTCTGGTTTCCCCAAAGGAGGGGACATCTGGTCTTATATCTGGAAGCTCTTCTACTAGAATATGGTCCTTAGACACATGATGGTTTTGGATATGAAGTTTCTGGACCAGTATGTCACCAACACTGAGTGTGGAAGAATTAAAAATGGGGGAAACACATGATGACATACATATGTATTTGAGCTTCTCGGGAGAATCTTTTATATTTTATTGTGTGAGAATTAGTATAAGATGTTGAAATTTGGCCTTTTCTGATCTCCCTTATGCTGTTGTAATTCAATGGATTTAGATGTCTAAGCAGGTGTGTCTTGAGGAGGAGGCAGCAATGGAATTGCTTTAAGAGGGTGGGCGTTTTTGACTCAGCTGACCTGCCATGACTCCCTCTATTTCTTTCTTTCTTTCTTTATTTTACAGCTTGGCTTGAAGAAGAAGAAGTTTATGCCTTACAATTATCAACACAAGTATTTCTTCTTCAGTGAGTGGATCTGCCTTGCCCAGGGAGCCTTTGTCTAACAACACCGCCTACTCTACCCTAAATCATCCCAGGGCAAGGAGGACTTTTGTTCCATGCCAGTCTTACAGGAGATCGCAGTGTGTGGGGCATACAGTCTCCGGCTAAAACTGTCACTTTGTGTGTTAACGCAACAGACATAAAGCAATGGCAAAAGGGTGAAAATGAAAGACTGGAGACATGGCAGTAACGGGGAGGAGCTGAGATGAGAGGGACAGATGAGAGGAACATGGGGAGTAATCATGAGTGAGAGGAGATGAGGAAGGATTGTCTATTCACTACTGTGCTATCTGAGCTCGCTACAGGTCACACAGTTACAAATCAGAAGGGGCTTTGTTCCTCTGTCTGTCCCTCTCTTGCATGGAGCGAATTCCCAAAGTGTAGAGGTGCTGCTGAGGTGCTTGACAATTCCATTATTACAGACAAATGCAGCTCTCAGACGAGATGGTGATTATGGAGAGCATGGCAGTCTGTCAGGCAGAGAAATATTTGACAGGGAGTGGTCAGACTGGGTAGTGCCAGAGTCACACGCTATCCGTGTTCTGTGCTGATACGCGTGAGTTGCTGCACTTCGACCCATCTGGAGCACTTTGCACTCATTCTATTATATTGCACTACAGTAGTCAAGCCTGAAGGCCATAAAAATGTGGATTGTTGTCGTCAAGTCCAAATCTGACAGAAAGGAGAGCATTGTCCAGGTTACCGGTGGGGAGAGGAGAGCAATTTCACTGCTGTAACTCGGTGGGTATTCAGTAGGTTATGCAGGTGGTCTGCAGCATCAGATTCACCTACTGACTCTTTGGGTACATCTACACTACCCAGTCATCTGGTTTTTGATTTTGTGCACCTAGTGAAGATGCATGAAATCAAACTGTAAGGGGTCGACAGTCGACCCACGTACTCCTCGTTCTTGCAAGGAATAACAGGGGTTGACCAGATAAATATGCAATTGCAGAGCTGGAACTGATGTATCTACCATCAACTGTAAGGTCTAGTGTAGACCTGGCCTTAGAGTCAGGGAGTTGGTCATGTTTTGCATTCATTTGGAAGCAGGTACAGGGTTGAGCATTTTCTACAGACTGCTGGCACCTGAATCTCTGAATTGGAGGGAGAACAGAAGGGGAGTAAGGAGTGGTGGGCAGCAGGAAGATGAGGAGTGAAATCTCTTGGAAGCATAGTTTGGTGATGGGAACTTTCCAGGGCTCAACAGCACAGTTTTTTTGTTCAGGTTTCCAGGGTGTTCGCTCATTAGATGACGTTATTGATGGCTATGCTCTTTGTGTTTTCTTCTCCAGCTATGCCCCTGCTTGTGGTTCCAGTGTTCCAGGTGTACTCATTATACTTCATATTCCAGCGCAAACTGTGGAGGGTAAGAGCCTTCAGCATTTCCCACGTGCCTTTGCGAGCGAGCACCTGCTGTCGTCTTCTAACTGAGGAGGTTGAAACCAGGCCCTCGTCTGTCTAGATCAGTGGGGTAGAATTACAATGTGTGGATCCAAGGCATTTTCTGGGGTGGGATTCGCGTTATGGGGTGGTGAAAGGGAACGATAATGCAAGGGCAGTCAGTGGGGCTTACAGGATTGATTTCTGGAGCAAGATTCCTGCTAATCTATGGTAGTGAAGGGGAGCTGCAGTGCAGGAACAGTGAGTGGGTCTTTCTGGGTGAGGTTACTCAGCCTGGGCACTTCATGGTGAGGTAGTGGAGGCAAACCATGTTACGGGGACCGTGTGTGCAGGTTACAAGGCAACTTCTCAGGCTGTGTCCTCCCTGATGTGAGCGAATGGAGGGGGGCTGCAAGGGACAGACACTCAGTGAGCCATACATGGGGGTTTGGGCGTGGGATTTGGGCGTTCTGCTCCCCCCATTGTGGGGTGGTGGAGGGAAGCTGCTCTGCTGTAAACTGCCCTCCTGATGAAGGTTTCTCTCTGTCTTTCTCACAGGAGCTAGCTTGGACTCTGACCTACTTCATCCGATTCTTTCTTTTCTTCGAGCCCTTACTGGGGGTGAAGGGTGTCCTGGGACTCCTCCTGCTGCTCAAGTAATCCTCCCCCAGCCATGATTCCTTCTGCCTCCTGGTACTCCCAGCTGCCTGACCCATCTCCTCTGCCCATTTCTTCCCATCTGAGATTGCCTCTGGCCACTCATCTTTCCTCCTTTCCACTGTCATTGCTCTCTCTTCTGTAAGAGCGGAAATTGTATTTCCCATATATTGCCCTCACTTTTGGGTGGGGAAGAGGGGCCTGGCTTTCACTGACTGCTCCTTGATTGGCACATGGGAGAAAGGTTCTACTTGGGGGCCACTTGTTCTGGTGGGCTTGATAGCCTTTTCTTAGCCAGAAGGCACTTGACAAGGCAGAGGTTGGTTTGGGATTGCAGGCCAGTTACTGGCCATTGCCAGTTCACATGGGACTTTTCCTGAGCAATTATTGGTTTGAATGATGTGGCCAGTTATTTATCAGTTTGCAGATTTGGACTGGACTCTTATCTGGCAACATCTGGCTAAGGTGCAAGTTATTTAGCAGTTCTTAGGCTGACTTGATGTGTGGGTCTCTAAGCTGTATGCATCTATGTGGCAATGACTCCTTCCTTTATTTGTGTCTCCACAGTGTTGCAGAGAGTATATTGTTTACCTGGATATCACAAATGAACCACATTCCTATGCACATTGATTATGATAACAACATGGATTGGTTCTCTACACAGGTAAGATGCACTCTTTTTACCAGGGTCTGAGAGAGTCAATTCCAGGTCAGGGAGCCAGGGAGAATACATGACATTTGTGCAGTAAGGATGAAGGTCAACAAGGAGCCCATGGACATGTGCTATCAGGAGAGGAGGGTTGTGATTGCCTGTGTGGGGCGGCAGGGACTGATGCATGCACTGATTGGGGCTTGCATGGAAATGCACTGATTTAAAAAAACAAAAGAAGATATGGAAATAGAGTGGGAGGTAGAGGCTGCCTGATGAGGTCACTCACATACAGCTCCCCATGCACAAGACGCTCTGATAGTTTTCTCCTTTGTGCTTCTTTGGCCTTGTGGCCATTTCTTCCCAATGGAAGGTCTAAGATGATACCCTGTAGAGTAGTGGGATAACAGGTCCGTGCTGGTCCAACAGAGTGAGGAACTGATTGAGGCAGTAACTATTCCATACCTCATTGTGTCAGTCTCACCCAGGCCTGGTCTCCTGTTCCACAGCAGAGGTTCTCAGACTGGGATCTACCTGTCTGGAGGTACATGGAATGTATTCTGGGGGGGGTAAGAGAAGCTTTAGGAAGTCAGCAGCAGCTGCTGGCTGAAAACCCAGCTCTGATGGCAGCACCACTCCCAGCAACAGTGGAGAAGTAAGGGTGGCAATGCCATATCATGCCACCCTTATTTCTGCACAGCTGCTGGCGGTGGAACTGCTTTCAGGGCTGGGCATCCAGCCAGCAACCACTGCTCTCTGCTCCATCTTCAGTGTGTGTGTGTGTGTGCGTGCGTGCGTGCACCCGCACATGTACATACACTTGCGTGATGAGAGCTGGGCTGTATATAACTGACTGTAGACACCAAGAAGGAAGATGCGACCAAGTAAATTTGAGAACCACTGTCTTAAAAAAACAAGTCACTGTGACCCCCCCGCCACCTCCCTCACAGACAGTCCTGTTCAAGCTAGAAGAAAGTGGGGATCAGGGCTTTTTACCAATTTACCCACCATCCATAGAGCCACACTCGTTTCTCTCTTTTTCTCCTCTAGCTCCAGGCAACATGCAATGTGCACCAGTCTCTCTTCAATGACTGGTTCACTGGGCACCTAAACTTCCAAATCGAGCATCAGTGAGTATGGGTGTAACCCACACACCTGGGGGTGGTTCAGTGTCTCATGTAATGGCATCTAGAGCACTCAGAATGAGTCTCCTCAACAGTCTTAGCTGGGTGGCTTTTAGCTTACACTGTAGAGGCTCCTGCACAAAGCTTAAGAGGTCCCAGGTTCAAGTCCACCCGTGGGTGTTTGCATAGGCACCTCAGGATGCACAGAAATTCTCAAGGGGCGTCTGTAGCCATGGGTTTCAACAGGAGGGGGAAGCAGCTCCCTGGGTCCCTGCTGCATAATGTCCTTAGCAGAAAGGGTGGGAGCTCTTAGTGGAGTCCCAGTAAGTCTCAGCTCTTAGGAGGGGCTTTTGGCAAAGCACCAAACAATTGAGATGTTATTGAAACTACCTCATTATCTCTTCAGCCTTTTCCCCAGGATGCCACGACACAACTACTGGAAGGCGGCCCCCCTTGTGAAGTCACTGTGTGCCAAGCACGGCATCGAGTACCAGAGCAAGCCCCTGCTGAGTGGGTTTGCAGACATTTTGCAGTACGTATCAGCAGATGGAGTTGGTGCTGTAGCTGCTGGCAGGTGGGGACGGGTGTGGAGACAGACGGATGCAGGACTTAAGTGGAACTGGGTGACTCGGGTGTAGGTGACTCGGGTGTAAGTGACTCTGAGTAAATGTGGAACACTGGTTAGGGTTAGCCTGCGACTTGGGAGACCCAGATTCAATTTCTGTTGTGCCAGACCTTGAGTGTCCTTGGTCAAGTCACTTGGCCCTGCTGTGCTCCAGTTCCCTGTTCGTAAACTAGGACAGTAGGAATGTTCCATCTCGCAGGGGTATTTTGAGAAGAAATACATCAAAGCTGGTGAGTCTTGTACCATCAGGAGATGGGATTGTGGTGATCCTAGTGTTTGGAGCAGGCTAGTGTGCTTTGCAGAGGGTGACCGTGCATGCACCGTATGTACTGTGACAGGGTTAGGCCAGTGGAGCAACTTACAAGGGGAAAAGCAGCTCGGAAAAGCAGAAACAGCCCTGGCAATTGGGCAGAGAGGGAGCAACAGGGGAAGAGGCTGCTATAAATCAGTTAGGGTCAGCTGGGCCCACTTGAGGCTGCCTGGTGTTTTTAAAAGCCTGCCCCCAGTAGGGAGGGTTGGGGAGAGTGGAAGAGGAGGCTGGGGAGGAGTGTCAAATAAGCAAGGAGAGTGGTGCAGATAAGGAACAGCAACAGCAGAGGAGGTGAGAAGCTCCCACAGGGAGTGTTTGGGGCTCCCTGCCCCGCTAACCTCAGGGCTCAGCCAAAGGCTGAGGGGACTGGGTATTCAGCCTGATCAAACCTGGGGCCTTTTACCCACTGCGCTTTGAGCACAGGGACCAAAGCCTGAATCCCAGCAAGGGCAACCAGGCCCCACTTACTGTGGACTGAGCAGCAGTCTGGCACCCAGGAGTGACACTAACCCTGCCACAGTACAGGGTCATGCTGGGTAGAAGACAACATGTTGTAGAGCAAGATGGCATTTCCTTTTGTGGCCTGACCTCTCGTGTCCTGCACACAAGGCCATGTTGTGTGGAGGATGCCATTTTGCTCTTCAAAATAACATTTTGTCTGTGCTGACTGGGATCCTGTTAGGAAATAATTAAAATGGGGTCATGCTGGCAAAAGGTGTGGGAACTGCAGAATGGGATACTGAATCTTTTCTTCCTGGTTCATAGCTTCCAGTCTAGGCCTGTACGACACAACTAGGCCACTGTGCAAACGATGTTACAGATCTGTGTTGTGTTACCCTTTCCACTTGCTTTTGCATTTTTCTTCTCTGTTTGTTTCTTCTGGTTCTCCATATGGGGGTGCAGTGGGAAGCCTCTGCCTCAGTCCAGGCTGCTGCCCTTAAAAGAACAGTAAGAGATTGCAAATAATGGGGGCAAACACTACCTCTTAAAAAAACCCAAACCAAAACCCTGCATGTAAATCCTGTGTGTGTTACAGGGGAATAATTATACCATTGGTGCGGTTAGAGAACCTTCTATAACATTGCCCAGCACGTTCCATTATAAAGCCTGGATTCTCAGACCTATCTGTGTCCCTCTTCTTTGTGTCTGTAGTCATTTATGTTTCTTTAAAAGAAAAAAAAAAAAAAACCCACAAAATCTCTCATTCACGCAGACAACCTATGTGAAAAGGTCAGGCAGTTTACAAAGTCAAGAACTCCAGGTTTAGGAAATACCAAATTAGCAGCAGAATGTGCCATCATAATTCTGTAATCTTTTCCATATGCATTAGGAGAGATTTTAAGTGCATACTGTCAACCTGCCCTGCCCCCTGCCGCCGCCCATGAGCTTTGCCTCACTCACTGCCCAAGATGGACAAAGAAAGAGGCAGAATTCAGGGGCCCAGCCACGTAATTTTGGTTTCATGTGCTGCATCAATACCCAAGGCCTTGGTCTCAAGCCAACCATTTAGATGTATAGTAATGTGCTACTATTATGTAACTGGTATTCAGTTTATCATTTTCTTTGAAACTTACTTTGATTTGTTTTGTACATGGCATATCAATTACAATTCACCTGATACCTCCCAAGGAGGAGTGTGGCATGTCTTGATCTCGACATCAGCCCGTACCCATTACTGCTGGGCTCTGCCTTGGTCTGCCTGACTTCTCAAAGCAGCTTGGCAGAGTTCTGTCTCCCTGCTGTTCAGGCTTTTTCTGCCCATATTGACTGCAGCAGCTTTATTTTGAACATTTGGGTTTGTTCCAGGTAGTAGTAAAAACTTCTTTCTTCTTCCTGGCCCCTCGGGGCACCGCTGCTTGGTTTCCTCTGGACACTGTGCTGAATGTACCTCCTTAATCAGTCCCTCTGAGTCCACACCATGGCAAAATGGCCTAAAAAACCCCTGTAGAAATCCCACAAGTCCGGAGGTGAATGCTGTTACACATGCTCTCAACCCATCACCTCTTGGCCTCTCAGCGTTGAACAGGCAGATGGGGTTTCACACTAGATTCTTGTTTCCTACCTCATGCCTGGATTTTTTTTCTCTCTGATTTATGTTCCATCTCCTCTGCTGACTAACTGGGCTGAAACTCTCTCCCCTCTGCAGCTCTCTGAAGGATTCCGGGGAGCTCTGGCTCGATGCCTATCTGCATGGGTAAGCAGCAGCAGCAGCTCTTGTGGAGGAGTTACCCAGGATTGATTGCTATGAAGATGTAATGCACAGCAGTGGAGGACGAACGAGTTCAGGGACATGAGTGGGCCTAGCTGTTTTGGTGGGGCAGCCAATGGGCCTGGTTCTTGTGTGAGTCTGGGATTTGACAAGGCACTTTTTCTCTGTTCTGCCTCTCTAGGTCTGGAGTACAAGGGATGGTATGGGCCTGTGGGGACCACTAGGGATTAACCTTACTCTGGGCACAATGGCTTTACTAAAGGAAACAGCAGCAGGAACATTTCTCTAGGTGCGTACGTGGCAGTGAATCCTATTTAGCTTCTTTGCAGTCTGAAAGAGTCAAAGTGAGAAGGGAGACAGTGTAAAACTTTCTGGAGAGAGATCCATGGGTCAGGGAGCAGTGAATGTGGAGAAGTGAGAAAAGCAGGTGCTGAGAAAGAAAAGGACAAGCCTTTTAAGGCTACAATACACACTCAAAGCCTATGAATGACGTCTGGAAGTCCCAAAATAGAAGTGAGACTAAAAGGACCAAAACTCAGGGTGGGGATGGGTGCAGGACGCTAGAGGTGAAAACACGCATGAGACTTGACCTGATGGGCAATGGTCAGTGGACCCACTTCTGAGAGCAGGTGTGAGAAGAACGAGGCTCTCAGGTTGTTGTCCATTGGCCATTTTCCGTCCAGAGTCTGAGCTGTTTCTCTCCTGCATGGCCAAATGTAGGTGACAAAGAGTTAATTGGAAAACATGACAATGCCCGTGTGATAGAGATGCACATTAGTCCAGGGGACTCCCTGGTCCTTGGGTTTAGCTGTAAAAATCCCTCAGAGGTTTAGCTTGTGAGAAGGCCCTTGTGAGGCTCAGAGGCCAATTTATGGCAGAGCAATTTCTGCTTTGTTGTGACGTGAGGGGTATATAGATGTCACAGACACCTCAATCCTGTGGCTTTGGGTGCATACCTATATGGTACGGGCTGAAGCTTTAGGGACTCCCAAGATTGAAACTAAGCGATGATATCCCTCAGGCTGATCTATGAAAGTAAAAAAGGATTGTGAGTACTAAGACGGGCATTGAGCTAATTAATGGGGCTGAATAATTCCTGTTTGTGATGGATGGTGTAACACTGGATGGGGAACCTTTTTTCTGTCGGGGCCATTGACCCACAGAGAAAAATCAGTCAGAAGCCAAAGACAACCCAGGAGTGGTGGTTCTGAGTGTCCTGTAGGATCTGAGATAGGACCAAAATGAGAGGTTCAGGGTGCAGGAAGGGGCTCCAAGGTGGGGAAGGGGTAGGGTAGAGGTAAGAGTGGGTTGTGCACTCTGGGGAAGGGGTAGAGATGAGGAGTTTGTGGTGCAGGAGTGGGCTCATGGCATGGGCAGGATGTCAGAGTGGCTGGCAGTGTGAGCTCTGGGCTGCAGGACGGGGATGGGATGGGTTGGAGTTGAGGTACAGGAGGAGGTATGGGCTCTGAGAGGAGTTTTGGGTTTGGTTGGGGTGTGGGGGGAGAGTGGTCTCTGGGAGGGAGTTGGGGCCTAGGAGAGGGTTCATGGTGGGGGTGTGGTATGGTGGTACAGGCTCTGGGAAGGGAGCTGAAGTGCAGGAGAGGTTCAGATCTGTGGCAGAGGGTTTGGGTTGTGGTCTTTGGCTGGTGGCATTTATCTCAACAGGCTCCTGGTTGGTGGTGCAGCTGGGTTGAGGCAGGCTCCCTGCGTGCTCTGGCTCTGTGCCGCTCCTGGAAGTGGCTGGCAAGTCCAGCATGTAGGTGGAGAGTCAAGGTACTTCTGCACAGTGAATGCTTCCTGCACCCATGGGCACCACCCCCACAGCTCCCAGTGGCTGTAGTTCCAGCCAATGGGAGCTGTACAGCTGGTGTTGGGGCGGGGGCAGCATGCAGAGCTTCCCTGATCACCCCCCAGCCTAAGGGTTTCAGGGACATGCTGGTGAGCCAGTGCTCACGGTTACAGCCCTGTCATGTGGGGGTGGGGAAGGAGGGAAGAACTGAGACTTGGGATTTCTGGCCCATGGTGTGGACACTTGCCACAGTCCACATGCAGTGAAGCAGTGGACCCGATCCAGACCATGACCCACAGGTACCTCATCCGCGGTGTGACAGCTCCAACCCCCCCCGACTTGACAGCTGTTAGCAGAGATGAAACGTGCATCAATCTACTCCACAATGGCAAGCCCCTACCGCTTAGGGAGTCTTCACTAATGCCAGCATTATCAGGTCTTACAAGGCACTCCTGCCTTTCCACCCGGCTGAGAGAGTGGCACACCTGCAGGCAGCGTATCATGCCTGGCTGTTGCTTGTGCTATGTGCTTCTGAAGAGCCCTCATCCATACAGGTCAGTCAGAGAATGAGATTTCTACCTCCACCCCCCACCACAACACACAGGGATATATACCAGCCCCCAGATGTAGGATAGGTCTACCCTGACGCTGCGATTTTGCAGGACAAGCATACGATATATTGCATCAAATTTCAATTCCTACTGTGTGTAACTTTTATTAACAATAAATAACAGTTCTTTGCTGTGTGTAAGGTTTTTACAGTGTGGTTCTGAGTGTATAATGATCACAAGGCAATTATGCTCTGACACCAGCTAAACAAGTTACGGATGCCACGTTGTGGGGCACATGGGCCTAACTCAATGGGCAAGTGAACCCCTATTGACTCTGCTCTGCTGGTAGGTGTCATTGTTTTGCAAAATGTTTGCCATGACTACATGCAAACCACCAGAGCCAGCAGTGCCCCCTGGGTGCTCTCTTCAGGAATACGGGGGCGGGGGGGGGATAGCCCTGACCCCAACCTCGAGGATTCTGACTTAATTATTTCCACAGATTGGGGCCCTCTTGAGCTGCTTGGGGACTTAAGCAAGTGCTTAGTTTGCTGTGCCCAGCGCTGCCACTCCCAGCCAGTGACTTCATTTGCACAGGCCAAACTGACTGTCCTGCATTGAGGTGCACTCTAGAAACAGACTGCAATTGCAGCTCACAGCCGCTCGAGGCCTCGGTGGTGCCTGAAGTCCTGCACTGTCCGTCTCAGTTGCATATGGTGGGATGGGGGGAAGTTGTGGTGAAATTGATGGTGGGGATGGCAAAGAGTGGGAGAAAGTAACAGCAAAAGTTTGAAAGAGCTGGTGTAGACACAGCTGTAGCAGCAGGAAGGATAGAAATTAGAGAAGTGAGGAGGGGAGGAGGAGCAGAAACTGAGGGATAAGTGGGTGAGCAGCAGCAGAGGACAGAGGAGCCAAGAACACGGGGCAGGGCTGGCAGTAACCCAGGGCAATGGGACAGGGGAAAAGGCATGTCTAGCAAATGACGTTGCCTGTGAGATCAGCATGTCATCTAGTGCCCAAAGGAGCTCAGCTGAGACCTGGCTCTCCAGTCCCCCTTTGATCAGTGCAATGGCCCTTCTCCCTGCTGGAGAAATATGAACAGCTCTGACAGTGTTTCATGATCACTACGGTTCCAGTACGGCTCTCTCCTGGGCTCCATGAATGTCGAAGGGAGGGTTCCTGGTTTGTCCTGCTAGGAGGAGGTTCAGAGTCCATGGGGCCTGCTGTCTACTTACCCCACTGCGGGACAAAGGAACCCCAGCATGCACCACATTTGAAAGAAGCCCAAATCAATCCCCTGGGGAAACTGGCTCTGCTGCAGCTCTGAACAGGATGCGGGAAGTTAGATGGAGTCGGTGAAAGGAAGGTGGCTGGTGGGGAGAGGGCAATGGGAGCCAGGTTCCTAGGGAAGAGGAAGGAGCTGATGAAGAGCGGGTGAGGTGAGTGCTGGGTGTGGAAGAACAGCGGGAATCGTGTGGAACAGAGGGAGCGGGGTGGGGCTGGGTATGAAAGGGAGGCAAATGTGGGGTTTGCCATTATAGCTCACCAGCACACGTAGCCAGTGCTGCTTGTGTCTTTGCCTGAAATGGGGGACACCGCAAGACCACCCTTCTTCTCCCTTGCCCCAGTGAGAGGTGTGGGGGGCAGAGCAGGGCAAGACTGGAGTCAGGGTTTTGCCACTTCTCCGCAGCCCCAGCCTGAGCTTGGGTGGGGGCATGGCTGGGGTTCCTGACCCCAGTGTGTCTGGAGGGGCACTTGCAGGGGGAGGGGTCAGTGTGGAGAGTTGCTGCGGTGGCAGGGTAAGCCTGGCTCCCCTGTGCAGCAGTGTGTGGTGGAGGGGTACTGACCAGTCCTATGGCCAGCAGGGTGAAGAGCCCTGACTCCACATGGCCACTTTTCCTGCCCCCAGTGGTCACTCTGCAGCATGGCTCTTCCCTGCACTCGCTCCCCCCACTGAGTCTGAAGTACGTTGTCCCTCATCTCAGTGCCTCTCCATTTCCATGTTGTGGAAAACCATGAAATTTCAGGCACATCCCCTGTCCAGACACATCCAAACCCTGACCTTGATTTAAGTTAGGATAAGAGGAACTCACATACCAAATTTTGTGGTTGTAGCTCTTGTAGCTGAGGAGGCATTCTTGAAAAAAGGGAGCACAGAGAGGCAGACACTAAAATGCAGAGAGAGATTTTGCTGAGATATGCTGATAAAAATACTGGTTGTCATAATCTCACAGGCAGCTCCCCCTGGTACACAGGCACACAGTTGTCTACATAACTACCAACAAGGTCCCACACTCACCTTGCTGGAAGGGCCTGGATTTTCACTGAGAAGGCAGAGGCACTTTCCCTCACCCGTGTGAGTTTAGCGTAGCCGCCGCCTTGCTCCTTATTCAGCTGTTACGTCACCCAAAGTGCTCACTCATCTCATTTGTACCAAATCAGCACACCGAATTGAGTGGCCCACCCCCAAAAAATAATTGCCCACCCTTGTTGTAGGCAGGGAGGTTGCTGTAATTTATTGGTATCTCCATAGCAGCATTTTGCTTTTCCAAAACTGCGCGTGTTCTGTGATTGCAGGTGCAGCTTGACAATCAGCTCTGCTGAAGAGAAATGAGCCATGTCTGTTCCGTTTTGTTATTCTTCAGGCCAAAAAGATCTAGTTACTGTCTCACCCTTTTAATTGCTATAAAGGTGTCTGACCCCAGCTAACGGTTCATTCACTATCAATAGCTCATCAGAAAATTTTCATTCATGACCTGTTCCAAAAGCTTCTTTGATTTTTAGTCTCACGTGGTCGCCATTTTCAAACAGGGCAGCAATTGGTCTTATTCTAAAACCATCTGTATAAACTATTTTCCATAGCTTCAGAGGATTCAAAAGGTTAGCATCAGCCACCTTTTGGTATGTATAGTTCAGTGAAAGCTCCGGTTGTAACTATAAACTCAAGCAACACATTGATGCAGTGAAAGGTATTCTGGGTTGTTAAATAGCTCCACATCCTAGATTTTAAAATTCACTTACATCATTCTGCAAGCCTTGCTGTGAGTTCAGTATTACAAATAAAAAGGTGAACGCCATTCCACTTTAACAACCCAATTAATAGGTGGTTTAAAGATTCTTTCTCCGATCGATCTGTCAATTTTGAGGCTGGCGACTGTTGCTGAAAATAACTTTAAACACTCTGGATACCTCACTGACAGTCTTGTTTTTTCAGCTTCAGGCCCAGGCATATTTGGCTAGAATATCTATTACTAGTAGGATTACTTAAAACTGCTGTTGCATTGGGAGATCTGGTGCCTATCCATCCCATCTGCCTGCGATTGCACATAGACCTCTGAAACAAGGGCCTTGTTTCTTTTCAAACATATTTGATCTGGATTGTGTAAATTGGAAGTGTCCCAGTCTGACAGCCAAGCTGTTGCCTATTCAAAGTTCTGTTGTGCTTTTTGACCTCTTGAAACAGAGTTTACCCTGCTGAGGCTCCCAACTTTCTGGGGTGTAATGTATTTTCTTTGACAGAGCTGCCTGCATAGACATGACTGTTACATCAATAAAAGCTGTTACAAGTATGGAGGGTTGTGTTCACACTGACTGCTCTTTTCTAGATTTTCTTTTTGAGATCCGTGTCTCATGAGGATGTGATAGATTTACTCCTACAGAACTGCTGACGTGTAGGGTCTCAAAGACCTTTAGAAAGGCATCATCAAGAGATTTTCTCATCTGACGGGGTTCTCTGCTGTGTGTGTTTCCTGACTGTAATATACAGGACGTTTTCTGGGCTCTGCGAAGAGAATCAAACCTAGGCAAATTGCTTAAAACCAAGCCTACAGCTCAGACTAGGCTGGGGGTGGGGGCAGGAGCACTTGCAGCTGCTGCTTCCCCGAGGCCAGGAGTGCCTGCAGACACTGCTTCCCCAGGGCTGTGTGTCAAGCGTGCCCACAGCTGCCACATCCTGGGGCTTGGTGGAGATGGGAGGAGCCGCCTCTCTCCACATAGCTTCCTGTCTCGTATTTGGGACAGGAGATATAGTTGCCCTACTTATCTGTGCCCTCAGCCTCTCTTTAAATGTTTGTGTTTCTGCCACAAGTTGTACTTTCTGCTACACTGAAATTCCCAGTGTTATTCACATTTGTGTACTGCATCAAGAATAAGAATATGGAAAGGCCTTCCTTTACTTTCATGTCCTGCAAAACCCCTTCATCCTCTGGAAGTCTCTGGAGTTCCTGCTGTTAGTGTGAGGAACTAAGAACGGGTGATTGTTGTGAGTTACAGTTTCAAGCAGGCCTTTAAACTGACGGAGAGCTCTAGTGATAGGCTATGTGTGCACTTTATCAGGAATGTCAATGGCTGTTATGCAATTTTAGGTATGCCAATTGTATACATAATATTGATTTTGCAGCTGTTGACCTTGGTCTCTGTCCTCACTGCAGAATGTCAACTGGAGCATTCCTCCTGCTGGCATTTCTTAATCCTTGCAGTTTGCAAGGATTTCCAGGATCACCATTGACCCTGGAATGTGCCAGTTTGCACATGCGTGAAACTGTGCCCTGGAAGATTGAACCTAAACTTTTATCTTCCACGACCAGTGTAGAGTTAGCCATAGACTCTGTTTCATCTCCACCCAGTGTGCTTCAACCATGCTGCTCTGACTGATAAATAGGCCTGGGCAGAATGCACTTTTCATTTTTCATAATTTTATGTAATATAAATTGTTTTAAGTTTTTTGTATTTTTACTGTTCATAGTTGCGGGATATTATGGGGGGACTCAGATAGTTTTGAAATGGTAGTTGAATTGGAGATTCAAGGACTTCACGTTTTAAAGCTGTTAAAACAAGAGAGACAAGATCAGTGAGGTTATTGCTTTTTTTAAATTTTGGACCAACTTTGTGTGGTGAAGGAGATCAGCCCATCTGAGTGCCACAGACCAGGAGAAGTGCTCTGGGGGATTCAAAAGCTTGTCTCTTTCACCAACCATATTTGGTCCAGTGAAAGATATCACCTCACTCACCTTGTGGCTCTCCTCCTGGTACCAGCATGAGAACAACAAAACTGCAAAAACCATTGTGTCAATATCACACATCAAAATATACAAAACAAATATTAGGGTGTAGCTGTATTAGTCTGTATCTGCAAAAACAACAAGAAGTCCCACAGCACCTTACAGACTAACAGAGTTTTTAGAACATAAGCTTTCGTGGGCAAAGACCCACTTCATCAGATGCCTGCTCCAAAAAAATCTGTTAGTTTATAAATAAATATTCTAAAATCAGAAATGATTGGTTAACTATTCATTTGCTAGTCCATTTGTAACAAGTTTAGAAGTTTTGATCAGGGTGAGCAAACTTTTTATGTTGGGCCCCACTTTTTATCTCTGCAATTAGCTGAGCCCCCCCAAACTTGTCTGATATAAACCAAACTGATAGAAATTTCAGTTATATTTATATGAAAAAAAATTTTAGCACGTGTAAGTAAATACGTCTGTAGAATGTAAAAACTTTATTATTCAGTATATAAATGCGAATATAAACACACAAAAGTAGTAACATATTTCAGCATTTTTAATGAGATGGATGAGCCTGAGACCTAGCTGCAAACACATCCATCCTGGGTGTTATTTCATAGACGGCTACTCTGAGCTCCGGTTCCACATACAGAGAGGAATGAATTTTGCTTTTTAAAGTAACTAATTGGGAGAAAGTAGCTTCACAAAGGTAAGTGGAAGCAAAAGGCAGGAGCACTTCAACAGCCTTTGCAGAACGTTCAAAGATATTCTGTCTTCATGGAGTCCCAAAAGCTTGCAAGGCTTTTTGCTTGAAATTCCATTTTCTATGTGGAGTTGCTTGATAAATCTATCAACTGCTCTTGCTCAATAATTGATGGATGGGTGTTTCCTGCACCCATGTCGAAAGGATTCTGAATCCAGTCAAGCTCTTCTGTTGGCAAGCCCTAGAACCTCTGGGAGAGATTGTGGTGGAGATTTTCAAGGTGGAATGTCGTAACAGCATCAATCTGACCGTGATGAATATCAGAGGCTTCAATGAATTCGCTGAGACATTGAAACATTTCACAAGATCGTGTCTAGTGTTTATGTCTCCAAAGAGTAAGGTTTTTTAGAAAATACTGAAATATTATCACCCATTTAAAAATATTACTATTTTTTCCTTGTAGCAATAAATTCAGGTAGTTTATTTTTTCAAAAGTATCACTGAGGTAACACAAAATTAGAAGCCAGCCACTGACAATATCGGTACTTTCACTCAGATGTATTGCAAACTTAATACTTTGGTGAATTTGCATCAACAGTTGTGTTTGTGTCCTTAGAAAGATCTATGATATGCCTCTTTACCGTGTCACGAGAGAAAGGTATAGTTTTTATGGTGGCAGCATAATTTCCACCCCCCTGCTATAATTTCTCTTATCTTAATTGTGGTTGGAAGTGCTAATGTTTCACAGTGTTATATGGCTTCATTTTCTTTCCAATCAGATGAGTATCGGAGAGGTAGCTGGGTTAGTCTGTATCTGCAAAAAACAACGAGAAGTCCTGTGGCATCTTATAGATTAACAGATTTATTGGAGCATGAGCTGTCATGGGCAAAGACCCACTTCATCAGATGCATGCTCCAAAACAACTGCTAGCCTACAAAATAAATAGTCTAAAACCAGAAATGATTGGTTAATTATTCATTCAGTAGTCCATTTGTAACAAGTTCAATTCAGAAGTTTTGATCAGGGATGAGTACACGTTTTATGTTGGGCCCCACTTTTCATCTCTACAATTAGCTGGGCCCCCCCAAACTTGTCTATTATAATCCAAACTGATGGAAATTTCAGTTATGTTCATGTGAAAAAAATGTTAGCGTGTGTAAGTAAATAAGTCTGTAGAATGTATAAACTTTATTAATTAGTATATAATTGTGACTATAAATACACAAATATAGTAACATATTTCAGCATTTTTAATGAGATGGATGAGCCTGAGACCTAGCTGCAAACACATCCATCCTGGGTGTTATCCCAGAGACAGCCAGTTCCACATATAGAGAGGAAATAATTTTGCTTTTTAAAGTAGCTAATTTGGGGAAAGTAGCTTCAGAAAAGTAAGTGGGAACAAAAGGCAGGAGCCCTTCAACAGCCTTTGCAGAAGGATCAAAGATATTCTGTCTTCACGGAGCCTGTAAGGCTTTTTGCTTGAAATTCCATTTTCTACGTGGAGTTGCTTCATAAACCTATCAAGTGCTCTTGCTGAGTAATTGATAGATAGGTGTTTACTATACCCATGTGTAGCCAGACAAACCAGCCCCCCACCTCCTTCTCCTCTCACTGTAACTGCTTCAAGGCACAGATGTGCTGAGTCGTTGAAACCATGGGAAGCACAGAAGAATAAACAAAGGGAGTAACAGGCTGTTCCTGGAGCCGGGGCCCTCGGGCTACCCTTGAACAGTACGGATAGTGATATGCCCACATAATGTTCCAGGAGAGGAATCCTATGCCCATGTGAAAAGAATGTTCTGTCTTAATGATTTGGCTAACATTCGGCTATCTTCACCTAACAAATGCAAATGAAGCTAGTGACCATCTTTTGACGCTGGCATCACTGAGACGTACCAGCACAACTGGTGTCAAGGAAGATGTGTACGTGACCCAAGGGGTATAAAGTAGGGCCTAACAGCAGACATGAGCTGAGTTGCAATTGCCTGACGTGCTGGTCAGAGCGGGCCTTTTGCCTCCTGAGGTAAGTGGACGCCCTCCTCATACTCTTCTTCCTGAGGGATTGAGTGACATATGCTGGCAACGCTGGAGTCGGATGATGCAGGGGTTAGAATTATACCTGCTATGTATTATTTTGCACACATTTAATAGGTTGTGTCGTTGTTGTTGTAACTAAAGTTACAACAATCTAAATTACCTGTAGGTTTACATCTCTTACATGCTAAACTTTTCACTCCTCCAGTGATTGCATCGAGCCATATACAAGCAAAGAACCCTAGCTGGCTTCTGGCTAATTAACCCCTTAGGTGGTGCTAGTGTGCTGGAAACTGGGCTTGAGTTTGGCCGCCTGCCAAGGGGCAAACTCCTGGGGCATCCGTCAGCCACCCTGGCTGCCTGCTGCGAAGGGACAGTCTGTCCTAGCAGTTAAAGACTCCGATGTAAAAGGGACTCCTTCTGGCACTAACTACTACCCCGATCAGCCACCCCTTTAGTGTCGGCTAACACCATGTCAAAAGGATTCTGACTCCAGTCAAACTCTTCTGTTGGCAAGCCCCAGAACCTCTGGGAAAAATTGTGGTGGAGATTTTCAAGGTGGAATGTCGTTAACAGCATCATTCTGACCGTGAGGACTATCAGAGGCTTCAATGTATTCGCTGAGACATTAAAACATTTTGCAAGATCCTGTTTAGTATTTATGTCTCCAGAGAGTAAGCTTTTTAAAAAATGCTGAAATATTATCACCTATTTAAAAACATTACCATTTTTTCCTTGTAGCAATGAATTCAGGTAGTTTATTTTTTCAAAAATATCACTGAAGTAACACAAAATTAGAAGCCAGACGCTAACACTATCAGTACTTTCACCCAGTTGAATTGCAAACTTAATACTTTGGTGAATTGCATCAATAGTTGTTTCAGTGTCCTTAGCAAGATCTATGATATCCCTCTTTACTGCGTCATGAGCGAAAGGTATAGTTTTTATGATGTCAGCATAATTTCCCCACACCCATAATTTCATTTATCTTAATTGCAGTTGGAAAATGCTAATGTTTCATGGTGTTTTATGGCTTCATTTTCTTCGCAATCAGACAAGTATCAGAGTATCAGTATTGTAATGTGGGGAACCTGAGGCATGAAAGGGCTAATGGAATCACCCAAAGTAGAGCAGGTGAATTGTGGCAGAAGTGAATATAGAATCCAGATTGGCTGATTCCATGTCATTTACTTCAGATTTCCTGTGTGTATCAAATGACTATGGAGATTATGGCTATGGGTGATAAATAATAGATACCTAGTTCCTTGCTGCCAAAACCAACCCACAAAGGGAAAGAGCAGCATATAGTCACCCCAGGAACCCGCAACAGATGTCATTCCACTGGGTTATGGTAAATGATTAATCCATTTAAACTGGCTCACCTCTTAGTCTGCTGCCACAGTTGCTGCTGTCACTTGGTAGATCATTGGCTCATCCCATTTTCTGAACCATTTCCTGCCATTGCTCATTAGTCTGTTGTCCTCATTCATGCAGTGCCTTGGACCAGTATTCAAAAAAACCCCTTTCCCTTTTGCCACTGTAGTTACTCCAATATGATGGACCCACACACACTTGAAGGACAGTTGCCTTCCACCAGCTACCAGCCCTGAGTGCCACTCTCACAATGCCTACTACCCTTCTTCGCCTGTCGTACAAGTCAGGTGTCCTGACTTCTCATTTTGAAAATTTACTCATCCTGTTCACCAGAGCTGTCATGCTGGGCTGGTGTTACAGGCCAAGTTGCTGTGGGGTCCCTGCCTTACTCCCACTACTGGCCAGTATCAGCACTCAGGCATCTGTGAAGTCATTGACTGAGCATGTCTGCCTACTGGGGTGGACGTCAAGGCACAGGCCTTTGTAAGGCCACTGTTAGGCCACTTTAGCATAGCAGACTGTGGTCAAGGCTTAGGTCTCTGTCCCTTTGCAATTCCCCTGGCTGGTCTGGATCTTGTTAAATTTTATCTACACTGTATTGGTGGGGAGGGAGAAGGAACATTGGCTGATCATGAGAAGGGCAAAGGTTCTAAACCAGGGTCCAATTAACTGTCAAACAAAATAGTAACTGCCCCACCAAAGAAAACAGAGTGTGGAAGCGACCACAGGTGACTCTGTAGGACTGGACTGAGGCGTCAGCACACCTGGAAGGCTGAGGAAGGCAGCACTGGAAAAGCAGGGCCCTGGGTAGGTCAGCCTTGAGATGCACAGATGCTCAGACACTTTAGCAACATAGGGCACTTATTCCCATCTTAGGATAGGAATAGCAATTTCGACGTCTTGCCACCTAACGTCGATTTCAACACTGAAGTAGCACACAGCATGTGTAGATGCAATGCACGCTATTTCGACATTGTGCTGGCTACTTCGATGTGGCCGGCTAGTGTAGATACAGCCCTTGTCTGATACACCCTAGGACTGCAATAATCTTTTTCACTGTCACAACACATCGACAGCTCATAGTCCTTCTGTGACCAACCAAAAACACCCAGCTCTTTCTCCTCCACTGTCACTTCCAACTGACCAATCTCCAGTTTACTGCAAAACTTTTTATCGTTAATCCCTAAATGCAAGACCTTGTACTCTGCATTATTAAATATCATCCCTTTGCTATTACTTCAGTTTACAAAGTCATTCAGATCTTTTAGTACTGTGTTCCCATCCTCTTCGGCATTGGCAATATCTCCCAACATTGTGTCATCTGTAAATTTTAATAGCACACTTCCACTTTCGGTACCAAGGTCAGTAATAAAAATACCAAATGAGGTTGGTCTCATGACTGATCCCTGAAGAACTCCACTAGTAACTTCCTTTTAGCTTGAAAGTTCACTTTTCAGCATGACCCATTGTACTCTCCTCTTTGGTCAGTTTCTCATCCACCATTCAGTTCTCAGATCAATACCCATCTTCTCCAATTTAATTAATTATTTCTCAAGATAAACTGAATCAGATGCCTTACTGACATCGAGATACAACAGATTTACTGTTTCCTTGCTCTAGAAAATTAGTCTCAGAGAAAAATATTTGTGACTTTCTTACCACCTCTTGAATAAACCAACTGAAAGAACTGTAGAAAAATCTACCATTCTATCTACAGTTTAGACTATTTAGACTTTCTCTGCATTGCAAGTGTAAAGCACTGATGGTCACAGGGTTGCTCATAGTGTGCTGCAGGGAAAGTGTCCACAGTGTGAGCTGGCAGTGCAATAGCATGACCACACTTGGGACACTTGCAACTGGTTTTGGAACAGGTTTTCTCTGGGCAACTATCCCACAGAGCACCTTAACTCTTCTGCTGCTTGTGCAAAGATTGTGGGGGGGCGGAGTCTCAAGGCATCCTGGGTCCCAATTCCCCATTTCTCATTCCAGCAAGGCCTGGGGGGGAGGGATAGCTCAGGGGTTTGAGTATTACCCTGCTAAACTCAGGGTTGAGAGCCCAATCCTTGAGGAAAGCCATTTAGGGATCGGGGCAAATAGATGTCAGGAATGGTGCTTCGTCCTGCCAAGAGAGCCAGGGACAGGACTACATGACCTCCTGAGGTCCCTTCCAGTTCTATATGTGTAACGCCAATTATAATTCTTAAACTCCTGTGCTTCTGTCCACACTTGGTGCCATCTTTCAATGGCTTGTGTTCTGTGCATAAGGTGTATGGGAATGGATCCCAAAGCATTGAAGAAAATGCCAAAAGGCCTCACCAAAATATTCCTTAAGCTATAAAGCAATGATGAAGAGTCAGACCCAGATCTTGCTGCATGTAGTACCTGCAACATGAGAAGTCTCATGGCATTTACAGATGTACTGACCATAGTGGAATGCCACTTTGGGTTGGGAAACAAGCACTGGTTGGTGAGGTTGCATCATCGTGCAAGTCTTGGAGGATCAGTGTTGGCTGCAGAACTTTCAGATGAGGAAAGCCACTTTCAAGGTTCTGTGTGATCAGCTCACCCTTACTCTGCAGTGCAAGGACACAAAAATTAGAGCTGTCCTGCTGATGAGTGGCATATGGTGATTGCATTGTGGAAGCTGACTATTCCAGACAGCTACTGATCAGTTGCCAATCAGTTTGGAATAACAAAGTAGTGGTCTCATGTTGATGTAAATGTGCAATGCCATCAGTTGCATCCTGACTGTGACTTTGCGCAATGTGCATGAAATTTTGGGTGGCTTTGCATATCTGGGCTTACCTAACTGTGGAGGGGCAACAGATGGCACACATATTCCAGTTCAGGCACCAGACCACCTAGCCTCTGAGTACACTAAGTGGAAGGGGTATTTCTCATGGCTCTCCAGGCACGTGTGGATCATTGTGAGCATTCACAGGCATTAACACAGGCCAGTTCAGAAAGGTGCCTGATGCTCACATCTTTCAGAACACTGGCTTGTTCAGGAAACTGTAGGCAGGGACCTTCTTCCCAGACCAGAAGATCACTGTGTACAGGAAAAGTTGAAATGTGCATTGTGATCCTGGGAGACCCTGCTTCCTTCTTAATGCCATGGCTAATGAAGCCGTACAGTGAAGCCTTGACATCAGAAGCTGGACCTGATTGATGACAATAGCCCTATGCTTATAGCTGCATGCTGTACTCTACATAATATTTGTGAAGGGTAAGGATGAACGGTTCAGTCAGACCTAGACCTCTGAGGCTCAGTGCCTGGAGGCTGAGTTTGAGCAGTCTGAAACATGGGCTGTTAGAGAGGCACTGCAAGGGGCTGCAAGGATCAGGGATGCCTTGAGGTGGCAATGTGATGCTGAAAGCCAGTAATATTTGTTGACATGCACAGGAATGCAGGCACTGCAATGCCAGGAGGTGACTGTGATTAATCCATCGGATGCACTGACTGGAAAAGTGCCTTTGCTTTGCTGGGATGTGCTTTCATGTAAAGGACTAAAAATTGCTTCCAACCCCAAGAATTTAATTTTCATCAGTAAAACTTTTGTCATTGGGATTGGGCATGATTTTTCTGACCCGTGAATAGTAAAAGTGTTACCAATGAAAGTCCAGCATAGATAGAGCTTGAGCCTTGTGGTTTGGGGGTGAGGGATGGACAAATGCCCATCCATGCCCCCAACCCCAAATTTTGACCATGGGGCTGGAGCATTCCTAGAACATGTAGGTGGGCTGGTTCTTATTTTAACCAGACCTTCTGTACATCTCTTTCAGGTGAAAGGAAGCCTGGGAATGAATATCATCAGTGCCATTTTCTCAGCCATTGGGATCATTCTGTTGCTAATGGAGCTGATTATCAATACACCATATTACGGCCAGAACTATCAGATACATTTTTTTTCTGAGTGGCCAGATTCAGCCATAGACCCATTGAACTGTAAGTCTAGAAGGGGCCTCAAGCAGTTGTCCAGCCTATTCCCCTGCACTGAGGTTGGGTGAAGTCTCCCTGGACCATCCCTGTCAGGTGTGTGTAAAATACCACACCTTTGGTCAGGAAACCAATGTGGGTGCATGGCTGTGTGTGTTTTCACTTAGAGCGCTGTCCCAGCTCTGCACAGGCAGAGGTAATGGACTTCCATTAAACTGCCCAATAAATCCATAGACTCAGATTTCAGCAAGGGCACCTGGCCAATTTTATTGTCAATGAAAAATGGTAATAACACCTGGCCACTTCTCTGAGGACACTAAGACATGTATGCTTGTGACAATGGAAGCAGCTCAGTTCTTGGCAGGACTTTCCTTAGGCTGTCCAGAGCCACACTCTGTCAGATACATCTTTACACACCACGACAAACAAGTTATGTTTTCACCCTGATTTATCCAAGTGCTGCTCTGTGATATATTAGCGTGTCATTTGTGACCTTTTGGCTGAAAGAGTTTGCCCAGCAGGATTGCCATTCCCAAGAATTCAAAAATATCAGTCACGTCCCCCAAAATCGTTGGGTTTTTTTGTTGATCTTTGGTTTCTGAGCCAGAATGGACAGAAACCTCCTGTTTTTTTGAAAAAAGGAGAGCTAAGGTTTTCTCACAGCCCTAGGACTTCATGAGCTGAGACTTTAAGAAGAGCACCAAATACTGAACAACTCACAGTAAAAACATCAGAATTAGTAGTGATGTGAGTCTCACTTATTTATTGCAAGCTGTTAAACTCTTCTCTTCTGCATTATTCATTGGCTACCTTTCAGCCAAGCACTCAGGAAGGCTGTGAGGCATCGGTCACTGATCTGTTTGGTATCAAAGAATTGTTTCTATTTACGTGGTTTTGATAGGCTGTTCCATTCTCTGAAGACAGACCCAGACAGTTTTAGAATCTCTTTCTTGCCTAGATCTTTATTCTAGTCTATCTGGGTTCTCTGCTGTGTGTCTCGTGATTATAGGGATGTGCACTTTGAGCTTTCTTAGAAAAGTTTGAGTATAATGACCCACTACAACTGGATCCTGGGTCAGTTGTCCTGCCCCCTGGAGATCAGCTTGTCCTGCATCTGGCAAGGTCTTCTGGCTGGCAGAGGCTTGTTCGGTGTTTCCCATTCAGCTGCTCTGTAACTAGAGACAGTTGGCATTTGAGATCACAGAGCCTCACAATCTCTCTTTTAGCATATATGATGATGATCTATTACGTCAAAGGAAGAGCATAACTGCTCCATCTCAGTAAGTGGCAGTAGCTGTGTTTGCTGCTTAAGTTGATGTATAAGTTATTATAAAACCCAGTGTCTGATTTTTTTTTCACACCGCTGAGCAAGGACATTAACTTCAACTTAAACAGTTGATCAGACAAGGCCTGATTATTGAAAACTCTCAGGTGCTGCACCAGGGAATGCAACAGGAAGGAAAAGAGAGCAAGTGAGTACCTTGGAGATGAAAAACTGTAAACACTGAATGCCCTTATTAATGCTATTTAGAAAATGGGAATTTTACTTCACACAAAATTTAATTAAAACAAATAAATCATTTACATCACAATTTTGGTGGCATATTCTTTGTTTTCTTCCAAAAAGTGAAAGTTTCAGCTTTTAGGCACCAATATATTTTATTTCTGGCGGTTCAACTTTCTGAGGAAACATCACCTGATTCTGTAGAAATCTGGTGCTCACTGGAAATGGCTGTTTACCCAAATAACCAAGATGTCCACTAGTGAAAGGTATGTATCAGAAAATACCCAGCCAGCCCCCATTACTTCTGTGGCAGTTTCCTAGGCAAATGGAAAAGGGGAGGGTCTCACTTCACTCAGCAGTGCCCCTAGTGGCCAAAAGCAGTGTTGGTGGGCTCCCCTGGTTAGTCCCATGCCTTCAGAGCCTGAAGAGATGGTGATTACATTTGGGGGAAGGCATATTGTGAGGATTAAGCTGTGGAACAGGACTATGGAGTCCTGCAGTAAAACAAAGCACAGAAGGAGGAGGGACTGAGCGTAACCAACAGGGAAAGATTCAGTCTGATGCTAATAAACCCCATTTGCATGACCCTGTGAGAATTTCCTCGTGAGGTTTGGAGTCTCCCCAGCTGGACGGCAGAGAGCAGCTGCAGTAACAAAGTAAGTGCATCGGCAAACACTCTCTTTGGAGGACTGTTAAAACTGGGGGCAGGTGAGTGGCCACATTGAGGAAGGCATCCAGAGGGGTGCCATGAGAGCCTTTCAGCTCTCTTCTAGGAAAAGGAGACCAGAATTCAAAGAGAAGCAAATCCAGTCACCTGGTAAGTACAGGAGAGAGAAGAGGGGAGAAATTTGAAGCTCAAAGCTGCATGATCCTGTGAGACAGGGTAAGTGGCACCTGCCAGACTTAGAAAAACCTCATTTGGAGGTGTGGCACCTCAAGCTATGTGGCACTAGCCAGCAACTAAAAGCAACAGGGTGCAGAGGTCAGAATGGTGCAGATAGAATGTTTTATTTTTTCCGGACTAATAACAACAGTTATCAATCTGCCGTGAGCTCTTGGTACTGCCAAAGGTCAGGGCCTTCAGCTCTTTTGAAAACATAGGCATGTGTGGGATCACCCTGTCACCTTCCCACTCCCCCAATGTTGCCAAGCAAGAGAACAAAGTACTCTGGTACAGGCAGTGAAAGGGAGACAAAAATGGGGAAAAGGTGGTTGCACAGACTGGACAGAATACAAGCTCTGGGAAAGAAGAGAGTCCTGACTATACCCATGGTCCCTTAGCCTTTCCTTCCACGATACGACCCACGTAGATGAGACTGGCAAGAAGACTGAAAGCTTTCAAGGCCCAAAGGGTCATCTAGTCTGACTTCCTCTCTTAGAGTCCATAGAACTTCCCTACAAGGACTCCTATATCAAGTAAGTTAATATCTGCTCTCACTAGCCTGAGTTTATGCTCCAAACACTGGATCTTGTTTTGCCTTTGTCTGCCAGAGGAAAGTGCCCCTACCTGTAGAAACAGTCTCCCCACAACCTGCTTTACAGTGCTTATTAACATTTAAATTATCTCAAGAGCTGTATGTAGTTCTGCACATTGCCAAATGGGAAGACCCATAAATGTCTCAGAATATGGGTCAGACATGAGTGCTGGGATATTAGTATTAATTATTATTATTTAGTTGTTGTTGTGTTAACTAGAGCCAGGTGACACATTCCGTTTTTCCACAGAAAAATTCAATTTTCCGTGGAAATCTGGATATCAAAATACTTTGATTTGGTAGCACTGACTCCCAGGAGTTGTCATTCCCATGTGTCCCCTTTCTCTCTGTGTGCCAGGAATCCTGGTCACACTGTCATCTCCTACAGTGCACCACGATTCATTCTCCTGGAAATGGAGGCAATGAATTTGGGGAGTCCCCAGCCCTTGCACATGATGGGAGGTGCAGTCCAGCCAAGTATCGCAGCCTGCAGTGGAGAATGGGGATATGTAGCAACTGAGCTACAAATCCCACGACGCACCATGGCAGCATAGCTGAATTGCAGCATTTCTGGTTGAGAGCTTTCTGGTTTTTGATGAAAACTTGGAACAGTTTGTGAAAAGGAGAACCCTTCCACCCGCACAGGTCAAATTAATGGAAACCCCAACCTTTTATCAAAATATAGACTTGGTGAAACATTTTTGGTTAGTTCTTTTATAGTGGCTTCCAGGTCTGATACCAAGTCTTTGAAGTTGATGTTTCTCTTTCTCCCATGGATGCAGGAGCAGGGCCTCTATGCCAAAGAACCTCAGTTAATTTCCCCCATTCTGATAATCAATTACACAGTCCAGGAAACTTCCATACCCAAAAATGAAAAAAATCCTGAAAGTTAAAAGCATCCGTTGAGAAAGCTGAAATAATGGAAGTGCTGTGGCCGAATCCTTCAATCAGCTTTTGAAAGCCCTTAGCTGTACGTGCTCTCGTGATCCAAATATAGCTCCATGTGAAAGACAAAATCATGGTGGGGACTAGAAAGGGGCTGAGCAATAGGTAACAAAGATTCTGGCTCAGCTAATTTTGGGACTGGTGTTGTTCCATAAGGCTTAATCTGGGCCAATCACTCTTTTCTGCAGCATCAGCATCATGGCGGCACCAGGAAGCGTGACCAATGAGGTGATTATGTTTATACCCCCAAACGGCATCATCCAGCAAGGCCAGGTGGTCACAGGGGGCATTTCCCAGGCTCCTCAGGTGGTGCAATGCTCACCTCAGCAGCTCAGCATCATGAACCCTGGGAACCAACCTCTTGTGTCAGTGTACGCCGGGAGTCCAAGCGAACAAGCCGCACAGCTAAAGAAAGTAGGGATGATGGAGAGATTCCTGAAAGCACAGCCCAAGGCCCTGGGGGTAAGTGTCAGCTTTGCTCAGTCCATGTGACTGAGTCATTACAATATCGAAGGGCCTATACAGGTGAGTGAATGAGTGAACATGAGCAAGCTCCAGATGCCACCTTTTTCCTTCAGCCAACAGCTTTATGGGAAGGCTATCAAGAAGCTGGTACCATTAGGTGACTTGGCACCTCAGGGACCCAGGGTAGATCTGACCTCATCCTGAGACTTCATTGCTTTGGGGGACTGGGGAGAGAGATACACCCAGACTTCCAGAGGCAGCCCGAACAGGGAGAAATGAGGATTAAGCGAGACAAGGAGAAGCACTGGGGGAAAGGATTATAAACTGGCTGTTTCTGTAACTAAATGGGTGAAATGGCCCCAAATTGGCAGGGTCATCTCAGCGAGGTAGCGTTCATTTTGGGTGGGAAGCTAGTGTAAATCAGCATCTCTTCACTGAGATAACTCCCAGGATCTGAAGACCTGGTCTAAGAGGTAGTTCAAACCAAGATTCCTTCTCATAGTTACTGCAGTGCAGAGCTGACTCCATTTGGCCTTGAACTACAAGTGAAACAAAGCAACTTCCATCCATCAGTTTAAAGAGATAAGCCAATGGTTCTTCATATTTTTTACAATTACGTAAATAAATAGGTAAAAGAGATCATAATTTAATAGATTTTAAGGCTTGTGGGGATCACTTGGATTGTTTAGTTTGGCCTCTTGTGTGTCACAGACCAGAGAACTACCCTGAGTTAATTCCCATGACCCAATGGCAAGTTGTTCCAATGGTCAGTTAAGCATCTTCACCTCATTTCCCATCCAAATTTTACTTTCAACTTCTGATGATTAGAGTTACTAGAGCTTTGTCTGCTAGACTGAAGAGCCTGTTGTAAAATTTTATTTCCCCACAGAGGTACACATAAATTGGGACCATGTGAACCCTTAACCTTTGTTAATGAAGTTCCTGAAAGAGGGCTTATTTGGACTATCTTGCAAGTTTGGGCTCCTTTGGCTCAAAGCATCCAAAATCGTTATTGGTGAATATGGTCGTAGACTTCTCCCTTTCAGTGGAGTTTTTTCTCCAAGCATGGGATATATTCAGATTTTTACTGGACCTGTGAAGGTGTGTGCAGTAATCCATTGTTTCATTGTATGTAGTTGTCTATAGGTAGTCCCATGGATGGGAAGGGAAAACGGGGAAATTGTTCTGAGGCCTGGTGATTTAAAGGGACCCCGGACTCCTGCCATTGCTATGGCACTGGCAGTGCCCCAAACCCTGAGACCTTTAAATTGCCACCAGTGTTGGTGTGGCTCTGCACAGCTTTTAGGGCCGTCATGGGAGACGGGAAAGCTACTGGCCATGCTGCTGTCGGGGCTGAGATATGGGGTGCACTGCAGGCTGGAAGGTGCTCAGGGTCCTTTGTCCTTGGCCGCACTCCTTCCACCTTCAGCACCGCCTCTTCTGGGAGGCTGGAGCTTCCCATCCACCCCACCCCAGCCAGGGAGCAACGGATGAGTTTGGCTGTATGTTAGGTATCTGAGGACTGTCAATTGTCTTGTAAATATGGAAGTCGCACAGTTTTGCTGTCGTTGTGAGGGATGTTGGTGTGGAGGGAGCATCAAGGGTGACCTTCTGAGGAGGAGGTTGAGATGCTGTGGGCAGGCTGCCCCAGGGCTGGGGTAGAAGGCCAGGATTTTGTTAACGTTGTGGAGTTTGGAAGGCAGGCGGTTGTGTCCTAGAGGAAGCTGTCCCTTTGTGCAGGGCTGGAAGGATTGTCAAACCACAAAAGTGCCAAGTCCCACCCTCCTCACATGGGCCTCAGGCTCTGGGAGGGAGTTTGGCTGCAGAAGACATGCAGGTTCTGGGTTGGGGCTGAGGACTGGGCTACAGGAATTGTGGAGTGCAGGCTCTGGAAGGGAGTTTGAGGTGAGGGTTCACCTGTGGTAGGGGGCTGGAGCGTGGAAGGGGGTAGGAGGCATCAGGGTAGGGCAAGGATGAGGAGTTTGTGGTGCAGTGGTCAGCCTGCCTGGCTACTGGGGTGGAGGGCTAGAAAGGAGGACTTCTCCCAGCCCTCTCCCTTGGGTGGCAGCAAGCTCTGGGGAAAGGTCCCTCGTCCTTCCTCTTTCTCTTGCACAACACTTGCCCAAGCCGTCCCCTCATCCCCCTATATATTGAAAGAATATGTCTCTTTCCATGTTGCAGGGCTTCTGTTTCAGCTATCCTCCCAGCTAACACACCCGTTAAAATAGAGATTTCCAGAACTAAAAGCAGAATCTGCTAAAGATTGAGCTAAAGCCCTTTACTTCGGGGGGGGGTCGAAGCACCTTGTATCTTCTGCAGATTGGCACAGAGGAAAACAATGAAAAGCACTCGTTCATCAGCACATTACACAGCTACATACATACTTTACATCAACATCATGTACCCAATTGTGTCTGAGTCCCCTGGGACGCAACACTGAGTCAGCATGTGTGCTATTTTTCAAGGGGCCTTTCCCATACGTACACTGTGGTTACAGTATCCTGGAAACAATATAGAAGACTTACAAACAGAAACAAGCACTGTTTCTAACAGGCACGTCCTATAAGAGAAAACCCTACAGATTGCCTGTGATGGTAAAATTAATGATACCATACATTACAATGATCACTTTTCTTTTTCAGGGGTATAACCGGGTAGATTGCACCTGGTACTAAGCTAAAGCACGCTGTCAGCATGGCGAATATTTGTTCAATTGTCTAGTGATGGCTAGGTTAAAATAATCTACTATGGGTAGGCACAGTAAAATATATGTACATGGTATAGATGTGTTTGAATTACAGGCATTGTTCCCTCTAATTTTTTCCATCTGGGGCAGAATAAATTTTGTTATGTGCACCATGACATGTGCCGATGTTCACCACCCATAGAAACTCATGCTGCCAGCTGTGGGCACTGTGTTAATCAGCTGGGTGGCACATGAATGTCTCCTGGGGGGCTGCCCAAGCGCTCAGCTTGCAGGGAACACAAACTTACAAGACATTCTCCACGTTAGTAGTTACAACCAAATCCCTAGCTTCAGAGTACCCGGGAGCCACGGCTTGAGCTGCATCATCTTGCGCAGTGCATGAAGTAAAAATGAAACAAGTATCAAGACCCTTACACATAGCACTCATGTCCCTTGATGCTCTTAAGTACGGCATAAACACAGGGCAGCAACAAGCCAAAGCAGGAGGCAGTTTGGTGTGATACTGATGCATATGATGCATATCCATCTCTCAAGGTTTTTAAGTCCTGGCTTGACAAGGTCCTGGCTGGGAAGACTTAGTGGGGGTTGATCTTGCTTGAAGCAGGGGGCTGGACTAGATGACCTCTTGAGGTCCCTTTCAGCCCTAGGATTCTGTGATATCTGAGATGCACTCATTGTTTTCTCATGACGCTGTTGCCGTAAGTTATCCAAGTTAGTGTATGGCTCCTTCACTGCAAAGTTGATATTTATAAATGTTTTAAAACAAATCTTCAAGGGGACTTGTGCAGTGTGTGTCTGTGCTGTGGAAAGTAGCTCAGAAGAACTGAGTCCATTTCTACTCATTCCCCACAGGAGTGAAAGTCCCACTGGTGTCACCTGATTAACAGCTTCAGGATGTACCCATTGTTATTGATACAGTGCTGTATGAGGGCAGAGCACTTTAGGAAGGGAAAATAAGAGAAGACGTGATAATATGAGCACTGCTGGCCTTTGACCAGGGCTGTAGCCCAGGGCGATGTGCTGATGGGGGCACATTTTATATGTCCCATGTACCTTATCCACAGGGGAATAGTACTGCTTTCCCAGATCATGCACTACCCCAGTGAAAGGGGCTAGTGAAAGGATTTGAATTCCTGCTCCCACTTCCCTTACCCAGATGTCTCTCTGACCTCGAGGGCTCCCTTTCCCCTCTCCTGTGGGGCAGAGTCCATGTGACCCCTACAAGACTGGGCCCAGGATTCCTTGGGGCTCACCCCCCAACCTTGTTGTGATCACCTAGGGCTGGGGCTAGGGTGTCCCCACTCCAGGGTTCTCCCTCCACATTGAACGCTTCCCTGACCCACTGAGGATTGCATACAGTTCAAAGGAAATACGACTGATTAAACAACAATCAAGTTTAAAAAAGAGAATAAGGAAAACTGGAAAAGTGAATGGAAAACACACTACTCCGCTCTGTGGCACAGAGACCTCACAAACAGCATCTCTGGAATCACACAGCAGCTCACAGTCTGATCCTTTTAGGCCTCAGCCTTCCTTCCCAGGGCCTGGCTGTGCTGCAGGGTGGCTGCAGGTCAGACACTTGCTCTGGGTGGCTGGAACCTTCTCCCCAGCATCAGCCCCTCCCCAGTCTGGCCTGTCAGCCCTTTTGGCCGATGGAGTCCCCCTCCGCTGGGCCTCTACCAAGCTCCCTCCTGTCCCCAAAGCTCACCACACCCAGCTCCAGCCTGCTGGAGCCCCAGCTCCTCTCTGCTGTTCTGCCTCCAGATCCTGGGCTGCTTCTCTGGCCCCTCTGGCTCTGTGGCTACAGTGCCACACCCAGGGTGGAGCTGCTCTCGACATAGTGTTTCAGGATGCCTGGCTGCAGCTCTCCCCTGCTCTCTGCACTGTATCTCTGGCTCTCAACGGCTGGCACGACTCTGCTCCCTGCTCAGCTCAGGCACCTCTCCCTGGCTCAGCCCCACTCGGTCCAACCCAGGAAATGTAACTGACACAGAGGACAGGACTCTCCCCAGACTCCTCCCTCCCTCACTGTCCTACCCACCCTGGCGATCAGGCTGACCTGCAGGGCTGGTCTCTTCCCATTGTTCCTGGACATGGTCAGTCTCAGGATTCTGATTCCCAAAGACCTTTCCCCTTCCTTTTGATACTGCGAGCTAAGCAACAAGCCCTCCTCCCTCCAGTTATAGTAGGGAGCCAACAGTCAGGAGGTGAAGCTCTGCAGCCAGCCCAGCCAGGCTCAGGGAGAAAACAAAACATGCATCCAAGCTGCAGCTCGCTCTCGCTCTCTCAGGTAACTCCTCTGGTGGGAGTAGCAGCAGCAAGGTTGGGTGCCCCATAAATCTGTAGAAGCCATATAGGGTGTGGCAAGGCAAGCTGTGCTGGAAGAGGCTCTGAAAGGGCAGCTCAGGGTGATGCAGGGGAGGGAGAGGGCGGAAGGAGGAGTCTGTGTGAAGTTTGTCTCTTTGTGTTGCAGCTGGCAGGGGGCTTGGAGCAGCCCTGCCAGAGAAGTGTTAGGCTAGAGGCGCACTACGGCGGAAGGTCAAACTGCCGAGGCTCGATCGTCCGGGGTTCCATTTGGCACATGCGCAAAACGACTCTCCTGGGAGTTGAAGTCAACCCCTGTGCTCCTTGCACGAGGTGAGGAATAAGGAAGGTCAATGGGAGAAACACTCCTGTTGACCTTGCCGTGTGGACAGACATGGAAGACCACTGTGGATAAATCGATTTTAGCGACGCAATAGACGTCGCTAAGACTGGGTGTCAGCGCTGGACTTCTGTGTCTAGCATAGACATATCCTTAGTGTAGCAGGCCAAGGTCCACCTCCCTTCCCTTCCCTTTCCCCCTAGTGACCCCCCCTTGTCCAGAAAAGGACCGGCTCTTTTCCCTGGCACTGCCAGCAGGATTGGTGCACACAGAGCTCTGCACAGGGAGCTCTGTGCTAAGTAGGACACTGCGTGCAGACTGCCTCCTCCCGTGCCGTCCCTTTCCTTTCCCAGCAGAGGTGACACATGGGGAGGGTTAACATAGATGAACTTTCAAAAAAGAGGACGCCTCTGAGAGGGAGTGTATCTGTATCAGTATCTACCAACTCATGGTGTATTAGTGTGTTTTATAACACTTCTTATCTTAGATTTTATCATAAGGACCAACACCCCCCACAACACACACACACACACCACACAGCCCCCGGTTCCCTCCCTCACCCACTTACCCAAGCGCTGACAGGCTGCTGCTGGAGGCTGATGCTGGGTATCAACTGCCAGGAAGTGCAGGGGAGACTGCCGTCCACAGGTGCAGCCACTTGCCTCCACCCAGGGAGGGAACACAGTGTGACACTGCAAGTCAGATGACTTTTTCTGATTGTCTGTGAGGAAGTGGTAATTATCAGCTGTGTCCTCAGTTCTTTGAGGCAGAGATGGCAGAAGAATTCTTCTAATTCTCTTTCAGATTCTGTTGTAAGGCAGAAGTTCAGTCCCGTAAAGTATAAATAATTCAACTGCAGTTAGAGATATTCGTTACTGGTGCCTTGGTTTCTCCCGGAGGTGATGTTCTGGGGGTTGTGGATTAGTGTAGCTGGTTCCACTTTTTGTTTGTGTGCTGGATGCCTACCATCGCATTTCTTTGACGGATGTTTTGGATTCTTTGCATGATTTCCAAGTAACTGTCCTAGTGTTTTTTCTTCTAGTGTGTGGGAGCAGGTGGTGACTTCCTGTTTGAGCTGGTCCCTGCTAGAACATCCGAGGTGCAATAATTGGTTCCTTAGTTTCTTCTGAAGCCCATCTGCAGAGCTGTCGAGCCTATCTGGATTTATATCTAGTCACCAGAGGGTTATGATGTTGAGATGTCTGGAGATATTTTGTCTTGAATTTGCTCAGGAAGTAAATGTCACTCTTGTTTGCTTCCTTTTATTTCATTTTGTGGAGTTTTTACTTCAGCCAGAAAAAAACCCCAAAACATGACTTTCCATTATTATATTCAGTGGTATTGTAGTTGTGTTAGTCTCAGGGTATTAGAAAGGTAAAGTCAGTGAGGCGATGAGCTTTTCTTGGACCAACTTCTGTTAGAGAGCAACACGAGCTTTTGAACTTAAGCAAAACTATTTTTATGATTCATTCTTAGATGTTTCAGAGAGGTAGCCATGTTAATCTGTAGCTTCGAGAACAACAAGAAGTCCAGTAGCACCTTATAGACTAACAGATATTTTGGAGCATAAGCTTTCGTGGGCAAAGACCCGCTTCATCAGATGATTCCTAGCACTGCTAAGGGTCTATTAAGGAGATCACATTTTTTCAAAAGAAAACCTAGGTTTTACAAAATTAAAAATGTTATGGGGGGAAATCAAAACAAAATATTTTGTTTTGGGTTCAGACTTCCAAGATCAGTGCATTTAGTTTGTCAAGCTGAATGGACATGTTTCCTCGCAGGTCAGTTTAACATCCAGACTGCATCCATCTAAGTGCTACAAAGCCTCAAGGTTGTTGCAGTTGTACTTGTAGTTCAGTAGGACTGAGTCCCTGTTCCAAACTGCACCTTCAAAGATGCACTGAGGTTTTCCCTTTTATTGAACTACTATGCAGTATCATGGGACACCTAGGATTCCACATGGGTCTTTGCCGATGAAAGCTTATGCTCCAAAATATCTGTTAGTCTATAAGGTGCCACTGGACTTCTTGTTGTTTTTGAAGATACAGACTTACTCGCCTACTGCTCTGACACATGCGATCTGTAATCCAGCTAGGAAGTCTAGCCCATAGAAGAGAATGGAGGCACCCTCGATAAAATTCTCCTAAGGCTGACTCAGGTGCACTCAGTCCAGTGTTGACCCAGCCTAAGTGGAACATTTCACATTGGCTTGACCAACTGGAACCAACACGTTTCAATCTTTCCAAACCGAAGTTTTTCAGATTTCAGATTAAAACAAATGTATACAGATAAGCATTTTCCACAGGATAGAAATCCCAGTTTCCAATCAGCTCTCCTCAGAACATAGTGCAGACCACCTCCACAAGATGGGAGGGAATTGGCTCCTCTTACTGCTCTATTCTCTTCCCACAGGCCATCCAGATCCTGACTGGGCTGCTGCACATTGGCTTTGGCACCATCCCTGCAATTTTCTCCCGGTACTATGCTCCCCTTGCTTTTGTTGGAGGGTACCCCTTCTGGGGAGGACTTTCTGTGAGTAGCATAAATAGAGGTATTTATGAAATGCTGGCATGGCCACATGGATAAATAATCATTGTCTACCATTAATGCTCTGCTCATCAATGAGCTCTGTAGTGATACATATAAAATAAACAGATGGCAAGACGGACACATCCAGGGTCTTAGTGAGCTCGCTAAACACGAGTGAAATAAGCCTCATAAAATGCTAGTGAGTTAAATATTGTAAAACAGGGAACCTGAGGCATGAAGGGACTAATGGCATCACCCAAAGTAGAGCAGTTGAACTGTGGCAGAAGTGAGTATAGAATCCAGATTTCCTGATACCTTCTCATTTACTTCAAACTTCCTGAGTGCATCAAAAGACCATAGGGGCTGTGGTTGATAAGTACCTTGCTGCCAAAAGCAGCCCACAAAGGGAAAGAGTGAGTATACTACATTCGCCATAGGAACCTACAGCAGATTTCACTCCACTGGGATATGGTAGAATATTAATCCATTTAAACTGGCTCACATCTTAGTCTGCTGCCGCAGTTGCTGCTGTCACTTGGGAGATCATGGGCCCATCTGATTTTGTGACCCATTTCCTGCCATTGCTCATTAGTCTGTTGTCCTGCATCATGCAGTGCCTGGGGCAGGCTTCAAAAACACTTTCCCCGTTTGCCACTTTAGTCACTCCAGTATAGTGGACCCACCCACACTTGAAGGACAGTTGCCTTCCACCAGCTACCAGCCCTGAGTGCCACTCTCACAATGCCTACTGCCCCCCTGCGCCTGTTCTACATGTCGGGTGTCCTGACTTCTCGTTTTGAAAACCCGCTCATCCTATTCACCGGAGCTGTCATGCTGGGCTGGTGTTACAGGCCAAGCTGCTGTGGGGTCCCTGGCTTAGCCCCACTACTGGCCAGTATTGGCACTCAGACATCTGTGTAGTCATTGACTGAGCATGTCTGCCTACTGGGGTGATGTCAAGGCACAGGCCTTTGTAATGCCATTGTCAAGGCACTCTAGCATAGTAGACTGTGGTCAAGTCTCAGGACTCTGTCCCTTTGAATTCCCCTGGCTGAACTGGGCCTTGTTAAATTTTATCTATACAGAATTGGTGGGGATGGAGAAGGAACATTGGCTGATCAGCAGAAGGTCAAAGGTTCTAAACCAGGGACTATTTAACTGTCAAGTAAAACAGTAACGGCTCCACCAAAGAAAGCAGAGTGTGGTGGTGACAGCAGATGGCTCTGTAGGTCTGGACTGAAGCATGCCAGCAGAGCTGGAAGCCTGGGCAGGAGAGCACTGGAACAGCTGGTGGCTGGCCAGATCAGATGCTCAGATACCTTGGTGATGGGAGTACTATTAAATCCTGAGAGGCAGAAACATAGTCAGGGGATAGCGGAGCTGCACTGGGTGAAAGGTGCAGTGATGAACCTGGTGGCATCTTGAGCAATTCTCAGGACCACCCAGTCACTGCTCCTTTATTTATGGGGAGTGGAAGAAGAACGCAGTTGTCAGAAAGGAATAAGACCTCTGACTCAGAAGAGAAGAGGAGGAGAATTTGTGGGAAAGTTTTAGGCTCTGGGTATCACCTTAACTGTGAGGGTTGAAGGTGAACCTGGGTGGCACCATTATAAGATGGAAACTGCTCTGCAACACTGGGTATAATTATTGTGACTGCCTCTGCTGACGGAAGTGTCATTCTTGGACTTTGTTCCCCCTCCCATACAGCCTGTCTGAGAGCAGCAGTCTTTCTTGTAAGTGTGAATGATGTTTTTTTTTCCTGGGCAGTTCATCATTTCCGGATCCCTCTCAGTTGCAGCTGAGAATCATCACAACACCTGTCTGGTGAGAATTTCCTCCCCTTAATTGACATTTCACAGAACTTTTTCTCTCTCTCCCACTTCTTCTCCTTACGTTTAGCTGATTCCTTGGTTTTCCCTCAGTTGTTTTTCTCTCAGTAATACTCCAGATCTGAAGAAGTGGGTCCTTCCCACAAAACCTCATCACCTAATAAATAATATTGTTAGTCTTTAAGGTGCTATAGGACTGCTTGTTTTGTTTTGTGAAGATACAGACTAACACGGCTACCTCCCTGAGACTAGTCACCATTTACTTTGGAATATACAAACATGTAATAAACTGTTAAACTAGCCCCTAGGCTTAGAACTTTAGAACCTTGAGAACTAGAAGCAAAAGTGCAGATTCCATTCTTGTCCAAACAGGAACTGCCCTGAGAGTTCCAACTCTCATAAAAATAGCTTGACTTCTATATTGGGCGGTGGAAGGGTGGCGCCAGGCAAGCCAATGAAGCTGCATGTGAGTGAACGAGAGATGTGTTCAGTGCTTGCCCACAGTGGCACCATTTCAGATTTTGGGGTGGAGAGTGCAATTTTAGTAGATTCCAGGAGCTACTTAGACCATTTGTAATCTCTAGCATTTTTGCAAATAAAAACTTGGAAACATCCAAAAGAAGCATTGTGTCTAATTACTATGCCCAGAAAGAAAATTAAGTATTAGAATCACTCAGCTCGAATGCAACCATGTTCTGACATCTTGTGGCTAGTCAAATAGGGGACAGTGTTTAGGTTTAAAATGGTAATGTATATTCTTACTCATATACTTTTATTGAAGTCATAAGGGACTGTCATGATCATCTAGTCTGACCACCTGTACACCACAGTCATCACAGTCTTTCCCACTCATTCTTGTAAAAGACCACTAACCTCTGCCTGGGTCACTGAAGTACTGAAATCATGGTTTAAACACTTCAAGTTATAGAGAATTCACCATTTAGTTTAAACATGCAAAGTGACCCCCTGAAGAAGAGGATGAAAATCCCTAAGGTCTTGGCCTGTAGCCTTATAGGATTATAGTGTCCAATAAATTAATTAGTTATAATCAATATAGCCTTAGAAACAATGTAACCTTATAGTTTTGTAGGCAATAAGTTAGTTATCATGAATGTATGTTGTGATACTAATTAAATACAAGATGTAGGCCTTACGCCTTAGCATCAGGCAGCTTTGTTAATTTAGCTCCAGCTCTATGTGATGTTGGTATACTCAGATATTAAACTGTAATGATGATAAAACAAAACAAAGCAAAGCAAAGCAAAAAAAAACCAAAAAAACAAAAAAACCAGTCCTGTAGCGCTTTAAAGACTAACAAAGTAATTTATTAGGTGACGAGCTTTTGTGGGACAGACCCATTTCTAGAGATCTGGAAAAGTGCTTTGTGAAGATTCACAAAAACAAAAATAAAGTGTTTTTCAGATCTGAGGATCAGATCAGGTCTGTCCCATGAAAGCTCATCACCTCATAAATTATTTTGTTAGTCTTTAAAGTGCTACCAGACTGCTTTTTTGTTTTGTGTAGCTACAGACTAACATGGCTACCTCTCTGTGACTGTAATGATGATAATAGTATAAGCAAGAAACTTTGTTAATTTTCATTCCATGCTACAATTATGTAAATGTGGTGTGTGTGAATGCTTTCCGAGACTTAGGTATAAAGGCCACTGCATACCCAGATGACAACATGCACAGGCCAATCCTTCCTAAAAATTCCTCCCTGGCTCCAAGATGAATGATAATCAGTTACACCCTGAGCATGTTGGGAAGACCTACCAGGCAGATGCCAGGCAGAATCATGTTGATGGAAGTGTGCAGGGCCATCACTCGCATCCTTACTGTGACTTGGAGCAAGATGCATGAAATTGTGCATGGTGTTGCATGGATGGGCTTACTGTGGAGGGGCAATAGATAGCACACATAGTATTGCAGTTTGGGCACCAGACCACCTAGCCTCTTGAGTACATTAGTCGGAAGGGATATTTCTCCATGGTTCTCCAGGCACTTGTGGATCACCAGGAGTATTTCACACACATTAATGCAGGCCAGTCCAGATAGGTGCATGATCTCACATCTTTCCGAACACTAGCCTGTTTAGGAAAGTGCAAGAGGCACTTTCTCCCTAGACCAGAAGCTCCCTCTAGGGGAAGTTGAAATGTGCATTGTGATCCTGCGAGATCCTGTTTCCATCTTACTGCCCTGGGTCATGAACCCATACACTGAAACCTTCACAGGGGAAACTGGACCTGACCGAGGGCAGTATCCCTATGCTTACTGCTGCGTGCTGTATCCCATGTAATATTAGGGAAGGGAAGGATGAAAGGTTCACTCAGAGCTAGACCTCTGAGGCTCAGCACCTGGAGGCCGAGTTTGAGCTGTCTGAGACCAGGGCTTATAGACAGGTACTGCATGGGGCAAAAATCAAGACTGCCTTGAGGCAGCAATTTGATGCTGAAAGCCAGTAATATTTGTTACCATGCACAGGAGAAAAGAAGGTGACTGCGATTGGTCCATAGGATGCACTGAGTGGAAAAGTGCCTGTTGCTTTTCTGGGGTGTGCTTTCATGTACTGGACTAGATTGCTTTCAAACCCCAAAATTTAATTTTCATCAGTAAAACTTTAAACATGCAGGGGACAGTGGTTTTTTTCACACCCCTGAATGATAAGAGTGTTACCAATGAAAGTCCATTGTAAACAGAGCTTGGGGCTTGCAGTTTGGGAGTGGGGGATGGACAATGGGATTGGAGCATTCTCAGAACACATCGGGGGGGCTGGGTCTTTATTTAGCCAGCCTGTTCTCTGCCTGACCTTCTGCACATCTCTTTCAGGTGAAAGGAAGCCTGGGAATGAATATCACCAGTGCCATCTTCTCAGCCATTGGGATCATTCTTTTGCTAACAGAGCTGATTATCAATGCATTACATTTCAGCCATGGCTATGAGACACGTATGTGGTTGGTAAGTGGGCAGACTCAGTTATAGAGCCATTGAACTGTAAGGCTAGAAGGAACCTCAAGAAGTTGTCCAGCCTATTCCCCTGCACTGAGGTCGGGTTAAGTCTCCCTGGACCATCCCTTTCAGGTGTGTGTAAGATACTACACCATTGGTTGGGACCAGCAATGTGGTCAGATGGCTGCAAGTGTTTTCGTTTAGAGTGCTGTCCCAGCTTTGTGCAGGTAGCAGAGGTAACAGACTTCAGTTAAACTGCCCCGTAAATCCATAGACTCCATTTTCAGCAAGGGCACTTGGCCAGGTTTATTGTCAATGGAGCATGGTAATAGCACCTGGCCACCTCTATGATGGCACTAAGACATGCATGCTTTTGACAATGGAAGCAGCTCAGTCATTGGCAGGACTTTCCATTGGTCTCTAGGCTGGCCAAAGCCACTCCCTCTTGGATACAACTTCATACAGCTGTACAAACAAGATACGTATTTCCCCTGATGTATCATGGTGACACCCTGTGATGTATTCGTGTGTCACCCATGGCCTTGTACCTGCTGGTTTAATCAAACCATTTCTATTTATCGTGCTATCATCCTGACCTTGTCTTTATGATGAGTTAGTGCAGGGGAGCTGACAGCCTGACCAGTCCCCTGGGTAAGGTTGGAGGCAGGGGGCTGCTTTGGGCTCCTGGAAAGAATGAGGTGTAAGGCAGAATGGGCTGGGGTGGCCAGTCTTCAGCAGTGCCTGGGCTGCAGCACACCACCACCCTAGCCCTCAATGCTACCTGGAGTGCGGTGCTCCGGCAGTGATTTAAAGAGCATGGGGCTCTGGCCACTGCCGCTGCCATAGTAGCCCTGGCTCCTTTGACTCACCAGGCTCCAGGGCAATTGTCCCTTTGATCCCCACCACATCCATCACCAGGCCTGGGTCAGTGAGTTCCTGTGTTCTGTGGGGAACGGCCTGGTACCAGGGTATTCTGATACCACCTTTCCGGAATGAGCTTGCGTGAGTGTTCTGTGCCTAGCCCCTCTTCAGGAATACAAGTTTCTGCCATGTCAGCCATATGCATGCAAATTTTGTGAGCAGCGCCTGCCTCTTGACCACAATCCAACTTTAGTTCATACCAGCAAAGTTTTAGCCACTTTACCTCAGATGTCATACTAGGCCCCTAATACATGGGCTTATGTTTCAGGCCCTCTTCCTGCTGCAGCCAGGTGCATTGAATTGTCCCACGCCTTTGATCCCATTGCAGAAACTATCCATGTGTTCAGCTCCAGACATTCCGATTTGGTTCTGTTTGATAAAGCCAGTGTCAAAATTCCTTCCAATGACAAAAAAGCAGGTGGCAGTTTTGACTCTGGCCTACGTAGCACCTAGCACAACAGCAGCCTAGTTCACAAATGGGGTTTCCAGTTGCTATCAAAATAGAAATTAATAACAATCCCTATTGATTTCAGCAGGATTGGACCCAAACATCTGATTTACTTGCTTTAGCTCTCATTTTGCACAGCTGGGGACACTGAGGCAGAGGGCTGTGAAACCACATGCCCAATGTAAAATGCATGCCAGTGGCAGAGCTTGGAAATGAACCCAGATCTTCTGAGTTGTAAGTCCCATAGGCCACCTGCCTCCCCTAGACTCAGGCTGAAGGAGCCTCCATCTTAACAATGACTACATCCCAGAGGGGCAGGTCCCTGTAGACACAGAAGAAAAAGAATCCTGTGATCCTCCCACCGTGATGTGGCTCAATGCCTCACAGTTATACAGGTGCTAAATAGCATGCAGAAGATAATTCTGTGTGTCTAGGAAGAGGGAAGAACCCGGACTGGATTCCTGCATCCCCAGATATGGAGTCTCTAGCGAGTCATCTCCCAGTAATGCTGTGCAGTGTTATTTCTAGCAGTCACGAGTAATTAGCATCCGCTGGTATTGTGCTCTCCAGGGCGCTGCAAAGGGGACCGCAGTCATGCTGCTCTTGTTGACCATCCTGGAATTCTCCATCGCTGTCTCAACCTCGCACTTTGCGTCGCAAGCCCTCTGCTACTCCCCGAACACTGTAAGTCTTTTTGCTCTCAATCCCAGCATGCAGTGAGATGCAAGGAAGCTGTTTGCCTCGATTAAGTTCCCTTTCTTTGGGAAGAATGTCCCTTGTGAACAGCCTCAATGGGCATTAGGGGTGGGTGGTAGTGATGTGGGAACACAAAAGTCCCTGCTTTTGGGTAGTTGAATATTTGGTCAAATTGTTTTAAATGGGGTGGGGCTTTGAAAACTATTTAGACTCATGACTGCAGTTATAGTACAGCTGCTGCATGTTCCCATTTTCCTCTGTAGGACGTGTTCTCTATCTGGACAATAGCTCCATTGTTCCATGGCTGGGGACTATGTGACACTTCCTACCCTTTTGAGCCATGAAAGCTGCTGGATCTCTACAGCAGAAAATTCCCTTGGCGTGGAATTCTCACCTGGCACAGCCAGCTCTTACTTCCTCAGTGGATGGGGTGTACTTAGGGCATGGCCATAGACCCGTGTTTTGAGCAATACCTGACCAGGAGACAGTGCCTTTCAGAACATCAGGAGCTTCTGTGTTGTACAACAGCTGCTGGGGCTAGCCTAGAAGCTGCCGTGAAATCATCATGCTGCAAATTGCTAGTGACAGGGTCTGCCCCAACCTGGTGCTACAAGGGTTAAAACTAACAGAGGGAAGCTGAGTGGGAGGCAGCCACAGGTCAGGCTGCAGATAATCAGAGCACAGCTGACCCTAACAAAACAGAAGCACAGCACAAGGAAGAAGAGTCTGCTGTAAAGAGCCTGAAGAGGAAGGAATCTAGAGGGCTGCACAGCTAGCACTGGGAAGGGCCTTAGTATGTCTGGCAGGCTTGAGGCCCTGGGAGGAGAGAGCTTGGGGTAGAAGCAAAAAGGTTCTGGGGCTGTGGGAGGTGGCCCAGGGAAACATGCACTGTTAGGCTACCCCTACACTGGACGGTTTTGTCAACAAACCTGGTGTTTTGTCAATAAAACCCAGGGAGCGTCCAGATTCCCCAAGCCCTTCTGTTGGCAATAAATCACCAGAGCACAGCACTTTTGTTGACAGTCTTCTCCTGCTCCCGGTGAGGCTTAATGCCTCTGACAGAGATCTGTGGACAGAAAGCTAGTCTGGACGTTCTGGGGGGCCTCTGTCTACCAGCGCTTCTGGGACACAAGGCAGCCCTGACTGCTGTGCTCTCAGTTGGCCATTTTGTTGAGAGAGCAGTTGGGCAGTCTGGCCGCTTTGTTGACGGAGTGGATCGCTCTTCCGTTTGGCAATCTGGCCATGTTCTGTCGACAGAAGTTTTGCGGGGGCAGTGAGAGGCTGCCACTGAAGGGTTCCTGGGTTGGGGCCTAGGGTAGTAGATGGACCTTGTGTCTTCCTTCTCTGCCCTCTACATTTACCAGTGAAGAAGGTGGCCAGGATAGACTGTAGTTTGTCTCAGGAATGAAAGACTAGACTGAGGACTTCAGTGGGCCCCCTGACGCATGACAAGACCATGGGTTGCTGCTCCCCTGGGAAAGGGAAGAGACTGGGGCTCAGACATAGAGCTGTAGCCCAAGCTGGAAGCTGTGGGTTGTGACTGAGGTGGGTCCACGCAGGGAGTGCAACAGAAGTGACAGCAGTAAGACGCCACTAGTAGAGGATGCCCTGGGGGGATGTGAGTAGAGCTAATTCCCAGCACAAGCAGCAGGAGGCACTGTGAAGGTGGTTTGAACCCACTACTGCTGTTGATGCTGCGAACTCCCCTCCTAAAAACAACAGCTATGGATATTCCATTCAGGGATAATGTTTCTTGCCAAACAACAAAATGAATAAGCCCTTGTTTGGGGTCAGCTCGCTGCAGTTATATCTCCCACAGGCTAGCTGGATACCTCCAGTTCAGCAGTTCTCAGGGCCATTCATCTGAGTACCTTGGGATAGCAAAGGTGATAGCTGAGATAAGGTCCTTGTTGACCTGGGAGTAGGTGGTCTCACACATCAATAGGCAGGCTTATGTTTTCTCAGACTGTTACATATTTATGAAAAAATAGTCTGAATTTTCCACAAATATCTTTGAGGTTTCTGGCAGCAATTAGGATACAAATATATTTTGACAAA